>NC_133504.1:152527500-152830000 GCF_049354715.1 Callithrix jacchus | reverse complement strand
CCTTCCCCCTACAACTGCGTTTCTTTTATTATTTTGCTTACCAAAACCCAGCATTTCTAGATAGCCTAAGAAATGGTCTACCTATGCACTGGAAGTATAATTTCTAAATAGATGATATTTCACTGTACTTCGCACCAAGGACCTGTTTATTTTACAAAAATGCTTCCCAGAAACAAACAACTTTATGTATGATCCAAAATGAAACTAACCTAAGATATGGTTGAGGAATGCAATAAAATTTTGCACATAAATTGCCCAATTTTACGGCAAGAGGCTCATGTTCCTCTCTGCATGTAAAAGGACATTTTTGGTCAGTCTAGAGATTAACTCCACCAATAGCTGAAGAGACCAAAAGAAAGTGCCAGCTGAGGCTACACCTTCCCCAGGGGTACCTGTTTCATCCGGGGAGCTGGGTGAGGCACTGTCTTGGGACAATGTTGTCCAGCTGGACTCCTCATCGCTCGGTGCCAGGTTCTGGATCCGGTGTAGCGCACAGTCGGTTTTGGCCCCTGTTTTCGGATGATCCTTCTTGGTCTCTGGGCTGGATGACACTGTGGCTACTTGGCCATCTTCAGGGCTGGACTGGGGTTTGTTTGGTTTCTGCAGCAGCAAATCGCCATTCCCAATGATGGTGGAGGCCTGGCCCTGGCCTGGCTGGGATTTCTCTTCCACTATCTCATGGCGGTTGCCTAGGTTCTGCTCTAGTTCTCTGGCTGAGGTTTCCAAGTCTGCATAGTAATTTAGGAAGCTTTTAGTTCTCCTGGGCTGGGAGGGTAAAATCTCACAGCCCGAGGAATCCTGTGGGTGGGGCTCTTTACCCTCTAACTTCTCAGAAGTTATGTTGATGACTGCAGTGGGGCTTAGGTTTTTGTTAGGGTCCTGCTGCCCTTGTTCTGCAGCCTTCCGAAGCTGGTTCTCCCCATTTTTCACCAGCTTGATGTTGGCAGAGCCACTTCCCAGCAGAGGCTGTGCAGCTGGATCCGAGAGACCCATGGCCGCCTGGATGTTAGTTAGTGCATATTTTTTCCTGCATTTGGGAGGTGTGCTGTTCTTGGTCTCTGTGTGTTTTATTTCAGCGTTCAACAGTTCATTGTGGGAGGAACGGAGGTTAAGGGTGTTTGGTGGTGTGGCTGGGCTGTTCCGATTTGCAACATCTGTAGTTCCGCTGCTGGCCATAAACACTGCCAAGGTGTCAACCCCTGAGTCAGCTGGGAAAAAAAAAATTGGTCATTAGACACCTGCCATGATTAAATTACTTAGCATGCAGTCTGAGTAAATATTTCTATACAGAAAACTGAAAAACGAAATGCTTCCACTGCACATACATGCTTGTAGAATGGACTCATTTTCCTCTTTATTTCACCATTTATTCCTATATTAATTAAATAGGAGCAAATAAAGGGCTTAACATGGATACCCAAAAGCCAATTTATAGAAAAGCTAGGAAGTCCAAGGACCTAAATTTTACTTCAAAAAGCATTTCTCTTTTTCCACATAAAAGCATTTTCTTCTGGTGACTGGTCTTCATTTTTCACAAGCTTGAAAAATCATCTGCTTTCCAAATATTCCCACTACATTTTTATTCTTTTGTTCCTTCAGGCAACACAAAACAATTGCTCAAGATTTCTCTGGGGTTTTAGCTCTCTTAATTAACCTGAAAGGTCATTGTTCAATGATGCTCCGTATACCCGAGGTCATTTTTCTCAACCACATTTAGAAACTGTGTTCTGAATGCCTGGAAAACCAAGCCTCCATTAGAGTTTGCAAATGTCTTTCTGAAAATTTTTGGCCTGAGATTACTGTTTGTACTAAACAGAAATTTTGAAGAAATGGCTTAAATTTTGAAGAACACGTACACAAGCACACAAAACTATGACTGCAGCATTGAGCCCTTGGCTACAGACAACATGTTAGAGCTCCCAGAGGACTCTGAACATATTCCACTTAATTAAAATATAGACTCAGTTGTCTGCAGCCATCACATGCCCCTGCGGAACTCTAGGAAACTATCTGACAATTGCATTTATCTCAAATATTGTTTGCACCATTAGTGATTTATTCTATATGTCTCTTGCTAGGAAGAAATAAAGGTTTCTTAGACTAGAAGGGAATAAAATTCATCAGCAAGAATTCCTAAGGTTTCAGATTTCTCAGTCTATGAGGAGGGACTTCTTTCTTATCTGATCCTTTTGCCCTCCACAGAGACTTTGATGATTTCTACCCCAGCAGCAGATGAACCAAAGCACAGCTTCGAAAATTCCTGAAATTGTATTCTGACAACTCCCTCTTCCTCCCCCAGGCAAAACAGGGATCTTCTCAGGAGAGAAGGGGAAGAATTTCCCTGTTTGGAAGCTTAGAGGTATCCCTCCATCATCAAATACTTAGGTTGAGCAATTTTAGAAAAAAGTTACTCATTTTAGAGTTCCTGTGCTTCCAGGAAGCAAGGCAACACATCCATCCTTCACTCTAGGCCATAACCATTTTATAACAGAATGGACATGTGGCCCAGCAGAGAGTCAAGGGCTGTAACCCCAAGAGTTAGGAGATGCAGCCCCATTCTTTAAAGTTATTATTTAGCAGGATTCCTTCTTACCTAGTACCGCACCTGAGTTCGTAGGACTCATTTTACAGAACAGAATGTAGTGTGGTTTTTCCTTTTTCTCCACCCAGTCCACTGGAAGGTTTCTGTCTTTTAAACAATTCTCTTGACAATTAAATTTTTTAAAAATTGTTTTTTTATTACTGTTTGGCTACAACTCTTATACCATTTTATGAGAAACATATGTTTCAATTTACAATTTAACTTCACTCAAGAGTAGCATTTCATGTCAGAAGGGCCTGCCTCAAACCTACATGAAGTTTTCCCTGAGACATATATCCAGAGCATAGATATGTGAGAGAATGTTATTTTTAGACTTTTGGGTATTTAGAGTGACATTATGAGAAAGTGCAAATCTCTGGCTTCCTAAAAGGCATGGCAAAAAAATTTCTATGAGGCTGCTTTATGATGCTAGGTACTATCATACATTTTAGCAATGTTATTAGGGAGATATTTTTATTTACTTTGTTTATGACCATACATATTTTCAGAAAGAATGCCATCAGAGTTCCTAGGTGATTTTTAATATTTAAGTAGCTTTTATATCCTGAATATGACAGATTAAGACTTCTAGCCATGACTGGGCACAGTGGCTCATGCCTATAATCCAAGTACTTTGGGAGGCCAAGGCAGGGAGATCACCTGAGGTCGGGAGTTCAAGACCAGCCTGACCAACATGGAGAAACCCTGTGTCTGCTAAAAATACCAAATTAGCCGGTATGGTGGCACACACCTGTAATCCCAACTACTCAGGAGGCTGAGGCAGAAGAATTGCTTGAACCTGGGAAGTGGAGGTTGCAGTGAGCCGAGATTGCACCACTCTACTCCAGCTTGGGCAATAAGAGCAAAACTCCAACTCAAAAAAAAAAAAAAAAAAAAGACTTCTAGCCACATTTTCCCAGTCTTTGGGATCCCATTACCCTCAGGGGCCATGTAACTCTTATGCTTGTTAGAAATAATGGAGGGCAGGCAGGAGGGGAAAGAGGCTGAATAGAAAAGGACTATCCAATACAAACTGGATTAACAAATGCAGCTCTGTATATGCCACAATTATTGGTTTATTTATTTATTTTGAGACAGCGTCTTGCTCTGTCACCCAAGCTGGAGTACAAGTGGCATGAAGATGCCTCACTGAAGCCTAACCTCCTTCCTATAGGTATGAGCCACTGCACCTGGCCCGAGTACTTCCCAGCTGATATGTACCTCCCAGAGGAACTCTGTATTCATGGGATTAGCTTGGCTGCCTTAGTTCAAGGCCTGAACTTTTTATTTTGCCTCCAGATGATACCATTATTTAATATCTAAGATATTATTCAAACTGTGTCCAGGCTTTGATATATAAAAACAACATATATGGATGGGCCAGGTGCAGTGGTGGCTCATGCCTGTAATCCCAGCACTTTGGGACGCTAAGGTGGGAAGATTACTTGAACCCAGGAGTTTGAGACCAGCCTGGGCAACAAAGTGAGACAGGGAGGAGGATCACTTGAGCCTAGGAGGTTGAGGCAGTGTTTTGTAATTCTCATTGTAGAGATCTTTCACCTCCCTGGTTAGCTGTATTCCTAGGTGTTTTATTCTTTTTGTGGGAGTTGTGAATGGGATTACCTTTGTGATTTGGCTCTCTGCTTGGGTGTTGTTGGTAGATAGGAATGCTAGGGATTTTGTACGTTGATTTTGTATCCTGAAGCTTTGCTTAAGTTGTTTATCAGCTGAAGGAGCTTTGGGGTCGAGATACAGTATAATTTATATACTATATCTAAAAAGCCCCACAGACTCCATCCAAAGTCTATGGGGCTTTTTATATATAGGATATAAATTAAATCTCAACAAAGATGTTATTTTTAAAAATGAATGGATTAGTCACTTTCCTCAAGGCATTTGCATTTTAGAAGAAGACACAGACATAGGATCTAATCACAGAAGTCTGCAACTTCTTGTCTCCTAAGGAAGTATGCAAGAACTACTAACTCATGCCCCTGTATTTAACAATATGCCTGATGATTTTCAGATTAAAAAAATGAAGAACTTTGGGCTGATAGGATTTCAACTGGTGAACAGTCATGTTTGACAGGGAAGTACCACATTCTGCTGTAGGTTATAAAACATATGCCTTTGACTCTAAACAGTCTTTGTTCTTTTGGGAGGCATGGCAGAGCTGAGTAAGAATTTCTTTGAGCTGAGACTGAGGAGCAAGATAAACTGGTCTAAACATTACATTACAGGATTTTTATTTTTAACTCTTGCTAAGACGCTCCACGGGGTAAAAGCTGAGTTAACTCACTGATCATTGATCACCCTTTCCCTGTCTGTATCAGTTCTTTTTTCAAGGAAAGGAAAGATGAATTTCCTGTTGACTTAACTAGTTAGTTAATAACAGTGGTTTCCTTTCAGTGTTTAATAAGAAACTCTCAGAAAATCTGCCTAGACATTTTTTGTCAACATTTCTTGAGATGTTAATGAAACACTTGCTTTTCCCATTTTATTCAATGATTTATTCTCCAAACGTTTATGACTGCCTACTGTGTGCTAAGTCTCTGTGCTGCTCTGTGGAGGTCACAGTCTAGTGGGAAACTCAAACGGATTAATAGTGAAAGTAAAACAGCGTGAGTGATGCTGTAACAGATTTATGAAGGTGTGGGAACTGGGAGAAGGCAATTCCAGAAGGACAAGAGAAGGCTTCATAAAGAGGTGACGTCTCCCCTGGATCTTAAAAGAGGAGGAGGAATTTGCTGGAAGGAGAGAAGGATGCTGAGAACGTGTGGAAGGACAGGGAAGGTAACGTATACAATGAGAACATTTCACATGCCTCTGCAATCATTAACTCCGTGTTTATCATTTTATTCTTCCAGAACTCACATGTCTCCGCCTTGGCCACAGATTAGAATCACCTCCAGAATATTTTAATGCCCTCACTGGACCCAATCCCAGAGGAACTGAATCAGAATCTTGGAAGCATCTTTGTGGGTGGGGCCTAGGCATCTCTACTGTTTTCAAAGACCCCTAGGTGGCTCTGACGTGTGGCCAGGGTTGAGAACAGTTCCTCATTCCCTTCTCATCTGTTCCTCTACCTTCCTGGGACCTCTGACCCTTGGCCTTTTCCTTTTCTCCCAGTTCTTTACCCTTTCTATTGCCCAGTCCCCTCATTTCCTGCTTTCTCCTGGCTGGATCCCGGAGTGCACCCCGATCTGTTCATCTCCAGACACTGGACACCTTCATCACCTTCTTCTCTGTGACTATTTCTGAACAACACTCTCCCCCTTTTCAAGTTCACTGCTAGACCACACTCCTAGATTGTTTCCTCTCTGGGAAAATTTCTCTTCATAGAGAAAATTGAGGCTGTCAGTTTCGCTTTTGCTGTTTTGTCACCGTAGTGACACACATGTCTGTCCTTGTCCTTACAGCCTCTCTTCCCTCCTAGCATGAAGTGTCCCTTATCAATGATTCAATGATCAAGGCTGCAAGAAAGCAGCCCCAAGTGAGAGGCAATGCCATAAGGGTTAAGAGCACAGATCTCGGGGTCAAAGAGAGAAAGGCTCAAGACCTATCTGAGC
This sequence comes from Callithrix jacchus, assembly GCF_049354715.1. Lineage (NCBI taxonomy): Eukaryota > Metazoa > Chordata > Mammalia > Primates > Cebidae > Callithrix > Callithrix jacchus. Next base: position 152,823,850 of record NC_133504.1, on the reverse strand, counting down.
AACTTACTAGTAAAAAATGGGGATAATAATCGTATGTGGTTTACATAAGAAGTAAAATGAGCAATGCTTACAGACAGTTTACAGCAATAAATTTGAGGCTGGGAGTGGTGGCTCACGCCTGTAATCCCAACATTCTGGGAGGCCAAGGTGGGTGGATCACAAGGTCAGGAGTTGAGACCAGCCTGGCCAATATAGTGAAACCCATCTCTACTAAAAATACAAAAAATTAGCCGGGCATGGTGGCAGGTGCCTGTAATCCACCTACTCAGGAGGCTGAGGCAGGAGAATTGACTGAGCCCAGGAGGCGGAGGTTGCGGTGAGCCAAGATCGTGCCATTGCATTCCAGCCTGGGTGACAGTAAATGTGAGCTCCATTTACTACTTTGTGCCTAAGTAACAAAGCACAGGGCTGCCTGACAGGGCCCCTAGATTACCCCCCACTCTATTTGGTCTGAGTGATGGAAATGGTCTTGTTGCAGAGACACACAGAGAGGAAAGAGGCTCAGAAGGAACAAAGAAGTTGGGTCTATGAGGATTTAATTATTTAAAAAAATATACATTCCTCAGGTTTAAGAGGATAGAGATTTGTGTTTCTCTTTAAATAAAAGAAAATCTTATAATGTTTCTTTAAACCTTCTAATATTTAGCTGTTTTCTTTGGAATCAAAAGGCCTAAGAAATAAGACCAAACTCTAACACAACTGAAAAGTTACTTAAACTCCCATTTCTTTGCTGTAAAATGAGATAACAATAGTATGTACACCTCACTGAGTTTTGCCGGGGACTAAAACAGATGACTGTCAAACCTTTGACATAATGGCTGGCACACCATGTACGAGCTCAATACATGTTAGGGATTATTATGATTTTACAGCTCCCTCCTTCCTTGCACACTTTTGTCTCTGACCACCATACCTCATGCCACCACTGACTGAGCACTTGCTTCTTGCTGGGTACTGTGCTAGGAATTGGGAAACCAAGGAACATAAAGTGCCCACCTGCTAAGTGCTTTTGGACTTGCAGAAGAAAAACACACAATAAAGTCACAGAAATCACCCAGGGTGGTGGGTGGCAGGTGCAGAGGAATAAGTGGGTTTCTCCATGGAATACTAAGTAGCCAAAAAAAGCACAAGATAATGTCTTCTGCAGGAACATGGGTGGAGCTGGAGGCTATTATCCTTACCAAACCAATGCAGGAACAGAAAACCAAGTATCACATTTTCCCTTATAAGTGGGAGCTAAATGTTAACTACATATGAACACTAAGAAGGAAACAACACACTGGGGTATAGAGGGTGGGAGGAGGAAGAGGAGAATAAAAGATAATTATTGGGTACTGGGCTTGATACCTGGGTGATGAAATAATCTGAACAACAAATCCAGGTGACATGTGTTTACCTATGTAACAACCTTCACATGTACCCCCCAAACGTAAAATAAAAGTTTAAGAAATTTTCTATCATGAAGATCAAGAGACAGAGAGAGAGAGAGAGAGAGAGAGAGAGAGAGAGAGAGAGAGAGAGAGTGAGTGTGTGTGTGTGTGTGTGTGAGATGTTTCACTCTTGTTGCCCAGACTGGAGTGCAGTGGTATGATCTTGGCTAACTGCAACCTTTGACTCCTGGGTTGAAGCAATTCTTCTGCCTCAGCCTCCCAAGTAGCTGGGATTACAGGCATGCACCATAACGACTGGCTAATTTTGTATTTTTTAGTAGAGATGGGGTTTCTCCATGTTGGGTAAGGGTGGTCTCAAACTCCCAACCTCAGGTGATCCATCTGCCTCGGCCCTGACAAAGTGCTGGGATTACAGGTGTGAGCTACTGTACCTGGACTATATACCATATTTTAAAGTCCATAATTCAGCACTATTTAGTATATGCACAGAGTTGTACATCCATTAAAACTAACTGAAGAACATTTTTATCACCCCCAAAAAAATTCCTATACCCATTAACAGTCATGCCCTATTCATCCCTCCCTAGAACCCCTGCAAACACTAATCTACTTTCTGGTTTTGTGGACTTGCTGATGAAAGACATTTCATATAAACAGGATCATATGAGATCTTTTGTAACTGGCCTCTCTCATTTACTGAATCTTCAAGGTTCATCCATACTGTAGCATGTATCAGTACTTCATTCCTTTTTATGGATGGATAATATTCCATTGTATGGATAAACTACATTTTATTAATGAACATTGGGTTGTTTTCACTTTTTAGCTATTATGAGTTAACACTTAAGTACAAGTTTTTTTGTGTGTGGACATGTGAAACTGACCAAATAGTCTCAGATGGCTTTTTTTGATAAACACAGAAACTGACCCTTCTGGTCTTAAACTTATATTTGTTTTAATCTGAGATCCTTCCTTAGGAAATGACCTTCAGGTCTGTCTCTCAAAGTATCAAAGAACTGAAACTCACCAGATCACTGCATCCAGACAATGAGATACTGGACCCCTCATTCATCCTAATTACTTCCTTGTTCCTACCTAGTTCCTGTTTTCTTATACTTTGTTACATTTCTTCCCTGCTATTTAAACCCTTGGTCAGGAAGATGAATTTGAGACTGAGCTCCTTCCTATCTACTCAGCTGTAGCATCCAGTTAAAGCTTTCTTCTTTAGCAATACCCATCCTCTCAGTGATCGGCTTTCTGTGCAGTGAGTAGCAGGACCTACACTGAACCCCTGGTGCTTTAGTAACACATTTTCAATTGTCTTGGGTGTATACTCAGGAGTGGAACTGCTGAATATGGTAACTTGTTTTTCTTTTATATGCACACATACACACTTTTATATTTTTATAAACATATATTACATATATATATAAACATTTTGAGGAAATTCTAGACTGTAGTTCAAAGCCATTATACCATTTTCTATTCCCACTAGCAGTGCATGAGGGTTCTAAATTCCCCACATCCTTGCTAACACTTGTTATTGTCTCTTTTTTATTATAGCCATCCTAGTTGGTGTGAAGTGGTATTTCATTGAGGCCATGCTTTTCATTTCTCGTTCATTTTCTAGAATTTCCAGTTCCTTTCATAAAGTCTAGCATGCAAGAAGACTCAATACATGTTTTTTGACTCCTTAATTCATTTCCTCATTCATTCATTAAATATTTACCAAGAGCCTACTATGTGCCAGGCACTCTCCTAAAAGCCAAGAGCACAGCAGTGAACAAAATAAGCAAAACTAAATGAGAAATGAATAAGAAAAATGTCAGTAAAAATGAGGGTTGGTCTTCAGTTTCAGCACAAAAGTGGTTCTCTTGGATTCCTGGCAGGTGGATGGGGCCCGTGGTGATTGTGCCATCCCTCTACGTCTATTCATCATGCTATGTTGAGTGTGACTTACAAGATCCAACATCAATTCAAGAGGATCGATTCCTATTCCAGAGGTGGGTATAAGTTCAGATTTAAGAGTGACAAGAGCTAATATCACTGCTGTTGTTGCTCTCCTGCATGCATGATGGAGAAACATCTATTAGAGCCTGGCATGTGTTTCCTCCTTTTCTCTTAAAAGCCTCACAAATTTTCTTAGGGAATCAGCCTTTCCCTATACCCATTCAATCAATGGATATTTTCCGTGCACTACTCCATGCCAGATATGCTTTTAAGTGCTGAGAATATAGCAGTGAACAAAACCGACAAAGTAAAGATACCTATGGAGCTCGCACTGTAGGGGTTAGGCCTGTGTGTTTCAGGCAGAGATGACCCCTTATTTCAGGGGGCACATGGCCAAGGCACAGCCAATCACAGTAGCAAATCCCCATGGCTCTAGTGGCTGGTTCAAGTAAAAGCATATGACCCACATGAAATCAACCATGAGACTTTTGCTAGAAGGATAAGAGTGAAGCTCTCTTTTCTCTTTTTCTTGACTAGAAGATGTACGCCTAGAGCTTCAAGGGGTCACCAGGAGAAGATAACCTGCCCCAGCAAGAATCTAACAAAGAAAGCAAAGCCGAGAGACAGAGAGAAAGTGAGCAAGCCCTAATGACTGAATGCCTAAAATAAGCCATGCCTGAAATATGATATTGTTGGACTTCTCAAGTCAGTAGTTATTTTGCCTAAGCCACTCGGAGCTAGGTTTTCTCTGTTTTGCAACTAAAAGAGCCCTTGTTAATACACAAAGTATTTTTTATGAAACCTAATCAAAACTGGATAAGCCAAGATCACTTTCATTCCATGACTCGCACAGCTTTTCTCAACCCAAGGCACAAAGGCCCAACACAGATACAACCAGGCTGACCGGCCCTGTGACTCAGACCACATCCTAATTCAAACCTGTGCTCCATCCTGTGGTTAAACCTGGCTTTCTCCCTCCTCCTCCTCCCTTTTCTAAGACCTTTAGCTTTTGTCAAAGAGTTTGTCAGTAATGACAATAACTTCTCTCTTCAACAACCTGCTGCTCTCCCTCTACTCCCATGACATGCTTATAAAATTGGAAACTGACAAATGGGCCCAGGTTTGATAAATGAGCCCAAGGAAGTCCAATGTTTGTCCCATGATTGAATGAAACTCCACATTTTCTTCATTTTTATTTTTCTGCTATACAATTTCATTTCCACTGAGGTGTTAATGGTGAAACTTCTACCCTGAGGAATGCTGCCTTTTGAATTAGACCACAAAGTATTAAGGAAATGAAATAACTCTGACTTTTCTTTTCCTTTTAGGAAGGAGAGACAAAATAAAGCTGGCTTCCTGAAACTGCTCATGAACGGAAACCCTCAATGTGACAAAAATGATAAGAACCGTGAACAAAAGCAGCAAAAGTTATTATAAGGCAGCTTGGGTCACTGAAGAAATGGGCTAGGAAGATGGCAGGATTTAAATCTTGGAATATTCTAACTAGGAGAGCAATATCACACTGCTGATGCACAGAGTGTCAGATACAGGGGCGATTTCAACAGCCAGATCTCACCCACCTGAGGGTTTCCCATGTCCCATTAAACAACTGCCTGAGGACTCATTCTGTTCAATGTCTTAAATGGAACTGAGATTCAAGACAGATGCATCACATACTTTTTACCAAACTCAATCTTAACTAGCTTGATTTAGCCATTCCACAATGTATACACATTTCAAAACAACATGTTGTACACAATAAACATATACATGTTTTATTTGTCGATTATAAAAAATAAGAAATGTTATTTTTTAAAACAGAATCAGATTTGGTGGTGAGAAAGGATAAGTTATTACACAAACTCACAATGGCTGAAATAGGCAGAGAGTCTTACGAGAACTCCATGTTAGGGATAAGGAATGAGGTTCAGGGAAGACTTCCCACAAAAAGAAGAGCTGGGCTGGATCTTAAAGGGTGGAAAGGAGCCCAGCAGTGGACAAGGAATAAAAAGGCATTCCAGATGGGGGAAAGCTTGCCATTCCCAACATCACACCCGGCAGATGTGATGATCAGTTATTTAGGAAACACAAGCAGAATATGTGTATTCAAGTAAGAATTAAGACCTTTGGAGTAGTCAACTTGGGAAATTATATTCCAAGGACATTTTCTCTGTTCAACTTCTTTCTTAATTTAAGGGACAGCGTCTCACTATGTTGCCCAGGCTGGAGTGCATTCACAGGCACAGTCATCATGCTCTACAGCCTCAAATTCCTGGACTCAAGCGATCCGCCTGACATACTGTCCCGAGTAGCAGGGGCTAAGGTATGCACCAACACACCTAGCTCTTTTCCCTGCTCAATTTCTGAGCTCTTTCCATTTTTTAGTAAAGCCTCAGTGTTTTCTGAAGATGATTTTTAAAAAAACACAGGGACTTTTATGGGCAAGCCTGATGATGATCCAGCTTGGGAATATTGGTTTAGGCGAAAAAAAAAGTAGGTGAGATAAAAAAAAAAAGTCACATATTTTCTTGAGTAACTGATAAGCTGGGCCCCAAATCCACTCCAAAAGGGAAAAAATGTTAAAAAATAATAAGGCCCTTGAAATAGGGTAATTACTTGGTGATATCACAGGTTAAGATCTGCTCAGAAGGGACTCCTGAGCTGAATCCTGAAGGGTCAACAGGAATTTCAGAGGCAGATGATGGTATACATTCTGATATGTTTGGCTGGGCATGGTGGTTCACACCTGTAATACAGCACTTTGGGAGGCCGAGGAAGGCAGATCACTTGAGGCCAGGAATTCTCTACTAGAATTACAAAAATTAGCTGGGTGTCATGGCATATGCCTATAATCCCACCTACTCAGGGGGCTGAGGCAGGAGAACTGCTTGAACCTGGTGAAGGTTGCAATGAACAAAGATTGTGTCACTGCACTCCAGCCTGGGTGTCAGAGCAAGACTCTGTCTCAGAAAAAAATTAAAATAAATAAGGCCAGGCGTGGAGGCTCACTCTTGTAATCCCAGCACTTTGGGAGGCCAAGGCAGGTGGATCACCTGAGGTCAGGAGTTCAAGACCAGCCTGGCCAACATCGTGAAACTCCGTCTCTACTAAAAATACAAAAATTAGCTGGGCATGGTGGTGCGTGCCTATAATTCCAGCTACTCGGGAGGTGGAGACAGGAGATGCTTGAACCTGAGGAAATGAGCACGTTGCAATGAGCCAAGATTGCGCCATTGCATTCCAGCTTGGGTGACAGAGGGAGACTCCGTCTTAAAAAGAAATAAAAATAAAATAAATTCTGCCATGTTTCTTTTTATTTATTTATTTATTTTTATTTTTTGAGACGGAGTTTCGCTCTTGTTACCCAGGCTGTAGTGCAATGAGGTGATCTCGGCTCACCGTAACCTCCGCCTCCTGGGTTCAGGCAATTCTCCTGCCTCAGCTTCCTGAGTAGCTGGGATTACAGGCACGCGCCACCATGCCCAGCTAATTTTTTGTATCTTTAGTAGAGACGGGGTTTCACCATGTTGACCAGGATGGTCTCGATCTCTTGACCTCATGATCCACCCGCCTCGGCCTCCCAAAGTGCTGGGATTACAGGCTTGAGCCACCGCGCCCGGCCCCCATGTTTCTTTTTAAAAGCTGTCCCTGTAGTCACAGCTCCCTATAGTTAGAAAAAGGAGCTGAAAGCAAACCCTACCCCATTCATTAGCCCTGACCATCCCTCACTAGTTGCCATTTGAATTTTCAAGTAAAAAAATGGCTGGACTAGGATTCTCCACCAAACTAAGATACCTCTTTCCTTGTAAAGTGTGTTATATGTCATATCAAGGCATGATAGTAGTAGCTGTTATTTAAAAACCAGGCTAGGTAACTGTTTCAGTATCTCTTATGTAATTGCCAAAGAATAAAGCTGTTTGAGCACCAGCATGAAGAGTGACAACATCAGCATAACAAAATATAGCAAGAACGGGAAATTTCTACAAGTTATTTGATTCGTTCAACTTCACTTAGAGGAACACACATCATTGTAAATACTTGCCAGCTTTATTTTAATGCTTTCATACTAGTCTACCTTGAAGATAGACTGAATAAATCTCATAAACATATAAGGTTTTGCAAGTTAAAGGATCCCTAAAGGAAATTATTCTCAACATTTAAAATCTATTTTCTAAAAGACGTATGTATTTATCTTGATTTTTCCAAAATTAATATACCTATTCAGTATGTTCTGACAAAATCCATACTCTCCCCAAATCACCACACTATGATTAGATGGCTTCTAAACATCAGCTCTAAGACCCTGATTTTCTTGTGTGAACTCAGTTTGCCATACTTTCTGGCTGTTTTTTAAATAAAAGAAGATTTCTTGCCTCCCATCTGTCTCTACTGAGCTTAGTGTTTATTATGTTTTGTTTTAGTTCTTTGTTGAAATGTAACATGAAAAATGCCATATAAGGGAGAAAACAGCTTGATTATATTTAATAGTAAGTTTAGAATTTAGGGGCATGAGTATCTATTTGCCCATGCTTTGAATCTACTTATTTAAAAACTCAGAACTTGCTAAGCAGTATGTGTCCTAATAAATGTGAAATCTACCCAGATCTATCTGTCACTTGAAGTCCTATATGATATTTAATTTGAAATGTTACTGCAATTTGCTTTTTCCTTATTACATTACTGAGGCTGGGGATTAAATCCCACACCATGCTGTGTGTAGACTAGCAGCTATCATGAGACCAAAAAAGGGAAGTACAATAAAATTAAGGGTGTTTTCCTAAGGCTTGAAATTAATCTGCTGATTAGACCCAAGGAGAATACTGAATGGGGGTAGCGGGGGAAGGGCGGGTTCTGTCTAAGCGAACTCTACAAGCTATTATTAATAAGATGCCAACTGAGAGACTCAACACCAACACCTACTCCTTGGTTCACATTTCAGCAGTACCCCGGCTGTAATGCATAATGCTAGATGGCAAAATTTGACAGTTTTAAACTCCTGTCACAGTCAACTAAAATATTTTTACATTATGATGTAAGTATTCATGCAATTATTACACAAATATGGTTAAGTCCAACTAATTCTTCTCCTTTAAAGATTCACTTTTCTATTACATTACTGAAGAACAATGAAATTCAAAAACATGTTACTTTAGCAAATTGTAAGTTTAACACTAAACAGTATCTATTTTTAAGTCTTAATATTCATCTGCTTCTCTGCATTGAAATATGTGAAAATGTATCTGACCTGGAAGTAGTTCTGACATGGATCACTGGGCGTCAGCAATCGTGCAGGAAATAGGTTATAATTTGAAATCTAAAAAAAAGGGATCATTTGAGAAATTAAAACCCCAAATAACAAAGCATAAAAGAAAGAAAAGCATAGCAGTGAAAAATCTCTCCCAAAGCTGTTACATATACTAAACAAATTTTGACAAATATCCAAATTTTTGTTTGTTTATAGTTGGTCATATCACCTTTTTTTTTTTTTTTTTTTGAGATGAAGTCCTGCTCTGTCTCCCAGGGTGGAGTGCAGTGGTGCGATCTTGGCTCACTGCAACCTCCCGCTCCCAGGTTCATGCTATTCTTCTGCCTCAGTCTCTCGAGTAGCTGGACTACAGGTGCCTGCCACTATGCTGGGCTAATCTCTTTGTATTTTTAGTAGAGATGGAGTTTCACCATATTGGCCAGGCTAGTCTCAAACTCCTGACCTTGTGATCTGCCCGTGTTGGCCTTCCAAAGTGCTGGGATTACAGGTGTTTGCCACCACACTCAGCCAGTCATATCACTTTTGACTGAAACTTGAATTACTACTTAGCCACATTTCCCACAAACATTTACTGAAGACTTTTTTCCTAGCAGGCCTAACCTATCTTTCTGTCTCAAGTTTCCAATGCTTTTTCTCATGAAACACACACACACACACACACACACACACACACACACACAAATTCAGCACTACTACAGAAAAAAAAAATTGGTACATTTTGCCATGTAAAAATTAAAACCTGTTTAGAAAAAAAAGTGACCATAAACACGATAAAAACAAAAAACAGACTGAAGAAAAAATTACGACAGATGACATAAAAAAGGCTAATCCTTTATATAGAAAGAGTTCCTTGAAACTATTAAGAAAAATAGGAACAAGCCTGTAGTAGAATAAGAAAAGGAACAAGTCCCAAGAGAAACACCAATGTTGAATAAACATAAATCACTAGCTTCACTCAGAACTTAAGAAAATGCCAATTTCAATTGACAATGTCTAACTGGATTTCCTATATCCGACTGAAAAGATTAATAAACCAGATAACACACATTCTAAGGAAAGGACACTGGAAACAGGAAGTTTTGAACCTTGCTGGTGGGAGTAAAAGCTGGCAAAATTCTTTGTCGAGCCATTTACAAATGTATAAGCAAGTTTTGAATGCATGGATCCCCCTGCTTGGCAATTCCACTTCCAATAATTTATTTCACAGACAAGCTCATGTGGATTTTATTTTTGTAAAGTCAAAGACCAGTAACCACCTTGATGTTCTTCAGTGCACAGTTGGTTCATTACATGATGATACATCCATACGATGAAGTACCATGCTGCCTTTAAGAAAAATAAAGTGGATCTACAAGATCCTATATGAAAAGGGTTGTTGTTGTTTTGGTTTTCTGAGACAGAGTCTGGCTCTGTCACCCAGGCTGGAGTGCCGTAGCACGATCTTGGCTCACTGCAACCTTCACCTCCCAGGTTCAAGCGATTCTCCTGCCTCAGAGTCCCAAGTAGCTGGGATTACAGGCATGTACCACCACATCCAGCTAATATTTGTATTTTTAGTAAAAATGGGGTTTGTGGTCTTGAATTCCTGACCTCAAGTGATTCACCCACCTTGGCCTCCCAAAGTGCTGGTATTACAGGTGTGAGCCACCGCACCCAGCCAAAAAGGGTTTTAAGATGCATCACTAAGAGGTGAATAATATGCATAGCAAAGCATGACCTAATTTGAGTCACACTGCTAAAAAGAATATACATATAAATACATGTGCACACACACCTAGGTGCATACTCACATGCACATGCATTTACATGGATAATTTCTTAAAGGAATATAAAGATCTAGACACACTGGTAAGTTGCCAGTTTACCAAAATAGATATATAATAAGGAAAACTGAAAATGGACCTTGTTTTCAATGAGTTACTATCAGTAATGTCACTCAGAATGATAATATGTTACATTAAGTCAAATACAGATACTGCATGATTCTATTTATCTAAAGTACAAAAATAGGAAAAAGTGATTGATATCAGGATAATTGGGGGTGGGGCAAGGGAGAAGCAAGAGGGTGGCTTCTGGGACACTGAGAAGGCAGATTTTTTTTATTGAGGTATGGAAATTCCTCAGGCTGTCCTCTTGCATGCACATTTCTGTATGCGTATTACAATTCCATGAAAAGTTAAAATAAAAACATCAAATGCTAGAGGTTTGCTAAAACATAACTCAAATTAAAAAACATTTATATTTGCAAAAATTTTAAATTCTAATCTAACCTTTCCAAACTAGCAACCTTTAATGGGCATCCCGTCAACTTTATGATTCTGATAATGACCTGACAACCTGGTCTACTGAGCCAAGATACATTTTTAATTATATTTTCACAAACTCTGAGGAAGGCTCATTACTCTGGTATAATTAAAAGGGTGAGTTTATTCTAAACTGTCCTGAAACAGCGAGTGATGCTCTACGTTCCTCTGTCTTTGCCCTATAACTTTCTTCTCAGTTACTTAAATGTATTTCACAATTCCATTTTCTTTTTTTAAAATGTTAGTTTTTGTCTTCAGTGCATCTTAAAGGCTATGCAGAGAAAGAGATTAATAGATACTCGAGAAAATGAGTATCAGTAGAGAGAAAGTCAATAAAAGGCATACTAGTGTGAGCATTCTGAAAAGGCTTGAATGAAAACTAACAATCTGCACACAGTTGGCCCTCTGTATCCTTGGGTTCCACATCCATGGATTCAGCCAAGTGAGGATCAGAAAATTAGGCCTGTGATGGTTGCATCTGTACTGAACATGTACAGACTTTTTTTTTCCTTGTCATTATTCCTTAAAAAAAATACAGTGAATTAACTATTTACATAGCATTTATATTGTATTAAGTATTATAAGTAATCTACAGGTGATTTAAAGTATACGGGAAGGACAGGTACAGCAGCTCATGCCTGTAATCTCAGCACATTGAGAGATGGTGGGAGGACCATGTGAGCCCAGGAGTTTGAGACCAGCCTGGACAGCATAGTGAGACTCTGTCTCTACAAAACATACAAAAATTAGCTAGGTGGGGTGGCACGCACCTGTATCCCAGCTACTCATGAGGCTGAGGTGAATGGATCACTTGAACCCAGGAAGTCAAGGCTGCAGTGAGCTATGATTGCACCATTGCACTACAGCCTGGATGACAGAGTGAGACCCTGTTTCTAAAAGAAAATTTAAAAATAACAAGTATACAGGAGGATGCTGCATAGATTCTAAGCAAATACTACACCACTTTATTTAAGGGACTTAAGCATCCTCAGATTGTGGCATCTGAAGGGAGTCTTGGAACCAGTCCTCCTCAAATACCAACGGATGAATGTACTTCTTAGTGTATATAATCCTTAAAATAAAATATTCCTGTTTCCTCGACCAAACAAACTCCAACTTCTATAAAGTTAAGAATTAGACATTCTGCTAATCACTTCATATTATAAATAGTCCTGTGCTATTATCTGAGCAATATTTATTCCACACCTGCCACGTGTCATGCATTATGCTAGGAGCAGGGCATACTTTAGTGAGTAAAAACACATTTCTCTTCTTGTGGAACTTATCACCTAGTTGTTTAGGAGATGGATATTAGTCACAAAGTTACTCACATCATAAATAAGTTCTGGAGGAAAATAACTTAGGTATATGAGAAAATGCAACAAAAGAACTACAGGCCAGAATGGAGAGTCAGGAAATGCTTTCCCGAGAAAATGCAATTTAAGGTGCAATTTGAGGACCAAGTAGGATTTAGGTAGATAAACCTAGAATGTGCAAGGCATTTCCTGGTCCTGGGGATGAGGCACAAACATGCAGAAATTTTTCCACTGAGCACTTATATCCTTGATGAACAAATCTCATCTAATAGTTTCTGAGAGGAACTTAGGAGCATAGACTAATTCTACATAAACAATAACCTGAGAAGATATAAAAGTAGCACTTGGAAAATAGGAAAACTCTATACAAATGCATGGCTTTTAAGAACAACATACAGCCATGCTGTCTGATACAGCACCTACTAGTACTTACAAGCTATTGAACACTTAAAAGGTAGCACAACTCGGTGGCTCTCACCTGTAATCCCAGCACTTTGGGAGGCCAAGACAGGCAGATCACATGAGATCAGGAGTTCGAGACCAGCCTGGCCAACATGGTGAAACCCCATCTTTACTAAAAATACAAAAATTGGTTGGGCATGGTCAGCCTGTAGTCCCAGCTACTTGGGAGGCTGAGACAGGAGAATTGCTTCAACCCAGGAGGCAGAGGTTGTAATGAGCCGAGATCATGCCATTGCACTCCAGCCTGGGCAACAGAGTGAGACTCCATATTAAAAAAAAAAAAAAAAAAAAAAAAAGTAGCGTAACTGACAACTGAATATAACCACAATTAATTTAAATATAAATTTATAAGCTGATATTTGATTCTTATTGAAAAACATTTACGTAGGTTTGGAACTTCTTAGGTTGGTGAGTCTACTTCAACTCTAAATTTTATAAAATTTAAATACGAATCAATTATTTCCAATGAATATCGCATCCAAGTTGACTGCAGTGAGAGTAAAATGCACACTGATTGTTAATACTTGGTGTAGAAAAAATGTAAAATATCTAATCATTTTTAAATATTGATTGCACGCTGAAACGATACCATTTTGGTTACATTCAGTTAAATAAAACATGTTAAAAATAATTTTACCTTTTTATAAAATGTGGTACTAGAAAATTTTAAATTATATATGTGGTTTTCATTATATTTCTACTGGCAAAGTCCTGATCTAGAGAATGTCAACAGATTCAAAACTTTACCCTAATCAAAATATTGTCTACTTTTCCACAAAAGCGAATACTGGTGGAAATGCTACCTCAGCTGTAATGCTAGAGATTTTGTTACCATTGAGAGGAGTGCCCTTGTTTCCATAAAAAAAATCACATATTGAGTTCAGAGTTGTTGGGGGCTAACAGCAGGCCACTACTAGTTCTGCACTGAGAATACAGTTGTGATTCTGGGGCAAAGCATAAAGCTACCAAAGGGAAACATCTAGCAACAATAGTTTCATTCTAGCAGTGTTTCCATGTGTCCCATTAATGAAAATTCTTAATGCTGACATGCCTGATGATAATGCTAGTAGGGATCAATAAATATCCAACAGGACCACAGAGAGAGCTTGCAACCCCAAATCCAAAAGCACCATTAAGCAAACAGACAAATAAATAAATAAAATGCCCTCCTGTAATTTGATTTAGTATAAGAGACTATGTACCTTTGAATCATTCTAAAGAGGAACGAAAAATTTAAATAAAAATAGGACCAACAATTCCATTTTATCTATGTTCCCCAAATACTGCCAAACAAGTCTGACAGATTCCTCATTCTAGCTCTTTGTCCAACCCGCTTTTAAAATAGTACCGCACAGTCCTGTAACTCCTCCCTGAAGGCCAGTCTAATTCCTCCCCATACTTCATCCCAGATCTATCGCAGATCTACAATGCCAGATAAATGCTGCTCTGTTCACAATCACCCCTTATCTAAAACCTCCGGAATTAAGTTCTTTCAACCATTGACAATCTAAGACCCAACTGACTCTAGAATCTCTCATTTATCCCCTTTACCTTCAAATAGCTACTTTCCTAGAAACTCAGTGCAATCCTATCAGACCCAATACTCTCTTTCTATAACAAATAGCTTATAATAACCCCTTTGTTACCCTAAAGTGATATTCACAGACAATATAACCTATCTGAACACATAAATTCCAGAAAAGGAAAAACAAAAGGAAGGGGAAACATTTCAATAAGCCAATTCTCAGGCATGACTATTCTAGCAGTCATAATAAACTGGTAGCAGATGCTCACCTATGTGCAGAACCATTGTCAGTGCAACAGCTATAGATGCAGACTGAAAGAGGTACGTGTGGTATCGACAACTCAGACATGATTTGCACCGCCGTCAATAATATCAATTGCAAACTGCTGAACAACTCTTTAGAACATTCCAAAAAGTATTAAATATACTTTTCTTTAAATGAGAAGGAGTTTTCACTTCTGGAATACATACTATATATTAAAACTATGTTTAGAACTCCTAGGGTCAGATAATTATACAAAGATGTTGTTTAACTACATGAGTATTTGCTAGTATTTAAAAGCTTTGGAGAGTAAGACAATCTTTGTTGTACAGGGTAGTCCTAGGTACTGCAAGACATTTATCATCCCTGTCTCCACCCAAAAAATTCAAGTAGTGGGACACTTCCATACTCCTCTAGTTTGAGTTCTAGCCACTCCCAAATCCCAACTTGGAAAATTGTGACCTTGGCTGGCCCAGAGTTATCTCTTCCTGTTAACTCATTTGACACTTAAATCCTATGTGATATTGAACCAATACTTAGTATCTGGAAGCCTATTCAACTGTCTTGTTGGACTGCAAATTGTGGTTACCATCAATCTGACAGCTACTATGACAACAGAATAGGGTATGATAGGCTGCTTGTTTGCTTTGCTTAGTGTCTAGTATATCCTAAGCATTCAATAAATGCTAATTAAGACCATATGCAGTGGTCCACGATTGTAAATCCCAGCGCTTTCAGAGGCCTAGGCAGGCGGATCGCTTGAGGTCAAGAATTCAAAACCAGCCTGGGCAACAGAATGAGATCCCATCTCCACAAAAAATTTAAAAATTATCTGGGCATGGTGACACGTGCCCAGATACTAGTTACTTGGGAGGCTGCTTGAGAACTGCTTGAGCTCAGGAGTTCAAGGCTGCAGTGAGTTGTGAGACAAGTTGTGACAAGTTGTGAGATCTTGTCTCAAAAAAAAAAAAACAACTCACTGCTATTATGGCTGTTGTTATTTTTTTCTTACCCATACTTGTTTCCTCAACTAGGCCGTAAGCTTTCTGGACAAAAAAGCAAACTGTCCTGGAGATCTCTGTATACCCGACATATGTCTCCAATAAATTTTGGTAGCTCACATCTTCTGTATGCTTTCTCTGCCCTATCCTGATTTCTTGTGAAAATGTTCACAAATAGTAGGCTGAGTCCAAGAACGGAGCTAAAAACTGTAATTATATAGAAAATTGTCATTCTGACATTACTGAAATAATCATTGTAACCTGCCAAGCAGAGGAAGGGCTGTCAAAAAAACTGTTGGCAGATGCTTGCTCTCGAAAATCTGCAGGATTCTATTAGTGATGAATACTTTTAAAGTAGACATTGCATTCCAGGATTACATCTATTTACAAATATATACTGATTCTCTCTTACTTTAAGGTTTTAAACATTTTCTCCTGGAGAACTGAGCATTATTTCCAGACCTACAAAATGAAGTAGTTCTATCAGATGACTTGGGTCCTCCTAGCACTAATGCTATACATGTATTGAATGCTTATTATGTGCCAGGCATTGTGCTAAGTAGGAACTTTATATTAGTTTTACAGATTAAGAAACTGAAACACAGAGGGTTAGGTGACACGCTAAAGATCCCACCAGAGGTAAATGATGGAGCTGGTACAAGCTGTTCACCTCTAAAAATGAGGTTCATAATCGCTATACCATGTTTTTTGGAACTGTTCTTTTGAAGTTGACTCAACTAGCCTAAATTAATTAATGCCACAAGACAATTCTCACCACATTATTAGGGTTCTTTTGAAGTTTGTGCCCCATATGCTGACATACATGGCAACTAAAAACAAAAGGGCTCCCAACTGCTAGCAGGCAAAACCTAAGTCCTCTCGCTGCTTGCAGCAAAATAAAGCATACTTGAGAACATGTGTAAAATTTTAACTCACTCTGGGGGTGGGTTTTAAAGTCGGAAAATAAAGCGAATTTCAACAGTCAACTATGAAAAACTCCTTTAAATTGCTTGCTTTGTACAATACACACGGTTTCAGTTAAATAAATAAAATGTATACAGTCTTGTAATGTGCACATAATGAAGAGTATTTAGTAAGTATATGTAATTCAAAATTTTATTCCAATGTTTTTTTATTTCTGCACAGAAGTGTACATACTGAACTGGCATACAATATTGTACTTTATGGGAATACACTTGAATTTTTTACATTTTTGGGACATTAATCATTACTGGTAATAATTTTTTTGCCAATCACATCCCTGGGCACTGCATACCTGCTGTTAAAAATCACTGCTTTGAGAGATCCTAAATTTACCACTTATAGAATCTAAAATAGAGAGAAAAAAGTTGCAGCAATAAAGGTGCAAGAACTAATCCCATCTCTGATTTCTTTATTTTTCACAAAAATACTTAAGGACATTGATTTATGGTCCTAGCTCTTTATCTTACTCCATTAAGTGTTCTCTAAGTGAGATTTCAAAACCAGTTCCAAGAACACTATCAAACAAAGAAAAATATACACAGACTGGGGGGGAAAAAAGCCTATTTTCTGAAATGTATCCCAGAGGAAAACACCAACAACAGGAAAAAAAATATTTTCAAGACATGACATTGAATGTAGATTTTTCCATTTAAGAGTTATATTTATAACTCTTAACCAGACATTTTTTCAATTAAGCAAAAGCTTTATGCTTCCCCCACAAATATACCTGATCCTCAACTTTCATATTCCAAAGGCATTAACATCTACAGTTTAGAAATAACTGCAATGTTGAACACTTCTAAGATGTGCCAATTTAAAATATGCTATTGGCCAACTATAGAGGACTAAGTGAATGACCCCAATCAACAGCCTCTCTGCATCCTTGCCGTCTGTTCTGTAACCTTGCAATCCCTTTCCCTTGACTCTGGTCTCAGCTGTGTTATTTGTCTTGGTCAACTGAATGTTAGCAAATGGGATGACACAGAAGCTCAGAATGTACAGACCCACTTCTACTCCCCTGAAAAAGGCAGGATCTGTACTACTGCCATTAGAACATGCCTAGGCCTGTTGGAAGGGTGCTGGAGACATGGGTGGGATGGTTGAATCTTTTTGGTCCAAGGCCATCTTTCACCACCCTAAGCCATCCAACTATCAAACACATGAGAGAACACTGCAAAGATCAGCAGATCTGTCTACTGCCTCTGCAGCTGATTGTAGCAACATGAGCCCAGCATAAACTGTGAGAAGAACGACTCTGCCATCCCCCAAATACTAATGGATGTTGTTTAAGGCACTGAATTTTGCGGTGTTTCATTATACAACATTAATTATGGCAATATATAAATGATACACTAGTTATACCCACAAC
Organism: Callithrix jacchus; assembly: GCF_049354715.1. NCBI lineage: Eukaryota > Metazoa > Chordata > Mammalia > Primates > Cebidae > Callithrix > Callithrix jacchus. The sequence goes on along the minus strand of NC_133504.1, from coordinate 152,806,021 downwards.
AACCAAATGAGATTGTAGAAGAGCTGTTGGGATGAAACCTAAATTGATCCAGGAAAGGTTTAATGCTATGTGAGGATCCTGTGAAGGAGAACCTATTTCTTATTTTTTTCTTTGAGGTTTACATCCTTTCCCTAGGTGACACAGGGCTGTCTTGATCAATACAGGCTGCATCTTTAGTCTCTACTGCTAACTGTTCATTCACAGCACACCAACATTTATACTTTCCATATTAGAACATGCTGTGACAAAGCGAATTTTAGGTATTTATCATAAGGACAAATATGCAGCATTATTTCTATTAGAAAAAATCAAAACAAGTTAAATGTTCATCATTAGGAAACTAATTAAATAAAGGATCACACACTTCAATGGAATACTATGCATCACTTAAAAATGAGGATGCTACTATATTTAATTGTATGGAAAGATACTTTTACTAAATAATATAAATGAAAAAAAATAACTGTAAAACAGTATGATGAGTATATAGGCATTCCCTACACAACACTTTCTCTCTTTTTTGAGATGGAGTCTCGCCCTGTCACCAGGTTGGAATGCAGTGACACAATCTTGGCTCACTGCAACCTCCATCTCCCAGGTTCAAGCGATTCTCCTGTCTCAGCCTCCCAAGTAGCCGGGATAACAGGTGTGTGCCAACACACCCAGCTAATTTTTGTATTTTTAGTAGAGATGGCGTTTCACCATGTTGACCAGAATGGTCTCAAACTCCTGACCTCGTAATCCGCCCACCTTAGCCTCCCAAAGTGGCGTGAGCCACCATGACCGGCCAATACTTTAAATTATTTTGTTTGAAACGTCTTATAATATTAAGTTGGAAGAAAGGCAGTATGTACAGTGTCATTCTTTCATAAAAAGATTTTAAAAAATATTTTTATGGTAAAATAAAAGATCAACAAAATCACACAAAACAAACAACTTATTATCAAGAAAACACTCATAGCTACCATCTTGATCAAAACACAGACTTTGGACTTTGCTTGTTACCCCTGAAGGCCCTCCATGCCCTTCCCTTCCTCCAAAGTAAACAAACTCTTGAATTTATGGTAATCAGTTCCCAGCATTTCTTTACAATTCTGTTACCCAAGTGTACAATCCTAGTTAGTATAGTTAAATGTTGTCTATTTTTATAATTTTGATGTCTTTAAAGTTACATTTAATTTATATCACCTCCATCCTTTTCTTTTCCTTACAATTTATTTCTTTTTCTCTTTTTTTTTTTTTTTTTTTGAGACAAGAGTCTCATTTTGTCACCAGGCGCCAGGCTGGAATGCAGTGGCGGTCTCTCGGCTCACTGCAACCTCCGCTTCCCGGGTTCAAGCAATTCTCCTGCTTCAGCCTCCCGAGTAGCTGGGACTACAGACGCGCGCCACCACGCCCAGCCAATTATAATATTTTAGTAGAGACCGGGTTTCACTATGTTTGCCAGGATGGTCTCAATTTCTTGACCTCGTGATCCGCCCTCCTCAGCCTCCCAAAGTGCTGGGATTACAGGCATGAGCCACCGTGCCCAACTACAATTTATTTCTTAAAGAATCTGGACTGTCTGAGTTACACAGTTTCCACACTATGAATTTTGGTGGTACGTGTTTAACTCGTTGTTTCTCCAACCTCTGAATTTTCTGCAAATTGGCAGCTAGATTCAGAGGCTTGAGAAAATTAAAATTCAGTCTGTGGCAGTATGTCCTTTCATTAGGAAGCATGTGATATCTGGTTTTCATTCATTTCTAATGTTAGCAGCCATTGTTATTCAATGCCTAAATCCACAGGGGTTGGAAAATGGTGATATTCCAATTCTTTAATTTCATTTTCATCTACTGGGTGGAAAAATCTTAGGAGATGCTTTCCTTCATTTACCACTTGGTTTTCCAGTGGTACAGTTCATGTAAGAAAGAAGTTGATTCTTTCCTAACTACTTTCAAAATGGTAAACTGGTGCTCTATTAACCTTTTTCATATTACAGAACCAAGGATTTTTTTTTCCTATCATAACCTCATGGATTTAAACATATTTGCGATTTTATTTTTGGCAGTAGGAGCTTCTTCAAGTTGGCTCTTCATTTTGACATGCCCTAATAATCTCTGATAGGTTCCTTGCTACCTATTTATTATCTTGAGATGTCTCGAGCTCATCTTACATCTTTCCAGTTATTTTTGTTGTTTGAAGCTCACTCTGTAGAAGATTCCTTAGGAGAAGCTCATAGGAGCAATATTTCCTCCACTGATTTTTCTTTTTTTGCATGTTCATAAGTTTGTGTTCTTTATATCTAAAGGTCAATTTTGCTAGATATAAAAGTACTGGCTCACATTTTCTTTCTTTTGAATCCCTTAGAAATATATTTTCTTTCGGGCTGGGCGCGGTGGCTCACACCTGTAATCCCAGCACTTTGGGAGGCTGAGGCAGGTGGATCACGAGGTCAACAGATCAAGACTATCCTGGTCAACATAGTGAAACCCCATCTCTACTAAAAATACAAAAATTAGCTGGGCATGGTGGTGCATGCCTGTAGTCCCAGCTACTCGGGAAGCTGAGGCAGGAGAAGTGCCTGAACCCAGGTGGCGGAGGTTGTGGTGAGCTGAAATTACGCCATTGCACTCCAGCCTGGGTAACAACAGTGAAACTCCATCTCAAAAAAAAAATAAAAGAAAGAAAAAAGAAAAAGAAATATATTTTCTTTCAGCATAAAAATTTCTGTCACAAAGACTAAGAACAATCTAATTCTCTATTACTGTTTTTCCTTTTTTGTCCAGATGTTCAAAGGACTTTTTCTTTCTTCTTTTTAATCTAATAATTTTATTAGAATATCTTGGCATGGGTTGTTCTAAGGTGATATTCTAAAATACACGATTTTCTCTTTCAAAATCTAGTTTCAAACATTTTTTTTTTTCCAGAAAACTTTTCTTAAAATATATCATTTGTACAGCCCCTTTGCTCTGGTTTTCTCCTCTTCCAGTAACTGTATGTTGGATCTGTTTTTGCCTATCTTCAATATATGTCAACTTTTCCCAAATTTTACTTCTTGCTTCATTTCCTTTGGATTTTAACTTTTTCCTCCTTTTTACCCTCTATTTCTCTGAGGCCAACATTTGTGGTATTTAGTTGATTTTGTGCTCCTTCCAATTTAGAGTTCATTTCTAAAAGGGTTTTTTTTAACTTCTAATTCTTTCTTGAGTTTTGCCTCTTTGTCTCTGAGTTTTCCTAATTCTGACTTATGCTGTTCTTTCATCTCTTGTATAATTTTATAATAATCTCTTTTAATCTTATTGAAATAGAATATTATGGTTATTTATTTATTTATTGTTCTTCTTTTGTTTCTCAGTTGTGGCATACACCTTTGCAAATAAGAATATTATGGTTTTAATCATTTTTAATTGAGCATGTCTTCTGTCATGTTTTCACTGTCAGTAGGGATATTACTCTATTTCTTCCTTAAAAAAGAGTTTGTATGAGATTTAACCTTGTTAGTATTCTGTACTTTTATAAAATTTCACATTTATATATTTTCTATAATGTATTTAATATCTTTCTCTCCCTCCCTGTATGAGGGCAGAAATGACGTCTGTTTCATTCATCAGTATATTCCTAGTGCCTGGCACATAGCAGATGTTCAATAAATCATTGCTAAAGGAATGAATAGAAAAGCTCATCAAAATGTTCATAGTGGTAATCTCTGGGTAACAGGATTTAGAAAACAGTCTTCTGATGTTTTATAAAGTTGCTATTTTTTCTAAGTTTTTTTATAATGAGCATGAAACATTTTTATATTCAGAGAAAAAGATTTTCAATTTGAAAAAAAAAAAAAAAGGTTTGTACATGAAGCTGGGTATATAGATACCCTATCTTTAAAAAACAATACAGAAGTGCCCTTTCCCTCACATATGTCTTCTATTCATAAATGAAAACTCTGAGGTAAAAGAAGGTGACAAAGTTGAGTTTTACTAAGAAAGACTAGGTTTAGAGTTTGTGAAAAGGACGTCAGCAACTACCCATCTGCTTTCCATGCTATATTTGACAGATTTTACTCTATAGCTCAGAAAACATGTTAATAGGACTTCGTGTAGTGAGAGGAAGGAATTTAAAAAGCAAAGAATCCTGTTGTGATAGTTTGGCACTATAGAGAAATGGCTCACAGTGCCTGCAATTCATGGAACAAAGATAACATCTCTTCGCAAAATCTACAGTGCAAGGTATCTCAAATATATAATCGAGAGATGCCCCTGGCAGTGACTTCAAAGCACCAAACAAAATGATCCCAAACAAGAATGAGATGAAGCCTTAATTTGCTTAACTGGGCCTTCAAAGATCTATTAGAGAAAACATAAGAGATGAACTGCCTCATAAAGCAGATGGTCTTCTCCAGTTTTTTTTTTTTTTTCCTAAAAAAAAAAAAAGAAAGAAAGAAAGAAAGAAAAAGAAAATCAAAGGAAACTAAGGAGCAAGGATCTTGCTAAATTGGCCAAGGAAGATTATTTCCTCTGAAGTAGAATGCATGAGTTTTTTAAAGGATTTCATGGTTCCTCATGAGGTTGACAAAGGTCATTGGGTAAGGTCTACATCAGCAAGGGAAGCCGTCCCAAGGGCAGCTGCCTCCCAGGCAGCATGGAACACCCTGGCAGGCTCCATTCACAGAGGTGGGAAGGAAGGCTGAGGGGTAACATGGCCTTTCTGAAGGAGCACTGGAGTGGGAGTCAGGTCACATGAGATTTGTGTTCTTGATCTGTGATTCTGAGGAACCTGGTTCACTTCTGTCACCTTTTAATTTTTCTTAGAGAAATTCATGATTCATTCCCCTAGCCTGCTTTTGTAGTGGGGACAATTAAGATATAAAGAGGAAAATCTCTGTATAGCACAGACCAGAATCACAAAAGTATTGGTTTACAATGTAATTTTGTTTAAATATCTCCATTGCTAGATATAAAAGTCCCATTGTGCAGCAAATTAAAAATTGGAATGAAAGGAATGAGGTGTTTTGAACCCAGGAGAAGATGAAAAAATTTCCGTTCTCCTCCAACTGTAAGATACTCCGTTTTTGTTCTCCTACAAGCTCTAAGACACTTTTGGAGAGAAAAGAGAGGCAGATAAAAGTATCTCAAAGGGAACCCAAAGATTCTATGCCAAATTGTTAACTGAAACAGTGGCAGGAGGCCAGGAATCTTATGGTCACAGTCAGGATTTATACAAAAAGGGTACTGCCCCCAAATATTGCCACTTTTGGCTTGTCTATGGGGCCTGAGTTCCTAACCAAAGCCCACAGGGAGAGATAGGGCCCTGGGTAATATTAAGTATCTAACATTTGTTGAGGGCTTCTTTTGGGCTAAATATAAAGAGTGTTCATAATCTTTTCATTTCTCACACAAATCCTAGGACACTAGCACCTTCATTCTCCTTGTTTAACACAGAAGGACACCAAGCTATAGCAAGGTTAAGAAACATGCACCAGGCATAGTGGCTCGTGCTGTAATCCCAGCACTCTGGGAGGCCAAGGCAGGAGGATTGCCTGAGCTCAGGAGTTCGCGACCAGCCTGGGAAACACAGTGAAACCTTGTCTCTTCAAAATACAAAAAATTTGCCAGGCATGGTGGCATGTGCCTGTAGTCCCAGCTACTCAGGCGGCTGAGGCAGGAGAATTGCTTGAACCGGGGAGGCAGAGGTTGCACTGAGCCAAGATCACTCCACTTTATTCCATCCTGGGCAACAGAGTGAGACTCTGTCTCAAAAAAAAAAAAAGAAACCTGCATAACATTGGGAAGTTGAAAAGCAGCAGCGCCCAGGTTCCTATCCTGGTCTAATGATCCCAGAATGCTTAGTTTAACATTCTACTCCCCTGCCTCTTCCAGGAAGTAGAAAGTGGGATGAAGCTGGTAACCTGGAGACCCCAAAGACCTCATTTGTTGAGTTTATATATCTCTGATCTGATGGTTCCAAAAGAAGGTAAGCATCATAATCAAGGAACCAGGGAATGGTTTCTCTCCAACCACATCTCAACAGCCACACTTACCTTTGGACCTGTCTCCTAATTATCCTTGGATTTCTCCTTTTTTCCCCACATTCTCTATCCTTTGAAGTTTTCGGATACTTCTAACATCACTTCCTCAATCCTTATACATGAAAACCAAATCCATTCTTAGTTAGAAAATTATAGTGAAATCCCATGAAAACCAAATCCACTCTTAGTTAGAAAATTATAGTGAAATCACATTATATGAGCCAATCCAGATTTCACCAAATAGAGGCCTAGAAGACATTTGGCAGTCTTCTTAATGATAACACCAGCTGAGCATCCTGAATTTAAAAATTTGAAATCCAAAAGACTCCACCGAGCATTTCCTTTGAGTATCATGAGATTCTAGAGTTTGACATTTGTGATATTTAACTGATAAGTATAATGCAAATATTGCCAATCCAAAACCAAAAATCTGAAATCAAAAATACTTCTAGTCCTAAACATCTTATGTAAGAAACACTCACCCTGTAATTTCTAATATAACAATCACATTGACTATTTACCAAGCATTGTAATGTTAAGACTTAACCTATATATTAACTACTTCAATCCTCATAACCACTCTGTGGAGAGAAAACCATTATTATCCTCATTTTATAGATGTGGTAAGAGGCAGCAAGACAGTAAATAACTGCCACATTTGTAGCAGGTGGTGAAGCTATTTTGTTTTAAACCTCTCTGAACCTCAGTTCTCTCCTCTTGAAAAATAAAAATATTTACCTCGTATGGTTACTATGTAGAAATGGAATAAACACACAAAAAGCAATTTAACGTAACACTTAAGATTCGCCCTCCCTCCTAGCTTCTGGGCTCATTCCAAGGTGCAATACAGAAACTTTTAATGAGACGGGAACAAGGAGATAAGAGAGAAGCTTAGAATTCCTTCACATATGCTGCCTCGTTTGTGTGTCACAACACCCTTTGGAAAGAAGTAAATATCACCATCCCCATTTTACAGATGAGAGATTAGGTAACTGGCACATGCAAGGACATTCTGCTGGTGACTGAAGCAGGATTCAAACCCACACATGCGTCCTGTTTTTCCAGAGGTTTTTAAGGGGCTGGAGGACAGGGGTAGCCAAGATTTCTAGTTCCCTTCATCTTCCCCATGTAGCCATGCCTACAAATTCCACACATCACCAGTGCTTCTGCAACTTGCCAATGTTACCCTTCCCTGGAAAATCAAGACTGAAAATAACAGTGGAAGATAAAAATAGGTGTAATCACAATCACTAACCATGTACAATTAGCAACTCTTCTAATAAGAATAAAGCAGAGGCAGGGAGAAGGAATGGAAGGGGAAGAGGAAGGGAAGAGAGAGGGAGAAATCATAATGAAACAGAAGCTCAAATTGCAAACTCTATGTTCTCTCATCCACGTCGGGATTTTTTTTCCATAAAGGTGTCAGCTACTTATCCTAGAACAACTTGCTATTCCTTCTCAGCCCTTCAGCTGGGACCTGCATTCAGAAGCCTCCAAGAAGACACACCTGGCCAGGTCACATTTCTCAGAAAGGCAGCAGCAGGAAGAAACCCACACTGAGCTCAGAGGCCGCCACCAGGAAAAGGGTGTTTCCTTCAACACAGGATGCCAGTTCACAAAGAAACACCGAGGTCCTCCTCTATCTCCAGCTACAGTCCACTTTCCTCAACAGAACTTAAGGGCAGGAAGGAAAGCGGAAGCCAGGAATCAGGGCCAGGGAAGCTAAAACAAAGGCGGGGTCTCTAAAATGCAGACCCACACCCACCCCTCCTCTTGAGCACACACCCACAGATTCTTAAGCTGGGAAGAGGACAAGCCACCGTAGAATTCTAAGTGCCTCCGCCACAAACTGCTTCAAAATACAGGAGACCTTCTGTGTGCCCAAGACCATGCTATACAACAAAATGTGAGCTTGGCAGAGTTCACAAACTCACGGAACTCTGTTAGAACATACTTACATGCATCTCTTTTCTAGACAGTTTTCTCCGGAGTCCCAGGTTAAGAACCACTGCACTAGTTGGTCACAAAGTAGGAGAACAGGGCTCTGTAAAAATAAATCATCACTCTCCCATCAAGTCTTCTCTCAACTTCCCTAATTTGGTTATGTGGACATTCAAGCAATATCCCTGACATTTCTGACTCCATCACTCCTTGGCCCTATGACCAGTCAGAAACCTGCACCAATCTATTCTCTGAAGCTAGTAACGTGTGAATTCTCATCTTTTCATTTCCATGGTCACCATCTAGGCCAGGCTCTTATTCATCCTGAAGGCCTACAATTGGTATTCTGATCGCCTGCCTGCCCTCACGCCAATACTCCTGCACTCTCCCGCACATCTACCTAAGAGCAGCCACCATCTTTATCACCACCACATATACACGCTCCAGACTATCAACAGCCAGGACCCTAGGGCTGTGCTACCCGGGTTTGAATTCCATCTCCACTGCTTCCTCTGAGTGTCTCTTTAGGTAAGTCATCTAACCTCTGCTTCCTCTGCTATCAAATGGAGATAATGATAATGAATATCTATACCAAATGTTTGTTGTGGGAATTAAATAGGAGAGTGTGTGTAAAGCACTCAGAATGGTGACGGCACACAGTAATTGCTGTCCAAGTGTTAATTGTCACCAACATGAGTATTCTTTTCTTTTTTTTTTTTGAGATGGAGTCTTGCTCTGTCACCCAGGCTGGAATGCAGTGATGCAATCTCAGCTCACTGCAACCTCTGCCTCCCTGGTTCAAGTGATTCTCCTGCCTCAGCCTCCCAAGCAGCTGGGACTACAGGCACAGGCACACACCACCATGCCCAGCTAATTTTTGTACTTTGAGTAGAAATGGGGTCTCACCATATTGGCCAAACTGGTCTGGAACTCTTGATCTCGTGATCTACCCACCTTGGCCTCCCAAAGAGCTAGGATTACAGGCTTAAGCCACAGCACCTGGCCAACATGAGTATACTTTAAACTTTTCACTGGTTACCGAATAAAATCTCACTTGGGCCAGGCATGGTGAGTCACACCTGTAATCCCAGTACATTTAGAGGCTGAGGAAGGACGATCACTTGAGGTGAGGAGTTCCAAGATCAGCCTGGGCAACACAGCAAGACCTTGTCTGTACCAAAATTAAAAAATACTTATGTACATACATACATATACACCAAAACAAAATCTCACTTCACTGATGGGACTCCTATGACATTCTACATTCTGTCACAAATGGGCTGAACTAGCCCCAACTTGTCCCTAATCTGAATGGACATAAGCCATTCTTCTGCCACCTGATCCCAAGTGGGGCACCACATTGATGTCTCACTCTATACTGAAGCTACTAAACAGCTCCTCTCACAAGCCTCTTCCATTTGTTCTGCCTGGGATGCCCTGTGTCATATGAGTGTCTATCAAACCCTCATGGCTCAAGAGAGATCCAAGATGGCCGTCTAGCAGCAGCTCAGGGTTGCAGCTCCCAGTGAAGGCGCAGGGAGTGAGTGGACGCCAGACTTCCAGACGAATTTTTGTTGCTTACGGACCAGGAGATTCCCAGAGGAGGAGCCCCACAGGTTGCCAGCACAACTCTTTTGGCCAGCACAGCTGTTTTGCCAGTGTCCTCAGTGCGGAGTATGCGGGACTGGGTGCCCTTTTAGTTGGCATTTGGAGCTCCAAGAAGGCAGAGTCACCCATCCAGCTGATTGGGAGGGGGACTGAAGCTGGGAGCAGACCGGGAGATTCCTGGGCAGAAAAGCGCCACAAATCTTAGCACTGCGGTTTCAGCCAGCATGGTCACCGCACGGGAAATTGCATAGATCCCAGCGTCTTTTTGGCAGGCGACTGGGGCACCTGGGAGAGAATCGACCGTTCAATTAGGAAACGAAAAAAAGGGGGCTCCAAGGCGGGGAGCCAGGTGATTGGGCTCAGCTGGTCCCACCCGCACAGAAAGACAGCAATTGGAAATGCTGACGGTTAAGAGTTTCACAGCAAGTACAGCTGAACCTGGGAAGGTCCAGCTCTGCTGGGGAGGGGTGTCTGCTGAAGGAAAACAAATAAACAGGAATAACATCACCACCAACAATCTGGATGTCCACTCAGAGACCCAATCTGAAAATCAGCAAGACCCAATCTGAAATTACAAAGATGACAGGTGGATAAATCCACAAAGATGGAAAGAAACCAGCAGAAAAAGGCTGAAAACATCGAAAATCAGAATGCCTCTCCTCCTTCAGAGGATCATAGCTCCTCATCAGCAAGGGAACAAGGACTGATGAATTGTCAGAATCAGGCTTCAGAAGGTGCATAATAAGAAACTTCTGTGAGCTAAAAGAACATGTTCTAACCCAATGCAAAGAGACTAAGAATCTTGAAAAAAGGTTTGATGAAATGCTAACGAGAATAGACAATTTAGAGAGGAATATAAGTGAATTAATGGAGCTGAAAAACAACACAAGAACTTCGCAAAGTATGCACAGTTTTAACAGTCTAATTGATCAAGCAGAAGAAAGGATATCAGAGGTCAAAGACCAACTCAATGAAATAAAACCAGAAGATAAGATTAGAGAAAAAAAGGATAAAAAGGAATGAGCAAAGTCTCCAAGAAATATGGGACTATGTGAAAAGACCTAATCTACCTTTGATAGGTGTACCTGAATGTGATGAAGAGAATGAATCCAAGCTGGAAAATACTTTTCAGGATATTATTCAGGAAAACTTTCCCAACCTAGCAAGGCATGACAATATTCAACTCCAGGTAATACAGAGAACACCACAAAGATATTCCTCAAGAAGAGCAACCCCAAGGCACATAATCTTCAGATTCACCAGGTTTGAAATGAAGGAGGCTAAGGGCAGCCAGAGGGAAAGGTCAGGTTACCCATAAAGGGAAGCCCATCAGGCTCACAGCAGCTCTCTCAGCAGAAACCCTACAACCCAGAAGAGAGTGGGGAGGCCAATATTCAACATCCTTAAAGAAAAGAACTTTCAACCAGAATTTCATATCCAGCCAAACTAAGTTTCACAAGCAAAGGAAAACTAAAATCTTTTGTGAACAAGCAAGTACTTAGTGATTTCATCACCACCAGGCCTGCTTTACAAGAGCTTCTGAAAGAAGCACTACACATAGAAAGGAACAACCAGTATCAGCCTTTCCAAAAATATACCAAAAAGTAAAGTGCATCAACATAATGAAGAATTTACATCAACTAATGTGCAAAAAAGCCAACTAGCATCAAATGGCAGTATTAAACTCACATATATTATTACTAATCCTAAATTTAAATTGACTAAATCCCCCAATGAAAAGACACAGACAGGTAGATTGGATGGAAAGCCAAAACCCATCAGTATGCTGCATCCAGACGCATCTCACATGCAAGGATACACAAAGACTCAAAACAAAGGGATGGAGGAAGATTTACCAACCAAATGGAGAGCAAAAATAAATAAATAAATAAATAAAAAGCAGGAGTTACAGTTTTCGCCTCTGATAAAATAGACTTCAAAGCAATGAAGATCAAAAGAGGCAAAGAAGGACATTACATAATGTTAAAAGGATCAATGCAGCAAAAAGAGCTAACCATCCTAAATACATATGCACCCAACACAGGAGCACCCAGAGACATAAGACAAGTTCTTAATGACTTATAAAGAGACTTAGACTCCCACACAATAATAGTGGGAAATTTTGACATCACATTGTCAATATTAGACAGATCAACGAGACAGAAAATTAACAAGGATATCCAGGACTTGAACTCAGACCCGGAACAAGTAAACTTAATAAACATTTATAGAACTCTCCACCCCAAATACACAAAACATACATTCTTATCAGTACCACATCACACCTACTCTAAAAGTAACTATATAATTGGAAGTAAATCACTCCTCAGTAATTGCATAGCATTTCACAGGTTTAAATGAAATATTGGTTGGCTGCTTGTTTGTTATTTTCCTCCCTTATTCCTTCCTGTCTCCATTGTTAAGCACAATTATTGGCATAAAAGAGGTTTTCAATACCCATTTTTAGACTGCATTCTAGCCTGGGCAATAAAGCAACACTCCCATTCTTTCTCCCTCTTTCTCTTCCTCTTTCTTTCTCTATTTAAAAACAAACAAACAAAAAAAAAACCCTCATGGCTCTTGGAGACAAGATCAAGCAGTGAGCCCACATAAGATACTGTCATGGTGAATTCCGGCAACAATACTGAGGATGTTAATGTTCCTAACAGTTACCATGGCCCTGTTCCTACCTGTCCAAGGGCCAACTGGCTGGTCAACCTTAAAGCAATAAGCTTTCCTCTCAGTAAAATGAGGTAGTTGAAACAAATGACTTACACAGCCTTCTTGTCAAGGTTCTTAGGGTTACACAGTGTTTCTTGTTCCTTTGAGACAGAGTCTCGCTCTGTCACCCAGGCTGGAGTGCAGTGGCACGATCTTGGCTCACTATAACCTCTGACTCCTGGGTTCAAGCAATTCTCCTGCCTTAGCCTCCTGAGTAGCTGGGATCACAGGTACCTGCCACCACACCAGGCTACTTTTTTATATTTTTGGTAGAGATGGGGGTTTCACCATGTTGGCCAGGCTGGTCTCAAATTCCTGACCTCAAGTGATCCACCTGCCTTGGCCTCCCAGAGTGCTGGGATTACAATCCTGAGCCACCGCACCCGGCTGTAACAGTTTTTCATTAAAGAAGAGGATACACAGAGTAACTGCACATATTTTTATTTTTTAAAATGAATAACTGAAAGTGTTCTAGGTCTCAAGTTTCCAAGGCTAAGGAAAAAAGTGAAATTTTACTAGATGATGTATAGAATTCTTTTCTCTTTACAATTTGATGACCCTATGACTTCTAGGGTTTTTTTCCCAATAAACCAGAGAAGATAACTTTCATTTCATACCTTATATTATCTCCATGATACATATCGCAAAGCCATTTCTACCTTTCACGTGGAAAGTAATCCCAAGTGTTGTACCCAAATCCAACATAGATAAGGAAAAAAAAAAAGTTCAAATTATTTCCCCCACTCCTCAGTTTAGCAATAGATAATTCCAGGATAACTTTTTTCCATAAATGAATAGAACCAACCCCGAAATTTCTTAAAATCAACAGCTTGGAACTCAGCCGCAAAAAGTTTGAAAAGTGGCAGAAAATTTAATAATACCATTACCTTGAAATCCAATAAAGCCTGTTGGAGCTTAACATTTTCAAGAAATCAGACTATTTATACTATTACCCCAGTACTACTATAGTTTCCTATAAAGCCATAAATATACACACTGTAGTTTGCCAGAAAACTAAGACTATCATAAAAAAGGCCATAAGGAAGGTACTGCCCATGAAGTATGTCTCCATGGTACTTGCTACAGTGAGTTCACACAGAGGAGTTCATTTATTTTGAAAATTACATTTCCAAGTCCACAACTCAACAGCTCATCATTTTCAACTGTGAACAACTTTTAATACAAGTTAGCGCTTTCTTTTCATAGACGTTTGCCCCAGATAAAGGTCATACTGAATATCAAGGCCATGTATGAGGCTGTCACAATGCAGAGGAAACGGCTCATAACATCTGCATCTTCATATGTGCTTCATTTAACAGTCCAGCTTTAAGTATTAGAAAACCTATCTACCAGTGGATTCAACAAATAAAAAGGAGCTGGAAGGCCCAAGGCTGCAGGTGTTGGCTTGAAAACAATGTCAGGGCAGACATCTCTGAGGCTCTTGGCCTTCCCTTCATGCTCGTCATCACCTCATGGTGACATGAAGGCTGCCGTACACTTAGGCATCATTATCATTCAAGGCAGAAAGAATGGCAAAGCAGTGAAGGGTACTGATAAACTCATTTGTCAGGCTTTATAAAGACAATAAAGGCTTTCCCAGCAACCCCACCCCCATCCCAGTGGACTTACTCTCAGGTCTCACTGGCCAGAAGTAGGTCACAGGGCCACACTTGCTACAAGGAATGCTAGAAGATCAGGGCTCAGGACTGGCATATTGGCTTAATCATTACAATCTACTGTCAAGGGTGACCTCCATACCACCCTGAATTAAACTAAGGCCCTATGAGGAACAATGGAACAGGATATAGGCATTGAGTGGACAATTAATCGTGTCTCCACTTTGAGTCTCCATCTTGGGAAGGAGAAAATCATTCAGTAAAAGGTTTTCTGCTCCCAATATCAAAAGCATCCACTACCTATAAAGTAACTGTTTTACAAATTCCCATATATATAATAACAAACAAATAAAAATTAATGTTTAATCTTTTAAGATCATACACTTGGTTTTTCTCTCTATGCAGAGTCAGGTATAAAAGCGCAGTTAATGGCTAAAAGGTGGGTGTGAAGTCTTGCCACTGTGAACCTTGATCACAACTTGACCACTGAGAAACTCTGAGATGCAGCTCACCGTTCCCCAGGCAGAAAAGCCATGCTGGCCGTGATTCAAACCTAAATATGCTGTGTGCAAGCTGCTCTCACCACCTCCTTGCCCCTTCCTGATCAAAAAGGCACATCCATTTAGCACTCTAGATGCCCCCCACCTATTCAACCTTCAGTAGCTCCCTACTGTTCTTAGGAAACAACTGAAACTCCTAACCAAGGCCCTCCACTCTGATGTGACCTGGCTGCCTTCTCCAGCCTCATCTCCCTCACCAGGTCCCACCACACTCGCTATGCTTTGGCCACCCTGGTTCCTCGCCATTCCTTAAACAGTCCATACCCCTTGGTCTGTAATGAGCTTTTCCCAGTTCTTCATAGATTGGGCTTTCCCATGCTTCAGATTGCAGCTCAAGCATCGGTTCTTCAGGGACACCTTCCCTGGTCACCCAACATTATGTGGGTCATGCCAGTAACCCTCCATCACACTCTTCATTCCTCTGTAGCAGGTACCACAATCCACAATTATCTCCTCTACTGGAAGGCTTTCTTACTGCCTGGCTCCATCAGTAGAATAAACAGAAGTGGCCAGGCACGGTGGCTCACGCCTGTAAACCCAGCACTTTGAGAGGCCGAGGCGGGTGGATCACGAGGTCAAGAGATCGAGACCATCCTGGTCAACATCGTGAAACACCGTCTCTACTAAAAATACAAAAAATTAGCTGGGCATGGTGGCGTGTGCCTGTAATCCCAGCTACTCAGGAGGCTGAGGCAGGAAAATTGCCTGAACCCAGGAGGCGGAGGTTGCGGTGAGCCGAGATCGCGCCATTGCACTCCAGCCTGGGTAACAAGAGCGAAACTCCATCTCAAAAAAAAAACAGAAGTGCCACAGAAGTGGAGACCTCATCTGCCTTTTCACAGCTCTATCCCCAGTGCCCAGCACAGACTAAGGGCTCTGGACTGTTACTTTTGCCTTCCTGATTCCAGAACTTGCCTCATGCAGTTGACTTCTCACTCCCCTATCTACCACCAACTCCGTCCTCCCTGTGGCCACCAAATGAACATTGCATCCCTAGGACCTGCTCCACTGAAATCCTGACCTTGGAACTTCCTCTCTCTCCAACAACTTCTCTTGCTTTTAACTCCCCTTACTCCTTTCACATCTACTTAAGCAGGTACACAGCATGGTTAAAAACACAGACTCTGAAGCCAAAAGGCCTGGGTTCAGATCTCAGCTCCACCATTGTCTGTGTAGGTAGGCATAAATGCATAAATAAGTTACCTTTTTTGAGACAGAGTCTCGCTCTGTCACCCAGGCTGGAGTGCAGTGGTGTGAGCTCAGCTCACTGCAACCTCTGCCTCCCTGGTTCAAGTGAGACTCCTGCTTCAGCCTCCTGAGTAGCTGGGAGTACAGGTGCAAGCCATCATGCCCAGCTAATTTTTTATTTTCAGTAGAGATGGAGTTTCACCTTGTTGGTCAGGTTGGTCTCGAACTCCTGACCTGGAGATCCACCCACCTCAGCCTCCCAAAGTGTTGGGATTATAGGCATGAGCCACCGCGACTGGCCAAATAAGTTGCTTCTATATTTCCTGTGTGCCTCAGTTTCCTCAACTGTCATTGAGTGATAATAAAAGCATCTACGTCATAGAGTTGTAGTGAAGATTAAAAGAATATACATAAAGTGCTCAGAACAGTGCCTATGTAAGTGCTAATAACAGTAATAAATGTAATTTCTTATTACAAACATGCTCTTTCTTCTAACTGACATATGCCCTCCCCTAGGCCCTTCTCATTTGATCCCAGTTCATTAGATCCCTCCATAATACCCCATGTCATGTGTCCTTCAAATCCCACCCATGACACCTGCAGTCCCATGCCTGATCTGCCAACAAAATGATCTGAATTGGATTCCTCCCAAGACCATTGTGTCTTGTTGGAGGAAGATGCTCTGGAAACCGTGTAAAGCCCCTAGGCTTTACTGACTGCACACATCTTTACCAGTCTTCCTCTCCTCTAAACTGCTATATCACATAAACTGATTCTAAATGATACCGTTACTGCCTTTGGTCACATCCACAGATGAGATATAAGCATTTTGAGGGCAACATGCAATTCTTCTCAATACCCCAGAGAAGTCAACACAGTATGAGGAGTATAGCAAATACACTATCTACCTATTAATTGGCTCTGGTCACCCCCTCTCCTCTTAACTATACCTTTTCCCTCAAAAAAAAGGAAGCGTCTTTAAACTGCACCCTGCTTACTTGCTTAAACTGGACCCTGTGGTGGGAGGATCAGTGAAAGCTACTTTCTCTTGTTCAAAAACAACAGGAAATCCTCTTTACCCCTAATGAAGCCCAAGTCAAAGGATAGGATGGCAGCACGTATGCCTGATTTCCAGAGTTAGCCAAGTCATGTTGGATTTATTGGTATTGAGTTCCAAATAAGTAATACGTAACTTAAGCTCTTTGCCGAATTTTCTTGTACTCTGGGAGAGGGGGATCAACTTTCCCCAAAACTGGATACTCCTAGGAAAGAATTCAGGGGAGAAAACGAATGTAATCCCATGGACTTAAGTATTTTCCATAAAATCAAGAGACAGACTAAAAAGTCAAGATATTCCTTTAACAAAGCATCATCTATACAATATTCAGGCAGGGCGCGGTGGCTCATGCCTATAATCTCAGCACTTTCGGAGGCCGAGGCAAGCAGATCACCTCAAGTCAGGAGGTTGAGATCAGCCTGGCCAACATGGTGAAATCTCATCTCTACTAAAAATATAACAATTAGCCTGCATGTGGTGGGTGCCTGTAATCCCAGCTACTCAGAGGATGAGGCAGGAGAACTGCCTGAATTCAGGAGGCAGAGGTTGCAGTAAGTCGAGATTGCGCTATTGCACTCCAGCCTGGACAACAAGAGTGAGACTCTGCCTCAAAATCAAAAATAAAAATAAATATTCAACAGTATATGTTGCTCTTTTCTTTTTCTTAGTGTATATTCATAACAGAAAGGTCTAGAAGCTACAGAGGCAAACAATAAACTGACCTATCTTCTGACTCTAAACTAAATATGCCAAGTCATTCTTTTAGAATTCTATTGGTTTTATCCTGCACAGATTTTTGTGGCCTTTTGTGCAAAGGAAGTTCACCAGAGTTCACTTCCCCTGAGGACAATTTCAGGTTTGCATATATGAGCAAGTATCCAAGACCCTGGAAAAATAAGTCTCTTTGCTTTGGTTTCAAAATGAGGCCCCATAAAGTTGCATGCTCTTCTCCTTTCCCTTCTGGTAGCTGCTTGCAGAAAATAGTCTGGCTGGGGCATTTCCTCCCCACTGTTCCTTTAGCAGAGGTGCTGTGTCTCGTCTCCTGCCCTGCGGACAACGCATTCTTCTCATCTTTCTCAGAGGCAAAGCCGGTCCACAAACACGCAGGACTCTTTCTGACCTATTCCCATCATTCTAATCCTCTTCATGTGGAGTATGGGGAAGCCACTACAGTTATTATCCCCACAATACCAGCATGAGGTCTGCAGGTTCTCACAAACTCTATAACAGTTCCCTTGGCACAAGAGAGTGAGTCTAGGGAAGGCAAAAGGACTAGAGTCCCTCTGAGGACTATTCTGTCATGTTTTCAGAGTCTCATTCTGCAATAAATGCAGACACCAAGCAGGATTCTTTCCAGCGCATCTGATTCCTCCTGGTGAAGACCTGTCACAGGGCTTCTTAATCCCGTTTTCTCTGTTAGTGAAAGGGAAAGTGATAGATCCAGAGCATCCAAATGAGACACTCTTGGCTGACACTGTCTTCTCTGCACTGTTATGGAGGTATCCGGAGCCTTCTCTCTCCTGTGCAAAATGGCAACTCTTAAGGAAAAACTCATTGCACCAGTTGGAGAATAAGAAGTGATGGTCCCAAACAATAAGATTACTATAGAGAGTGTTGGACAAGTTGGTATGGCATTCTGGGAAAGTTTCCGGCTGATGAACTTGCTCTTGTGGATGTTTTGGAGGATAAGCTTAAAGGAGAAATGATGAATCTGTAGCATGGGAGCTTATTTCTTCATATGCCTAAAATTGTGGCAGATAAAGATCATTCTGTGACCATCAATTCTAAGATTGTAATGATAACTGCAGGAGTCCGTCAACAAGATGGGGAGAGTCGTCTCAATCTGGTGCAGAGAAATCTTAATGTCTTCAAATTCATTATTCCTCAGATCATCAGGTACAGTCCTGATGGCATCATAATTGTGGTTTCCCAACCAGTAGATATTCTTATGTTACCTGGAAACTAAGTGGATTACCCAAACACTGTGTGATTGGAAGTGGATGTAATCTGGATTCTGCTAGATTTTGCTACGTTATGGCTGAAAAATTTGGCATTTATCCCAGCAGCTGCCATGGATGGAATTTGGGAGAATATGGCAACTAAAGTGTGGCTATGTGGAGTGGCGTGAATGTGGCAGGTGTTTCTCTACAGGAACTGAATCCAGAAATGGGAACGGACAATGATAGTGAAAATCAGAAGGAAGTGCATAAGATGGTGGCTGAAAGTGCCTATGAGGTCATCAAGCTGAAAGGATATACCAACTGGGCTACCGGATTAAGTGTGCAGATCTTATTGAATCCATGTGAAAGTCTACCCAGGATTCAACCCATGTCAACGATGGTAAAGGGGATGTTTGGCATTGAGAATGAAGTCTTTCTGAGCCTTCTGTGTATCCTCAATGCCCAGGGATTAACCAGCATTATAAACCGGAAGCTCAAGGATGATGCGGTTGCTGAGCTCAGGAAAAGCGCAGATACCCTATGGGACATCCTACAAGTCCCAAAGAAGGACCTAAAAGTCCTGTGACTACTGGGCTCTAGGCTGCAGAAGTTTAAAAACTACAAGGAGATTAACTCTGAGCCTTTAGTTTTCATCCATGTACATGGATCGCAGTTTGCTTTGATCTTCAATATGTGAATTTGGGCTCACAGAATCAAAGCCTATGCTGGGTTTAATGCTTGCAATATGAGTTCTTGAACAAATAAAATTAACTTCTGTAGTGTGGGGGGAAAAAGACACTCTTTTATTACAACAAAATAAGACTACAAATCTCTACACCAGAAGTAGCAAATTATAAGAGAGGTTTAAAAAAAAAAAAAAAAGCAAAAGCAAAGTTACAAAGAAGGGATTTTAATTTGGACTACTGAAATTTAATTTCTTTCTTCAGTGAAAAACAAATACATAGAAGTAACCTTTCTTTACTAGTGTTAACATCAAGGTGTAAGATTATTTACTAGGCATGTGAAAACATGGTCTATATTTATGAGTATCTAAAAATAATAGCAGTCAACAGACCTCAGATCACCAATTTTACAGATTGGGCTCACATGCCATGTAAAAATCTAGAGCCTAAGTGACTAACTGAGACATGCACAGAAAGTGATCTACAAGTAAGGAGGAAGCCATGGATGAGACTATACACTACAAAAAATGTGGTTATTCAGGTTCATGGCATCTCAGCAGGGGGATCTGCATAAACCCATTCACTGAATTATTACTTAACATAAAGTTCTGCAGAAATCAGGGATTGCAATTTGGCAACTAAAGTATCTTAAAATTCTTTAATCAGACTGTGGTAATAAAGTTTCCAATCAACATGGTAAGCTGAGATGACAGGGAAGGACTCTGCCTGTTTCAAATACATGGAAAAATTGAATAAGAGATTATTAACAACTTCTTAAATACAAAGAAAAAATTGAAAATCACAAGAAATAAATCCCTGGGCCACAACCAAAGATAGAACTCAAAGTTGGATGAGAGAAAGTTGAAGCTCTGAAGATGTAAAAGGCTATCAGAACATGAGATAGCCTTAGTGTCTAGGGGCTGAGATCCTGATGAACCTGGGAGAACAAAGGGTCATATCTCACCACTAAGAAATCAAAATTTCCATACAGCTCCCATGTAGAGGTAAGGCATCCAAACAGAGAACACCCAGGGTCCCTGAGCCAAGAAAATAACAACACTGGTCTGGAAGCCAGGACACCCGTGGGACACTAACTGAAGCAAATGAGAAAGAGCTGGGTTTGCAGAATCCTAGTCACATGGGATTCCCACATCAAATGACCTCTACTGATGAGGACCTCACAGGAAAAGCTTAACACCAAACAAGAAACAATTCACCAAAAGAGACAGCCAATGCAACTGGCAAAACCTGTGCCCAAGAGCTAGAAACAGAACAGTCAATATAGCAGCCACCAGGTTAAAAAAAAAAGTTACCATGAATACAACTAAAGCTAGAAAACCATGTGTGTTGGAAAGCAGGATTTGGAAAAGCTTGTGATATGCAAAAAATTTCTCCCCTTATCAATGCTAAGTTTCTAAGCAAGTACTTCATTCATTCATTCCATATATATTTATTAAGCACTTATTCTGCATCAGGCTCCCATTACTTCCCCTTGGCTGGCACAGGCTCTGAGGATGGTTAGCCCAAGATGACTCCACACATATTACAGCAACTACCATAGATAAAATAGTGTCCTCATTCACAGAGAAAAGGAGGGAAATGAAAAAGAATTTAGTGCTGGAGTTCAGACAAATTATATATATGTGCCAAAATATAAAAGGAATTTAGGACACAAGCAAGCATCAAGAGAGAGATTTAAGAGGTCCAAGGGCTGGGCGTGGTGGCTCACGCCTGTAATCCCAGCATTTTGGGAGGCCAAGGCAGGTGGATCATGAGGTCAAGAGGATCCAGACCATCCTGGCCAACATGGTGAAACCCCGTCTCTACTAAAAATACAAAAATTAGCTGGGCATAATGGCACCTGTAGTCCCAGCTACTTGGGAGGCTGAGGCAGGAGAATTGCTTGAACCTGGGAGGCAGAGGTTGCAGTGAGCACAGATCATACCACTGCACTCCAGCCTGGAGACAGATCAAGACTGTCTCCAAAAAAAAAAAAGCTGCAGGAATATGTGCTTTCGGCTGGGAAACCAGAAAACTCCCTGGGAAAAAGAGCAACTCTGCTATACCCCAGGGTAAGAGCAGGATTTTAGCAGGTTAAAAGGCGAATCCACATACTAGAGGAAACAGCAGGAGCAAAGGCACATGACCCAAAGCCACAGGGTGTGCCCTGTCAGGAGCAGCCCACTAGGCTACTATAAATGTCTACTGAATAGTAATAATACTAACAACAATAATGATCATTCATCATGAGTAATGGGTAATACAAGTAAGGAGCAGTGAAAGAAAACCTAAAGGACTCAAATACCAGGGTGACCTTTTAAACAAGTGGGGATGCACTAAACATTTTCAGCAGGGAAGTGCCATGGTCAGAGCCATGCCTCTGTTAGATTAATTTGGTCACTATGGATGAGTTAAATTTGCAGGCAAAGAGACTGCAGGACAGAGATCTGGAAGCTATTATAAGAGTCCAGATCCTCACAACTGAGGTTACAGTGGTGGCTGCAGTCATGCAAAGGAACGGATAGGTACAGCCAAAAATGAACAAAGATGCAATTTTATTAGCAATTCCTGGAATATAGTCACATGTTGCCGAACAACAGAGCTACATTCTGAGAAATGCATCACTGGGCGATTTCACTGCTGTGCAAACATCATCATGGAGTGTTCTTACACAAACCTAGATGGCATAGCCTGCTACACTTCTAGGCTAGATGGCAGAGCCTGGTGCTCCCAGACTATAAACCTGTAAAGCCTGTTACTGTACTGAATACCGCAGGCAACTGTAATACAATGCTAAGTATTTATGTATCTAAACATAAACAAACATAGAAAAGGTACAGGAGAAATACAGTATTATAATCTTATGGGACTACTGTTGTATACACAGTTTGTCATAGATTGAAACATTGTTATGTGGCATATGACCTACTTTAAAACTTGAATTTTAACATAAACACAAGTATCTGTATAAAAGGTTAGGAGAGAACAGCTCTAGCTATTTACTTCTTATTTGCATGCTCAATGGAAGCCATTCCACATTCCATCCAAGAGCAGCATCCTGTCCTGAAAGGAGACAGCCTGGAAAGGCAGAACAATCTCAAAACAGAAAGAAAGAAAATTAAAACTCCAGTCTGATACATGAGCCTCAAAGCCACATGTAGGGTGCAGCAGTATGCACTGCTGACCCTTGACTGATGATTCTGACCACACCTGATGATAAAATTATTAACTCTGTGGCATATTGCTGTTGTTTTTTACTGAAATAGTTTCCCTTCTCCAGGGAACAGTGTGGCCCTGTTCAGACACAGACCTGGTGAGAAGGCCCCAGGTCTAATTGGCTTTCCTGCCGTGTGGGAGGACAGCGAGAGTCGCTGAGGTTAACATTTCTTTCTGCTATGAGTAGCCTCTACAGAATGTCAGCTTGAGGTTTCAACAAGCAAATCTTATTTATTTATTATTTCGAGTTCTGCTCTTGTCACCCAGGCTAAAGTGCAATGGCGCAATCTTGGCTCACTGCAACCTCCATCTCCCAGGTCCAAGCAGTTCTCCTGATTCAGCCTCCCTTGTAGCTGGGATTACAGGCGAGGCTCATCACATACGGCTAATTTTTGTTTTTGTTTTTTTCTTTTTTAGCAGAAATGGGGTTTCACCAAGTTGGCCAGGCTTGTCTGGAACTCCTGATGTCTGGTGATCCACCTACCTCAGCCTCCCAAAGTGCTAGGGTTACAGCATCTGGCTAAATCTTATTAAATGATCAGGAGAAGCAAGCTACAAAGGAGCACGTGGAACGGAGGAACGGAGAACAAATCAAGCAAAATACATAACAGGGTTAATGCCTTAGACTGAGGTATCAACAACACTGGGAAAGAAATCAGAGATGAAACCATGAGAGGGTACGAACCACGCTCTAGTTCCAGGGGAGGGCATTTCAGGCAACGTGTTATGCAGATGTGTGGCCTCTGGAAAAGCAGCCACTCACCCCCCCACCAGAAAAAAGGCACAAAGCGACAAGCTCAGCAGAGGCTTTGGGGCAGCAATCTCAGTTCTCAGCTCATGTAACATGTTTCTGGCACCCAAAACGGAGAAGATAGTTTTCTCATAAAGAGCTCTTGGTAAAAAAGTGAAATTAAAATAAAGAGCTTCCTTGCAATTACTGGACAGCACACATATACGCAGCTCAGGGCCTTTGGTAATCTCTGGAAAGGCACTCAGCTGATGGCCAATGTGTCATTCTCTAAGGTGAAAAAGAAGCAAGTCCACATATGTGAATTTTTCAGATAAAATTTACTTCTTCCACTCCAAGAGCCCAAATGTTAGCATTTTAACCATTGTGAAAGAAGAATGTCCTCAAAATATATTAGCTTGACCTGTATGAAATTAACCTTTTTGTATATCAAAAATGCTCAAGTACTAACAATTTCACATGGATCAATGGCAGTACATGCCTTCCAACTTTCTTCTACAGTAGGGGTAGGCAAATTTTTTCTTAACAGGATCACAGATATTTTAGGCTTTGAGGGCCAAGAGACAAAAAAGAGATTATGTAGGTGCTTATATAACCATGTAAAATGTAAGCATTTAAAAATATAAAAACCACCCTCAGCTCCTATAAAAATAAGCATGGACTGGATCTGACCTATCGGCCACAGTTTGAAGATCCCTGTTATACAGGGTACAGGTATAAACTTTATTCTGATGATGTTCACTATGAAAATTACTAATTTCAGAGTAAAACTGTAATGTCCTTAGAGATACTAACAATATCTGAAAATATGTGAAAAGCTGTTTACCCCAACACTGCTGGCTTTAATGCTGGTCGTTGGTCTGAATTCCTATTCTATTATCAGCAACCCCTCCCTATTGCTATAAAATGCCATTGCTTTTAACTATCTGACTTATTTTACAAGCAGTTGTCTGGGTGGGGGCTTGAAGGTGGTTCTAACTTTTCTTTTCTTTGCTTTCCCTTTTTTCTTTTTTTGAGACACCCAGGCTGGAGTGTAGGGATACATGCAATCTCAGCTCACTGCAACCTGGTACCACCAAGGCTCAAGCAATCCGCCCACCTCAGCCTCCCAAGCAGCTAGGATTACAGGCGCACACCACCTGGCTAATTTTTGTGTTTTTTATAGAGACAGGGCTTCCTCATATTGCCCAGGCTGATCTTAAACTCCTGGGCTCAAGTGATTTACTCACCTCGGCCCCTCAAAGTGCTGGGATTACAGTGATGAGTCACAGCTGGGATTACAGGCCTGAGCCCAACCCTAACTTTTCTATAAAGAAAAAAACTGAGCTGCACAAGGTAACAGGACTTAAAGGTGAATATGAATAAGCATAACTACAGAAAGGATATAGGAGCAAAAGTACTATGGGGAATTACCCCAAATTTTCCCTGGTTTGGAGTCAAAATTCCACAGGTTCCAAAGGAAAGCAACAAAAACAAACAAGTATCTATACAGCTGGTCCAAAGCCAAAAGACTAAAGGGAGCAAGAAGTAAGTCTGAGACACACTGCCCTTCCCAGAAGTAAAGGCAGATCATTAAAGGGAAGAATCATTTTTTCTCCTAGGTTAATCAGGAGTAACGACAAATAGGAAAAGGCTACAACGATAGCAGTTCCCAAAAGACTGCTGGAAAAAAGTCAGTGTCGTGAGACATCGAAGGTCATCCCTGAGGGAACTGAAAGTTTCCTCCTTTGGAGAAGGCTAAGACATAAGAGCCAGGAGCTCCCTCCCTAATACATATTAAACAGAGACATACCCAGGGGACCTCTCTTCTGGGTCCATGAATTTTGTGATTTTAAAGGAATTCAAATAATCATTGCAAAATGTTTTTAATTTATGGCATTACTATTATTTCAAATGTCATTTATTGTGATGAAAAATGAAAACTTAAAAAAAAAAAAGCCTGGAGAAGAATGGATAAGTTAGACCAGGCATGGTGGCTCATGCCTGTAATCCATACTTTGGGAGGCTAAGGTGGGTAGATCTCAAGCCTAGGAGGTCAAGACCAGCCTGGGCCAAATAGCGAGACCCCATCTCTACAAAAAATAAACAAAATTAGCCAGGCATGGTGGCACACATCTGTGGTCCCAGTTATGCAGTAGGTTAAGGTGGGAGGATCACTTGAACTCAGAAGTTCGAAGCTACAGTGAGCTGTGTTCACGCCACTGCATCTCAGCCTGGCTAACAGAGCAAGGCTCTGCCTCAAAAAAGGAAAAAAAAAAAAAAGAATGGATGCACTGAAACAGAAAAAGCAGACTGTTGATATACATTTCTGGTCTTATAGGGCCACTTGATTATAAATATCCTAATTTAGATAGCATTTCTTACCATGCAATATTCAAAACTTAACCCAGAGCAATCCATTCTATTTCTAAACATTCTTATTTAAATCTTATAAGCTTTTACCAATTCAGTATTCTGTGATATTCCACAGTGAAAATTAAAGGGGGAAAAAGAGAGACCAATCCCATACATACATGAGCTGCCTGGACGACAGTGAGCCTCCGGGTACCGTCTGCCCATAGCGACAGTCAACACATCAGCAGGGGCCTCAGCAGTTACCAAGTCCTCAGGACTGAGATGGTTAGCTGTGGTCCGGGGGAGACAAAAAAAGGTGGAAACAAAACAGAGACTTAGGATAATGGCAGCATTTTTTTTTTTCATTAAAATGCTAATGATGACCACACATTTCCAGATAACCGTGTTTATGAATTATTCATAGTCACATGAGAGATGAAGTCTCCCTGTCACTGCAGACAGGACCAGGCCTTGTTGATGATTAGCATGAGGGCCCTGGAGTAAGTGTGACAGAGTCACAGGTCACTGGAAGGCTTGACCAGGGCTAGACATCACTGGCCCCCATCAGAAGTCCAGGCAATCCCACCTGCATTTCCCTGATGCTTTTCCATTCTTCCTTAATGTCAAGGAACAGCACTGCCTGGCTCTTTGCTGTGACATCTGAACTAATATCCTGTAAAACCTTAAAAGCTTGAAAGGAAAAAAAAATTTTTCTGTATTGGGGAGGTTAGATGTCACAATGATTGGAGAGAAAAAAAAACTTTTTAGTGATGTATAACACACAGAAAATGAACACACCACAATGGACGGCTCAATGTATTTTCCTAAACTGAAAACACACCGGATCAAAAACCAGAACATTTTCAGCACTGCACAAGTCTCCTTCATGCTCCCTTCTAAGGGTGACTCCTATGCAGAAATTATTTTTGCCCATTTTTGTGGTCATCAAGTCTATTTACTGTCACTATTAATTTTTTATTTAAAAAGCATATTCAGAACACCTACTGTATACCCAGCACCATGCTAAGCACTGGAGCTACACAGATGAATAAGATACCATCTCTATCTCTAAGGATAGTGAAGTCTGAGCGGGGCAAAGGATGCACACAAGCTGGCCGCCACAGGGCCATGAGATAAGCGTAATGACTGAGATTCATATCAAGAAAGGGCACCTAGTCCAGAAATGGAGAGGTCAGGCAGGGCTTCCAAGAAAAGGGATGCCTAGCATGTCCTAAGGCTAGGTAAGAGTTATCCACGCTAGGGATGCAAGACGAGGTGATGGAAAAGGGAAAGGTAAGAAACCACATGGTATGGTCCAGAGTTGCTGGCCACTCTCTAGGGTGAGACCTGCAGGGTGAGGCCAGAAACCTTGTACATGTCTCAAAGAACTCTGACTTTATCCCACATCTGACTCATCTGTGCTGTAAACAGCCACTGATGGATCAGATCTGGGTTTCAGATGTGTGATTCTCTGGGTGGATTTGAAGGGGGCAGAATAGAGGCAGGGAGACCTGTTTGGCTGTTTACAATCATTCAGAGAGGAAAAGGATGGAGATGAGGGTAGTAGCAGTAGGTAGAGAAGGGGAGAGAAGAATTAGTACTTGGAAACATCCAGAAGCTCAAAGCAGAACACTAGGTTGACTACATGTGGGTGGATGGCAGTGACAACCAAGGTGGAGAATACAGGAGAAGAAACAGAGAAGACAAGAAATTTAGTTTGGGGCATTAGAAACTGAGGCATGGAAGATTCAGGTGGGGATAGTCAGATACTCTTGTGAAGCCTGGGGAAGAAGCCTGAGCAAAACATAAAGTGATCACAACATAGAGAGGAGCAGAGATTATGTGAGTGACACCACTGCAGGAACATGGACAGAAAAACATCACAGGATCAGCACAGAATCCTGGAGAACACACACAGTAGAATGTGGAGAGGAAAACGATCTTTTGAAGAAGACTCAGGAAGACTGGCAAAGAGGTACCGCAGGATATAAAGAGATGAATAAAGATAAAAAATGAAAAGTATACCTTTGGATTTGACATTTAAAAGTCACTGTCAGCCGGGTGTGGTGGCTCACGTCTGTAATCCCAGCACTTTGACAGGCTGAGGCGGGTGGATCACGAGGTCAGGAGTTCAAGACCAGCCTGGCCAACATGGTGAAACCCCATCTCTACTAAAAATACAGAAATTAGCTGGGTGTGGTAGCAGGTGCCTGTAGTCTCAGCTACTCGGGAGGCTGAGGCAGGAGTGAGTCAGGACCGCGCCACTGCATTCCAGCCTGGGTGATAGGGTAAGACTCCGTATAAAAAAAAAAAAGTTACCGTCCACCTTGATTAACAGCTGTTTTGGTAAAGTGGTGGAGGCAGAGAACACAATCAACAGAGCAAGTGGAAGAGTCCAGGAAGTAAAATGTGTGGCTGCTGGAAGAGACTACGTGCTCACAGGACATGGCTATAGGCTGAAGGACTCAGTTCAGAGGGAGAGGCTGAAAGTCCAAGAGGGAAGAGGTAAAGACGGCCTGAGATCTCAAAAGAAGTGGGCCAAAGGGTCAGGAGTACAGATGAAGAGGCTGACCTTGAAGAATAAGGGGAATCCACAACCCTCTTTATCCTTCTAAAGGGGGTACGTTCCAGGATCCCCAGTGGACACCTGAAACCATGGATAGAACCAAGCCCTATCTACCTATACTATGCTTTTTTCCCATATATACGTACCTATGATAAAATTCAATTTATAAATTAGGCACAATAAGAGATTAACAATGATAGCCAATAATAAAATAGAGCAGGTGAGTGTGGTCTCTATTAGTACTTGAAATTATCTTAGTGTACTGTACTGTGGGAAACTGCAATCATAGAAATGAAACTGTGGGTAAGGGAGACTATTGAGAAGATAAATCTGGCTACAGTAAGTTCATAATTAACAGTATTGGGATTTGGAGGCAACAGACCAAATGACATCAATGTTTTTAGAAAATAATAGGCAGGCCTCTTTTTGTTGAGAATGAGGTGACAAGTAAATGGTCTGAGGACATGGACCTTGAAATTCTTGGGTTTCTGGCAAGCTATCCCCCAAAATTAAAGTAGTCTAAGTCTGTTTTAAGGTAAACAAACAAACACAGTAGTTTGTACCAAGATAGAAAAGAGCATTTATAAGTTCTACCCCTAAGAGTAGCAAAAGATCTGGAAGATGTCTCTTCTTAAAATGATCTGGGATTTTGGGTATCAACATTTCCAAAGGTGTACATGTAGTTTCATTAAGCAAAACTACTACCCATCATCTTTTTTTTTTTTTTTTTTTTTTTTTTTGAGATGGAATCTCTCTCTGTCGCCAGGCTGGAGTGCAGTGGCACGATCTGGGCTCACTGCAACCTCTGCCACCCTGGTTCAAGTGATTCTCCTGCCTCAGCCTCCTGAGTAGCTGGGATTACAGGCACACACTATCACACCCAGCTAATTTTTGTACTTTTAGTAGAGACAGGGTTTCACCATGTTGGCCAGGATGATCTCAATCTCTGACCTCATGATCCGCCAGCCTTGGCCTCCCAAAGTACTAGGATTACAGGTGTGAGCCACCGCATCTGGCCCTACCCACCATCTTACAAAGCTTCTTGAATTGCTCCAATTCAAATGTCCTTCCTACCATGGATAAATTACTAAAAATAAAAAAGAGGCAGACATTTGAAAGTAAAGACAAGAAGGAGGGAAGAATGGCTTGGCAGTGGTGCCTGCCCCAGAGACTTCCTAGCTGCCTCTTAAAACAGTAGCTATGTCATCCCACCACTGTAGTCTCCTGAATGCTTTTCCGTCTAGGGTTTTAGCCAATTCAGAAATGGAGTGGAGTGACTTTATTCTTGGAAAGAATCCCAAAAATGCCAAAGTAGCAAGGATTCATTATAGAAACCTGATGCAATGGGAAACACCTTGAAAAGCAGCTTTTATGTTCCCCAGCCAGCCTTTGTGATCTCAAAAGATCTCTGAGACTGCCCTGCAGTTTGTCTATTCTGTTAACAGGAACAAGACACAGGACATCTCCGGAACTTGAAAGGATTTTAGAACCAATGCTATCTTCACTGAAGTCAGTTAGGACAGAGATGGTTTCAAAGGCATCAGATGCCTACTAACTGGACCACTCGTCTTTGTATCCTCGGGGCATAGGAAGTAGCAAGCAGTTAATACATGTGGAATAAATCAATAAACCAATACATAAGTGAAGAGCTTTCACAACCAGGAGGTAAGGAGGCCAATTAAATGGTGAGAACAGAAATAGACTTTCTATTTCTTCTTTTCCTACCCTAACTGACTCAAAGCAAAGCTGCAAATCACATTCAACTGCACTTACTTTTCACAGAAGAAAATCTTTATGAACTCATAAATATGAACTTGTAAGCAAATACTGCATGTTAAGTGGGAGGATTCACAAATTATGAAAAACAGGATGCCTCTTAAATGGGAAAATAGATGGGTATGAACATTTTGAGGACACAAAGCAATACCAATTGCAGACTTTACATCTGTCTGCCTTCTTTGTCATCCTTCCCATGAAGGACAGGACATCATTACTCTCACAGCATGGTGCCTCTCCTCCCAGATGCTCATTCATACAACCCACTTAGGTTCAACCCACAGGGGGAATAAGATAAATAGTCATGAGATAACCAAGTCTCGCTTCCTTGAAAAATTTAAAAATTCACCTCGCTTGCAGGTCTGTTTTAGTTTAATATATATTTCTATTAGTCACTATTTTACTTCTTCTATAATAAACGAAGGCCTGAGGTATCATGGTCAACCAGAATACATCTTATTTTATTTTACTTATTTATTTATTTGTTTATTTAGACAGGGTTTCACTCCTGTCACCCAGGCTGGAGTGTGGTGGTGCGATCTCAGTTCACTAGAACCTCCACTTCCTGGCCTCAAGTGATTCTTGGGTCTCAGTCATGCGAATAGCTGGGATTACAGGGATGCACCACCACACCCGACTAATTTTCTATTTTTAGTAGAGATGGGGTTTCACCACATTGGCTAGGTTGGTCTTGAACTCCTGACCTCAGGCAATCCACCTCCCAAAGTACTGGGACTACAGGCATGAGCTACGCCTGGGACTGCAAGCGTGAGCCTGAAAACATTTTATACATTACACAGCAGCATACAGTAATATTTGTCTGAAAATAACTTTAATAATAAAGTTTCCAAAGGTGAGGAACAGTTTTTTTATTAGTATATACCATGTGACATTTTTCTGAACTGTTAATAACTTCATCCTGAAAACATCAAATCTGATTGTGTCCATCTGACTAGCAATATCTTGACAAATAAACCAATCTTTGAGACTTCTTTCTACCGTTAAGAACACTAAGAGCAAGACAAATATACACTACTCACTTGAATGCAAGTCATCAAGGAAAGGAAGGGAATATATTTGCCAGTCTCCAAAGTGTTTAGTGTGCAGCTTTTTAATTACTACATTTACGGTACTAGCCATAATATATTCACTACCACAAATGCTCTACAAGGTCATTAATCCTCAACAAATACATTAATGCTTCCCTCCTCTAAGTTCTTATTATGCTGATGGGCAAAAATGCCAAGAATTCTCTCCAAAGCAAACATTTCATGTCAACAGCCACTAGTTCTACTATGCTCATTTAACTATTTTAAGATATGTAATGGCTTTGCTTAAGTATTTGCTGTTGTTGACCTAAAAGATAAATTTATACATAAAAAATTTTAAACAACTTTGCTTAAAGCAACATTTTTTAATAGAAAGGTGATGTAAGCTATCTAAAAGTTTGCTTATGCTCTTCCGAAATAATATATCCTGTAATTCAATAATTATAATTCTCTGCATCATTCTGCAGTTATAATATGGTATAATTTCTGGTTTTTAAAATCTCAAGGAACAGGCTGGGTGGTGGCTCACATCTGTAATCCCAGCACTTTGGGAGGACAAGGCAGGTGAATCACCTGAGGTCAGGAGCTTGAGACAAGCCTGGCCAACATGGCAAAACCTTGTTTCTCCTAGAAATACAAAAATTAGCCGGGCATTGGGAGGCTGCCTCAGCTACTCGGGAGGCTGAGGCAGGAGAATCGCTTGACCTCAGGAGGCGGAGGTTGCGGTGAGCAGAGATTGTACCACTGCACTCTAGCCTGGAGACAGAGCGAGACTCTGTCTTAAAAAATATATTAAAAACTAAAATAAATACAATCTCAAAGAATAAGACATTGAGAATGATCAAGACTTTCAAAACAGTTGAAGGATTACCCATCTATGTATCAAAATGGGTTTAATTTCAACCACAGTAGTAATTTTTTTTTCTAAATAGTAATGCCTTCTTCAGAGAATCTAGAATATGATTAATCTTTGGTAACATGGGATCATCAACATGAGTATAAATCACCTGTTCTTCTGGAACATGAGATCACTAACTCTAAGGAAAAGGAGTGGCCCAACAGTTACTGGGCAGGAACTGGGTTTCTACCACCATAAAGAGAGCTAGATAGGGAGTTCCTACTAAAGCAAAAGGCGCAATGAGAATCTAAAGGAAGAGACTGCTGAAGTTCTCATAACAGGGAAAGCACAGATATAACTATAGTCTGGAGAGCCCAAGAGGAAATCCAAGTTACAGAGCCAGGTCTGAATCCAAGAGCTGTGGCTGATTAGAGTCAAGATCTGAGTTGGAGATAGATCGATAGCAAATAGAGGGACAAGGTATAAGGTTGGCTTTGTGTGTATCCTGCTGGTAACTGGGTTAAACCTGCCCATTAAAGGCCAGTGGCAAGACAGCTGTTCTCAGAAGCTTCTGAGGCAACAGAGGGCTGTTTATTCCCCTACTCAAAGGCAGATGGCTGCTAGGCTTTGGGGATATTTGTCTGCCTTTCATAGTCTGGCTATCTGCTCTCCTTTGTTCTAAAGAGTTGCATCTCATTTCTGTTACAGTACCAACCTTTCCCTTCTTTAAGTCAGCTACGATTTTGGAGTTCAAATAAAATAATGAAGTATAAGAGAATGAAACTTAAAATACCAAGCTCCAGATAAGATCTGAAGGGCACAGTGCACAGCCTTTGAACACATACTTGGACTTTTGTGATGCCTTTTTGTTTATTTCTTTGTTCTTAGGGAATTCAAATAGTATTCTTTAAATAGAACTCCTTTGAAGTCATTTAGCCAAGCTCAAAACCTGCCTGGAGCATGTTATTTCTAAGTGACCACTGTTACTTAACAAGCATCTCCTTTGGAGAAATTCAATAACCAGAATCTCCAGAAACACAACAGCACCAATTGCCCTGATGTGAACAATCTGGAAATGTGGGAACAAACTCAGAATCTGAAGAAGGGGAAGGACTTTACCACTGCATATATTAAGTGGCTGTGGGCAAATCAATTAGCCTTCTAAGCATCATCTGTAAAACGGGCTAAGGATACCTGTCTTGCAAAGGTATGAATAAGAACAAGAGGAAAGGCCCAGAAGAGATCTACAAATGTGAATTGTGCCTCAATTACGTGGAAACAAATGTGAATTATACCTTAATTAAGTACATAATCCACCACAACATACAGATCTTTATTTAGAGCTGGTAAGGTCTTGTGCCTAGTTTCTATCAAATTCTCACCACCCTAGATAAGATTCTTTTTCCAAATTATTTCTACAGAACATTCTTTTTGGGTAATAAATATTTTTAACTTCATGGCTCATACAGGAAGAACAACTACTACTGAATTTTCATAGTAAAAAAACAAACTAGAACGTAAAAATTCCCCATTATGATTTTCCCATTTTGTTTCTTTCTTAACAACCTCCTGGCCAAGTTACTTCTTTTCTCTTCTTCCCATTTTTCTTTATGGCATTTTTGTGGATCTTCTTTTTCTAGCTTTAAGTTTAACCCTTGCAATAAACGTAACTAAGAGTTGTATGTGATTTAGCCGTTTACAAGGCACCTTCATATACATTCCCTTACTTCCCTTACATTTCTTCTATTCTTTTTGTTTCTTGCCTAACTTTCAGAAATACAAACAGAACGTTCTAAAATCAGCAAAGAATCAATTTTTCTCCTTCCAAATGCCAACATACTAAGACACAGTACTTTGCATAGTTGGCCAAAGCAAGTCAGACTACATACATACAGTACACCTAAATCCTGACACATTCAACTCTCTTAACAAATAATTTTTTTTCTCCCCTAGTAATGGTCTCTTGAAGTTAAAATACAGTGAGAAATGTGTAAATATAACAATATCTTAAAATAACACAGGTGAATCCCTTTAAAAATCATGAAAAATCATTAATTTAAAAAACAGCAAGAGGCCTGGTGAGGTGGCTCATGCCTGTAATCTCAGCATTTGGGAAACTGAGGTAGTAGCAGCACTTGAGGCCAGTAGTTCAAGACTAGCCTGGGCAACATAGTAAGACCTCATCTCATCAATCAAGCAGTCAATCAATATGCAAGCAAGTTAGGTGTGATGGAACGTGCCTGTAGCCTCAACTACTTGGGAGGCTGAGGCAGGAGGATTGCTTGAGCCCAGGAGTTCAAGACTGCAATGAGCTATGATGATGCCACTGCACTTCAGCCTGGGTGACACAGGGAGACCACCTCTAAACAAACAAAGGAATAAGAGGTTGAAAAAATTAGCAGAAAGAAAAAGAAAAGGAATAAAGTTGTTATTTTTGCTTCCAGTAAAATTTCCATCGTCTATCTTACCAGAGCTATTTTTCCCCAAGCTCTGCATTAAATAATCTGATCATTAAATCTGTGAAAACCACAAGGGATGTGCCCATCTCATTAAAAAAGATGATCATTTGAGCTATGATAATAAGAAAGAGCATCTATTTTTGGTTTTAAGGACAGAAGTACTTCCTGCCTGTTGCTCAGAGGCAGCGACACTTCTAGTTAGCTTTAGCACAAAACAGATGCCTGGCACTCTTTATCATGGTGACAACAGGAACCTGCAAATAGAAAGATTCGTCTCAGAACTTCCAAATACTCTCAATCTTCATTTATCAACAAAGAACATGAGGTGTCTGAAATAGAAAAATATTAAATCTACCATGTGAAGGTAAATATTATTATTATTTTTTAAAGGATTCCGTAAACTCTAGATTAGAAATTAAATCAAGCCCAGTGCAGTGGCTCACACCTGTAAAACCAGGACTTTGGGAACCCAAGGTAGGTGAATCACCTGACTCCAGGAATTCAAGACAAGCCTGAGAAACATGGCAAAACTAGTCTCTACAAAAAATTATCTGGTCATGTCCCTGTAGTCCCAGTTACTTAGGGGGCTGAGGCAGGAGGACTGCTTGAGCCCAGGAGGCGACGTTGCAATGAGTCGGGTTCATGCTACTGCACTCCAGCCTGGGCGACAAGAGTGACACTGTCTCCAAAAACACAAACAGAACAGGCCGAGCACAGTGGCTCACACGTGTAATCCCAGCACTTTGGGAGGCTGAGGTGGGCGGTTCATGAGGTCAAGAGATCAAGACCATCCTGGCCAACATGGTGAAACATGTTACTAAAAATATAAAAATTAGCTAGGCGTGGTGGTGTACGCCTGTAGTCTCAGCTACTCGGGAGGCTGAGGCAGGAGAATTACTTGAACCCAGGAGGAGGCGATTGTAGCGAGCCGAGATGCCACCACTGTACTCCGTGCCTGGCGACAAAATGAAACTGTCTCAAAAAACAAAAAACAGAACAAAACAAAAGAAATCAGATCAGATTTCCTTATATTCATTCAAACTCTGGAGATACAAAATCTTTAATATTTGAGCTGATTACCCTTTGACTTTAGAATGGTTAAACAAGACCCAGAATAATTTTACAGTAATCTTTGATACACATTAATAATAATATTAAACATAATTTTAATAAATCAGTTGTAGGCCAGGCATGGTGGCTCACACCTTTAATCCCAGTACTTTGGGAGGCTGAGGTGG
Organism: Callithrix jacchus; assembly: GCF_049354715.1. Taxonomy (NCBI): domain Eukaryota; kingdom Metazoa; phylum Chordata; class Mammalia; order Primates; family Cebidae; genus Callithrix; species Callithrix jacchus. The sequence continues at coordinate 152,770,479 of NC_133504.1, read as the reverse complement.
GCAGATCATGAGGTTAGGAGTTTGAGACCAACCTGGCCAATATGCTGAAGCCCCATCTGTATTAAAAATACAAAAATCAGCAGGGCATGGTGGTGGGCACCTGTAGTCCAAGCTACTTGTGAGGCTGAGGCAGGAGAATCACTTAAACCCAGGAGGTAGAGGTTGCAGTGAGCTGAGATTGTGCCACTGCACTCCAGCGTGGGCAACAGAGCGAGACTCGCTCTGAAGAAGAAAGAAGAAAGAAGAAGAAGAAATAAATCTGTTGTTATTCCTAAGAAGAAAGAAGAAAGAAGGAGAAGAAATAAATCTGTTGTTATTCCTAAAACTGAAGTACTAACAAAATTCAAGAAGAAAAGTTGAAAGACAATATTTGGCCTTGACTCTGCTGTGGTGTTTACATGTTCAATGATGTAAGCTTCTGGCACATGAAAAAACTTTCTGCATTTTGTAAGAGGTACTATGGGTGATATAAGCCTGAGAATGGAGAATAATGTCAAAGTCCAACATTCTTCATAGAATCTACAGAAATGTCTCATGGAAGCTCAGTTCCCTACAGAACACAACTTGGAAACATTGGATAAAGTGGCTCTTAGAAAAGTATTTTATTTTTCCAGCTTGGACACAACTCAAGTGAAACTAATAGGAAATCTAAGAAAGATTGACCCAACTGTGATTATGGTCCAGGCAATGAAGGTCATTACTTTTTGTAATGGTGGAAATATTATGTTACCCTTGTGACTGGGTTTGAGGTCGGACTTGGAATATATACTTTGGAGATAACTGACCTTTTTTTTTTAATTATATTCTCAAACCAAGAAACAGTATCACTTAGTTCATTTTGACAGTGAGAGTAATAATCTCTGAATAAAACTGAATAGGATATAGTAACCAAATGAACCCTTCCTTAATAGACCAAACAACCATGTATCTAAATTGAACTGAATCTCACCAGTTGGTCAGCAGGGATTATTAGTTGCATGTCATAGATTACAATCTTGTGCTTATCTCCATTCCCTCCCAAAACCACCCCTATATGACAGTAAGCAAGAGGCAGAGATAAGTTCATGAGAAGAAAGAGAATGAATGAGGACAAAATTCATGGAAAACATTTTTAGAAAATGGAAAACAACTGGTCCAATGATGAGTGAATTTTCAAAGCGTGGGCAGACAAAACTTAAACATCTCCAGACGGAATTATTAGGAAATAACAAACCAGTATGGGAAAAAGAACCTGAGGAAAGTGCAAGTTAAGACACAGTTAAGTGGGGTTTGGATGAGAAGACAGGGTGTAGGTGGCACTGAAAATCAGAGGACTGCTTGCAAGTCTTTTTAAGGAGTAAAGCTCCCTATCTTTGCTAAACCATGAAGCTTGTCATGCCCATCCTTCCATCTCAGCAAAGGTTAAATGAGAGGATCTCTGCTCAGGGGTACTAGTAACAATGACCAAGTGGAGGGACCTACTGAAAAAGAGAAGAATTCAGTGGAATTGTGTACTCCACAGCACTGGCCAGTAGGAGATTGGTACTGAAGACTTTTCTGGAGAAACAAATCGGCCCAAGAAAAGAGATCTACAGATACCAAAACTGGAAGGCAAGGTGCCTTCTGAAAAGAGGTGGTCATCCTATGTGAGGCCACCAATTGACAAAGCCTTGCTCAGTGCCTCTGCATGAATAAAAAATGTCAGGATGAACACCAGGCATGTGAAATAGGGTCCAACATGACAGACAGGGAACTTCAGGAGGGAACACGGTCAATGTAGGGAGAAAACCTTGAATACACATAATTAATAACCCCAAGAGGATAAAATATATTGGCTCTATAAAGCAATAAAGAATGGATGCTATAAAATAGAAATATTGTGAGAACAAGAAAAAGCTCCTAGAAATCAGTATTATAATCACAAAAATAAAAAATCAATGTTGAGAATAGAAGATAATAGAGGTAAATGTTCCCCCAGAGTAGAACAAAAAGATACAAGGATAGAAATCAGGAATTTTTTTTTTTTTTTTTTTGAGACAGAGTCTTGCTCTGTGGCCCAGGCTAGAGTACAGTGGCATAATCATAGCTCACTGCAGCTTCAAATCCTTGGGCTCAAGCAATCCTCCCACCTCAACTTCCCAAGTAGTTAGGACTATAGACGCATACTACCACACCCAGCTAATTTTTTTTTTTTTTTAAGAGAAAAGGACTAACTGTGTTGCCGAGGCTTGTCTGGAACTCCTGGGCTCAAGCAATACACCCAGCTTGGCCTACCAGAATGCTGGGATTATGAGTATGAGCCCACACACCGCCAGAGATTTTTTTTTAAACAATAATTATGTTGGAGGAAAAATCCAAGAGTTCCAGCATCTGACAAATAGGAGCTCCAAAAAAAAGAGAACAGAGAAAACAGTGAAAAAAAACTATGCTCCCCCTGCCAAAAATGAACTTTCACAGTGAATGAAAAAGTGACATATTACATTATATGTCATTACAAGGAAAGCTCAGAACATTGGGGGATTTTTAAATAGCCTGAAAGCATTCACAAAGAAAAGAAACAAGTCACATACAAAGTAAATAGAATTAGAAGAGCATGCAACAATTCGATAACAAAATTGGAAGCAGAAGAAAATGGAACAAGCCCTCCAAACTCCCAGGGAAAGTAATCTCCAACTTTAAATTAGATATCAATCATATGTAAGAGGAGACCAAATGATATTTTGACACATGCCAGATCTCAAAAAATTCCATCTACAAATGCTTTCTCATGAAGCAGCAGCCAGGCAATGTGCTTCCCCAAAAGAGGGTCAAAACCAAAAGAGATGATATCCAGTAAACAGGTCAATCAAGAATTCCCAACGTAACTGGTGAGGACAAATTCCAGGTCAACAGCTGCACACAGGCCTCAAGAGTAAACAGTCCAGGGGGGAGGATCCAAGATGGCCAAATAGGAACAGCTCCGGAGTGCAGTTCCCAGCAAGAACAACGCAGAGGGTGAGTGCCCACTGCATTTCCAAACAAATTTTCACTGCCCACAGACCAAGAAATTCCCGGGTCAAAAAGCGCCATGACTTTGCAGCACAGCAGTTTCAGCTGATGCCGGCTTGGTGCACAGAAACTCACACAAATCTGGGCAGCTGTTTCAACTGGCACCTGGAATGCCTGGGAGACAGAACCGCCCATTCAACTGAAAGGGAGAGGGCAGAGACAGGGAGTCAGGCGATCTGGCTCAGCAGGTATCACCCCCACAAAACAAGCAATCTGAAATGCTCTGGACTGAGAGTTTCCCAGCAAGTGCAGCTGGACCCAAATGGTCCAGCTCAGTGGGGGAAAGGGTGACCACCAGTACCAAGGCAATTCACACAGCAGCTGGGCAGAGCCTGCAGTAGCTCAACAACGCCCCTACTGGCAGACTGTGATTAGACTATATCTGTGTGAGAGAGGGCATCTATGAAAAAAAGGCAGCAGCACAACAGGAACTTATAAATAAAGCCGACCTTTCTAGGACAGAGCACCTGGGAAAAAAGGCGGTTATGAGTTCTGCTGCAGCAGACTTAAAAGTACCTGCCCAGCAGCTCTGCACAGAACAACGGCGCTCCCAGCACAGCACCTGGGCTCCTATAAGGGACAGACTGTCTCCTCAAGCAGCTCCCCGACCCCCATATATACAAAGAGACACCTCATAAAGAAGAGCTCAGGCCAACATCTGGCAGGTACCCTTCTGGGACGAAGATAACAGAAGAAGAAACCGGCAGGAGCCCTTGCTGTTCTGCAGCCCACACGGGTGATCCTCAGGTGAGCAGGGTCTGGAGTGGACCTCCAGTAGTCCTGCAGCAGAGGGGCCTGACTGTTAGAAGGAAAACTAAGACACAGAAAGAAATAACTTCATCATCAACAAAAAGGACATCCACTCAGAGACCCCATCCGAAAGTCACCAACTACAAAGACCACAGGCAGATAAAGCCACTAAGTTGGGAAGAAACCAGTGCAAAAAGGATGAAAACACCAAAAACCAGAACGCCTCTTCTCCTCCAAAGGATCACAACTCCTCACCAGCTAGGGATCAAAGATGGATGAAGAATGAATCTGATGAATTGACAGAAACAAGCTTCAGGAGGTGAGTAATAACGAACTTCTCAGAGCTAAAAGAACAGGTGCTAAACCAATGTAAAGAAACTAAAAACTTAGAAAAAAGGTTAGATGAGATGCTAACTAGAATAAACAGCATAGAGAAGAATATAAAAGATTTGATGGAGCTGAAAAACACAGCAAGAGAACTTTGAGAAGCATACACAAGTTTCGATAGCTGAATCGACCAAGCAAAAGAAAGGACATCTCAGTTAGAAATTCATAGCTTCATGGAAATTGAATAACTGGTTCCTGAATGTTGTCTGGATAAACAATGAAATGAAGGCAGAAATAAAGATGTTCTTTGAAACCAACGAGAACAAAGACAGAACGTACCAGAATCTCTGGGACACATTTAAAGCAGTGTGTAGAGGGAAATTTATAGCAATAAATGCCCACATGAGAAGTGAAGCTAAAATTAACACCCTATAATCAAAATTGAAAGAGCTAGAGAAGCAAGATAAAAACAAATTCAAAAGCAAGCAGAAGACAAGAAATAACTAAGATCAGAGCAGAACTGAAGGAAATAGAGATATAAAAAAACCCTTCAAAAAATCAATAAATCTAGGAGCTGGTTTTTTGAAAAGATCAACAAAATAGACTGCTAGCCAGATTAATAAAAAAGAAAAGGGAGAAGAATCAAATAGATGCAATAAAAAAACGATAAACGGGATATCACCACTGATTCCACAGAAATACAAACTACAATCAGAGATTACTACAAACAGCTCTATGCACATAAACCAGTAAACCTGGAAGAAATGGATAAATTCCTGGACACTTGCACCCCCAAGCCTAAAACCAGGAAGAAGTTGAAACCTTGAATAGACCAATAGCAAGGGCTGAAGTTAAGGTAGCAATTAATTGCCTACCAACCAAAAAAAGTCCAGGTCCAGATGGGTTTACAGCTGAATTCTACCAGACGTACAAAGAGGAGCTGGTGCCATTCCTTCTGAAACTATTTCAAACAATCCAAAAAGAGCGAATCCTTCCCAAATCATTTTATGAGACCAACATCATCCCAATACCAAAACCCAGCAGAGATGACACAAAAAAAGAAAACTTTAGGCCAATATCCATGATGAACATAGATGCAAAAATCTTCAATAAAATACTGGCAAACTGATTGCAATAGCACATCAAAAAGCTTATCCATCACGATCAAGTAGACTTCATTCCAGGGATGTAAGGCTGGTTCAACATACATAAGTCTTACATATAATGCATCACATAAACAGAACCAAACACAAAATCCACATGATTATCTCAATAGGTGCAGAGAAGGCCTTTGACAATATTCAGCAGCCCTTCACGCTAAAAAACTCTCAATAAACTAGGTATCGAAGGAACATATCTCAAAACAATAAAAGCTATTTATGACAAACGTACAGCCAATATCATACTGAACAGGTAAAAACTGGAAGCACTCCCTTTGAAATCCGGCACTAGACAAGGATGCCCTCTCTCACCACTCCTATTCAATGTAGTACTGAATTTCTAGCCAGAGCAATCAGGCAAGAAAAAAAAAACATAAAGGATATTCAATTAGAAAAAGAGGAAGTCAAGTTGTCTATATTATTTATAAGACCCCATCATCTCAGCCCCAAATCTCCTTAAAGCGATAAGCAACTTCAGCAGTCTCAGCATACAAAATTAATGTGCAGAAATCACAAGCATTTCTATACACTAATAACAGACTAATAGAGAGCCAAATCATGAGCAAACTCTCATTCACAATTGCTACAAAGAGAATAAAATACCTAGGAATACAACTATCAAAGGATGTAAAGGACCTCTTCAAGGACAACTACAAACCACTGCTCAAGGAAATAAAAGAGGACACAAACAGATGGAGAAACATTCCAAGCTCATGGTTAGGAAGAGTCAGTATCGTGAAAATGGCCATACTGACCAAAGTAATTTATAGATTCAACACTATCCCCATCAAGCTACCAATGACCTTCTTCACAAAACTGGAAAAAATCACCTTAAACTTCATATGGAACCAAAAGAGGGCCTGCGTAGCCAAGACAATCCTAAGCAAAAAGAACAAAGCTGGAGGCATCATACTACCTGACTTCAAACTATGCTACAAGGCTACAGTAATCAAAACAGCATGGTACTGGTACCAAAACAGAGATATAGACCAATGGAACAGAACAGAGGCTCTGGAGGCAACACCACACATCTACAACCATCTGATCTTTTACAAACTTGACAAAAACAAGCAATGGGGAAAGGATTCTCTGTGTAATAAATGGTGTTGGGAAAACTGGCTAGCAGTGTGCAGAACGCAGAAACTAGACCCCTTCCGGACACCTTATAGAAAAATTAACTCCAGATGCATTAAAGACTTAAACATAAGACCTAACACCATAAAAACCCTATAAGAAAACCTAGGCAAAACCATTCAGGACATAGGCATACGCAAGGACTTCATGACTAAAATACCAAAAGCATTGGCAACAAAAGCCAAAATAGACAAACGGGACCTAATTAAACTCCAGAGCTTCTGTACAGCAAAAGAAACAATCATTAGAATGAACCAGCAACCAACAGAATGGGAAAAAATTTTTGCAATCTACCCATCTGACAAAGGGCTGATATCCAGAATCTATAATGAACTGAAACAGATTTACAAGAAAAAAACAAACCCATCCAAAAGTGGGCAAAGGATATGAACAGACACTTTACAAAAGAAGGCATATATTAGGCCAAGAAACATATGAAAAAATGCTCATCATCACTGATTATTAGAGAAATGCAAATCAAAATGACACTGAGATGCCATCTCATGCCAGTTAGAATGGCAGTCATTAAAAAATCTGGAGACAGATGCTGGAGAGGATGTGGAGAAATAGGAACACTTTTACACTGTTGGTGGAAGTGTAAATTAGTTCAACCATTGTGGAAAACAGTGTGGTGCTTCCTCAAGGACCTAGAAATAGAAATTCCATCTGACCTAGCAATCCCATTACTGGGTATATACCCAAAGAATTACAAATCATTCTATTATAAAGACACATGGACATGTGTGTTCATAGTGGCACTGTTTACAATAGCAAAGATGTGGAACCAATCCAAATGCCCATCGATGACAGACTGGACAAGGAAAATGTGGCACACATACACATGGAATACTATGCAGCCATAAAAAATGATGAGTTCATGTCCTTTGTAGGGACATGGAGGACTCTGGAAACCGTAATTCTCAGCAAACTGACACAAGAACAGAAAATCAAACACCGCATGTTCTCACTTATAGGCGGGTGATGAACAATGAGAACACATGGACACAGGGAGGGGAGCATCACACACTGGGATCTCCAAGGGAGGGACAGCAGGGGCAGGGGTGGGGAGTTCGGGGAGGGATAACATGGGGAGAAATGCCAGATGTAGGGGACAGGGGGATGGAGGCAGCAAACCACATTGCATGTGTGTACCTATGCAACAATCCTGCATGATCTGCACATGTATCCCAGAACCTAAAGTACAATTAAAAAAAAAAAAAAAAGGTAGCAGTCCAGAACAGAGTGAGCAAGCAGAGAGCCCAAGAAAAATGTCACATGCACAAATGCAAGAACCAAGAGATGTGCCACTGTGTTTGACCTTATTTGAGAATTTGGGGATAAATAAGCAGCATGTAAATAGAATACTAAGCAACAAAATTTTAACATGCTATGCAAGAAAGAAAATAAAATCACAGTATCCTGTATAGCTCAGTTGTGAAAAAATATTTACAGTAAAAACAAATTGAGATATAACTAACTTAGAGAGGACAGGGCAGGTATTTAAGGGAGGGAGAATAAAAGAAAGCTAAATCCTTCTCTTCCTCAATAGGAATTCATGTTTAATGCCTAAAATGGGAAAAAAAATTCAAGAATTACCAATATAAACACATTAATTTGTTACAAGGAAGTAAATAGCAGAAGAGGAGCTAAATGAACTGAAGAGTAGTTGCTTCTGAGAAGTGGAAAACAGCAATGCAAATCCATGGGGCAAGAATTTGTAAGCTATATACATGTATAACTGCAATTAGAAAATGAACTTTTAAAAGGATAGAAGTTGATCAATGAAACATATAAACCATCCAACTGTGTATGACAAATTGATAATGTGAAATTTCATTTTCTACTATAAACGAGCAAACAGATAAATCTTAGTCTGTTCTTCCTAGTTAATCCAGTTGTTAAAATTCAATTTAGCACGTCTTGTTATTTAAGGACCACCCTGTGAAAGGTCAAATATGCCTAAATCTTCACACCTCTAGCTTTAGTTAACACATGGTGAAGGGGACCCTGGACACCAGTGCACAAGGAACAAATGGCCATCTTTGTTACAGTTCACTAACCACAGCTTCATATGGATAAACATCTTGGCCACTGCAACACCTCCCCTTCTACCAGAGTCCTTTACTGAAGCTTCTTTTGGTGAGTTTTATCCTTATGAGGGTAGAAGGATAGGGAATGGCCAGCATCTAAACTCTGTTCCCCTGTATTTGGGGAATTCCTCATCATGTGAGTTCTGATGAGAGGCACATCTCTCAACATAGAAGCAAAAATGGCTAAAGACTAACATTCCCAGAGTGTCTTGCAGCCAAGGCTTGAGAATGACTCACACTTGGTCAATGCTGAATCTAGAACCAGAGACACAAAGGGGCAGGAGCAGGAGGAAATTATCATGGGTGAGGGCAAGAGCAACAACACCCACTAATCAGAGGCAGCAAAGGCTGAAATGACAGAGTTGGTACCAAGTGTCTAATCCTGAAGAGATGATCAGCACGAACACCAATGTCCAGTGTTCAGTGACAGGGTCTACCCTACATAGGACTAATCTTTTTGTCTGATCTTGGCTATGAACCTGGTTGTCCTTGCCCCCAACATCTGGTAAATTCATAACCCACCCAATATCTTCTCAACAAATTACGTCTTTGCTTAAATCATTCAGCAAGTGTCTGTTGCTTCTATCCAAGAACCCTGACTCTACCAAGAACACAGATAGAGATAGGTAGCCACGTAGTGAAGTGAAGAATGAAATGTTTGTTTCATAAGATTTTAAAGCAGAACCGAGAAACATGGGGGAAAGTTATTTTTAAGATACAATTAAAACTACATTCCTGGAACATTATGGGTTACGAAAATTTTGGTAGGTTCATCTATTCTTTTTCTTTTTTTTTTGAAAATGGAGTCTTGCTCTATTGCCAGGGTTGAGTGCAATAGTGTGATCTTGGCTCGCTGCAACCTCTGCCTCCGAGGTTCAAGTGATTCTGCTGCCTCAGCCTCCCAAGTATCTGGGACTACAGGCGCTCACCACATGCCCAGCTAATTTTTGTATTTTTAGTAGAGACAGGGCTTCGCCATGTTGGCTAGGATGGTCTTGATCTCTTGACCTTGTGATTTGCCCGCCTCAGCCTCCCAAAGTGCTGGGATTACAGATGTGAGCCACTCTACCCGGCTGGCTCAGCTATTCTTTACATTACTTTCCACCATTAGCTTCATAAAAGAGTCAAATGGAGTAATGACATTAATAGAAATGTGGATGCAGAGAAAGAAAGTCTCTTTCTGTGGTGCCCTACTGTCTCTGAAAACTGAGGAAGGCTTTCATGACAAAGAAAAAGCCTTTTGTTAGCTGTACACAACAAGATCATACAAATCCCATTAAGAGGGCTTGCAAAAATAAATGCAAAGCTTGATGCCTACATATAATTTCCCCTCCTGTGGTGTTATTTCATAAAGACTTATCAAGAGATCAATCCCTTAGTCACAAGAGTCAGGCTACACATCACCTTGGGGGAAAAATTATTAAATTTCAGTTGGTGGTATAAATGCTACTTCTTCTTCTTTTTTTTTTTTTTTTGAGATGAAGTTTTGCCCTTGTTGCCCAGGCTGGAGTGCAGGGGTATAATCTCTGCTCACTGCAACTTCTGCCTCCCAGGTTCAAGTGATTCTCCTGTCTCAGGCTCCCTAGTAGCTAGGACTACAGGTTCCTGCCACCACATCGAGCTAATTTTTTTTTTTTTTTTTTTTTTAGACTGAGTTTCGCTCTCGTTGTCTTGAGCGAAACAAGGCTTGAGTGCAATGGCAGGATCTCGGCTAATTGCAATCTCCGCTTCCCAGGTCCAAGCAATTCCGCTGCCTCAGTCTCCTGAGGAGCTGAGATTACAGGCGCCTGCCACCACACTTAGCTAATTTTTTGTATTTTTGGTAAAGATGGGGTTTGACCATGTGGGCCAGGCTGGTTTCAAACTCTTAAACCCAGGCGATCCACCTGTCTCAACCTCTCAAAGTGCTGGGATTACAGGCGTGAGCCAATGAACCCAGCTAATTGTTGTATCTTTAGGAGAGAAGGGATTTCACCAGGTTGGCCAGGCTAGCCTCAAACTCCCATCTCAGGTGAGCCACCTGCCTCAGCCTGTATATGCTACTTCAAATAGCAATTGATGGAATTACTGAACTATCTTTACAGTATGTTCTTCTATGTAGTCAATTCTCTTGAAATATCTAATGGCCACTAAAACAAGAGTTTTATTCCACAGCTGTCCAAGTGAATTATGCTACACTCACACAGTATTTTGAAAAGCTAAGATAAATTTATCTCAGTCAATCCAATATTATGCCTCCCTTGTTTCATTTGAAGATCACACAATGGGACAGTGATTCTGCACAGCAGAGTGTGTGTATATAGTGTGTGATGTGTGTGTGTGTGTGTGTGTGTAAAGCTGTACAATCTAATCACCACAGCTCTGCAAAGAACATGGCACAACTGTATTTAGGTTCCAGAAATGAAAAGATGAAAAGGCAAAAAAAAAAAAAAACTCCCAAGAAATCATTTTCAAAAGCTGTTTCCAGGATACCTTCTTGAGAAATTTAAAAATAGGATCCACTTTGTGATGTACGAGTATAAAGCAGGTAAATTCATAGCTAGTTAATGACCTTTTAAAGGCAGAACCATAAATGGGTATTTCCAAAACATATTCACTTTATCAAATGAAGGCCTGAATTGATACTTAGTTATACAGAAATTTTTTTCCACCTCAACAAAGGCTTAAGACAGCCTCCAAAAATTTATACAGAGGAGTTTTATTTTGTCTAGTGAAAGTTCTACTTCCAATCATTACAAATACCAGAATTTTAAACTTTTACTATAAAAAAAACTCTACGGCATTATACAATCTTTCAACCATCTTCTTAACTTGAAATTTTTTGACTAAACAAATACGACAAGACAGAATTAAAACTTCATTGATTATAGAATATAAACTGATAGCCAGTGAAGTTCTAAGGAAAGTATAATATGGTGAAATATTGTCATTCGTTTAAAAAAGTACAATTGAAAGCAAGTCAAATGAACTATCAATATTTTGACACCTGCTACAAACACAGCAGACTGTAGTAGGTGTAAAAAGGAAAAAGGCATGTGACACATTTACTGGCAACAGGGAACTTAGTATGTTGGAGGAACACGACACGGAACTCTAGACAAACACTAGATCACAAACATCACAGGATGCAAGTTTAGACTTAAAAGGAAGTTGGATAGGTCAAGTAGAGCCATTTTCTGTCAGATAAACCTATTAGACACATTTTTAAAATGAAATATAATATGTCCACACCTCATATCTTAACACCAATCAACAATGCCGTCAAAGTAAATTACATGCAACTAAGAAACTTTAACCCATATCCTCTCAATATCCCTCATCACACACTATTTATTTTTCATAAGTCTGAGTCTCGTACTATACAACAGAATATCAAAGATTGGGGGATGTCCGATTTAACTTTGATTCCTTAGCTTTTGGAACCTACTGGACACATAATGATCCAATGTATTGTTGGTGGGTACATAGCTGAGCAAATGAATGAATGAGCAGACAGTGTTATAACAGTAGCTGTTAATTTGGATTTGATTTATCTGAATATAAATATTGATTCTTCACAATAAAACAGTTCAGAAGGCTTCTACAAAGTTGTTTTTTTTTTTTTTTTTTTTAAAGAGTTAGGGGTCTTGCTCTGTCACCCAGGCTAAAGTACAATGACACAATCATAGCTCACTGCAGCTTCAAACCCCTGGGCTAAAGAGATGCTCTTCAAAGTTACATTTCATAAAACAAATGGCCAAAATTAATAATAAAATTAATAATAAATATGCAAAAGAGTTGTTCATTGAAGCATTATTTACAATAGGAAAAATGGCAAGAATCTAAATTTTCAGCAGCTGGGTGGCATGCAGTTTTATTATGGTCATACACTGACTATGGAACTATTAAAAATAACAAATATAGGCCAAGTGAAGTGGCTCATGTCTTCAATCCCAGCACTCTGGGAGGCCAAGGTGGGCAGATCACTTGAGGTCAGGAGTTTGAGACCAGCCTGGCCAACATGGTGAAACCCCATCTATATTAAAAATACAAAAATTAGCCAGATATGGTGACACTCACCTGTAATCCCAGCTACTCAGGAGACTGTGGCAGGAGAATCATTTGAACCTGGGAGGTAGAGGTTGCAGTGAGCCTAGATCATGCTACTGCACTCCAGCATGGGCAACAAAGCAAGACTTTATCTCAGTAAATAAATATGACAAATAAGAAGGCCTGAGACAAAGAAAAATTAAGATATATTAGGAGTAAAAAATGAGAAGAGCAAAGTAGTATGTATGCTATAGCTACAAACAGATAAAAATATGTACACATGTAAAAAGACTGGAATGAAATACATATACAATATACTTAAGTATATAGGTTTAGGACTTACAGGTAATTTTTTTCTACTCTAAACTTTCTGTCAAACTGTTACCATTGCAGCCAGGCACTGTGGTCCATGCCTGTAATCCCAGCACTCTGGGAGGCCGAGACGATGGATCACGAGGTCAAGAGATTAAGATCATCCTGTCCAACATGGTGAAACCATGTCTCTACTAAAAATACAAAAATTAGCTGGGCGTGGTGGCACACACCTGTAGTCCCAGCTACTCAGGAGGCTGAGGCAGAAGAATTGCCTGAACCTGGGAGGCAGAGGTTGCAGTGAACCGAGATGGCACCACTGCACTCCAGCCCGCAACATTGCCATTTATAGGTCCTGTTGTAAAGGTAGAAGATTCACAGTAAGTTTCTAACAGTAATTATTACAGTGATCATTAACAGTAACTTATTTCATCAAATCTAACTGCTACTGACTAGAAGATATACCAGTATTTTATGTACTAAGAACAAAAATAAAAGTTATATTATATTCATAGGCCTTAAAAATAATAATAAAAGTGCTGCCAATTGTAGCTGTAAAATGTTGGTGACTGCAAGATTTATCAAATTTCAAAGATATTAAAATGTGAAGATATGTGTCTTAGAATCAATAAAGTAAGATGTGTATTATAAAGCAGCAATAAAAATACTTTATTAGTAAAAAAGTGATCACTAGTAGTGACCAGATAACAAACTAATAAATATATGGAAAATCTGATAGAAATCTCTTAAAGAAATAAATGGCTTGATTCACAAATAGAAGTTTTATGTAAGAATTTTGATAATAAAATACTTTACACAAGACATTACACCACAGAGGGCAAGTATTCATTATGCCTCTGAGATAAAATGTTTCTGGTCCAAAAGAATTGAGTAAATGAATTATCAAGAAGAAATTAAATTGCTTGCTTTGACAGCACATATACTAAAATCAGAATAATACAGAGAAGATTTGCATGGTCCCTGCACAAGAATAGCATGCAAATTTGTGAAGCATTTCATATTTTAATCAGTACATATACATATATCAAAGCATTATGCTGTACTCCTTGAATATATATAATCTTTGTTAATTTTTTTTTAAAAAAAGAAAACATAGCTAGAAAATTCTTGGCCGGGCGCAGTGGCTCATGCCTGTTATCCCAGCACTTTGGGAAGCCAAGGTGGGTGAATCATGAGGTCAGGAGTTCGAGACCAGCCTGGCCAAGATGGTGAAAGCACGTCTGTACTAAAAATACAAAACTTAGCCAGGTGTGGTGGCACACACCTATAATCCCAGCTACTCAGGAGCTTGAGGCAGGAGAATCACTTGAACCCTGGAGGCGGAGGTTGCAGTGAGCCGAGATTGCGCCACGGCACTCCAACCTGGGCGACAGAGTGAGACTCTGTCTCATAAAAAAAAAGAAAAGAAGGCCGGGCACGGTGGCTCAAGCCTGTAATCCCAGCACTTTGGGAGGCCGAGGCGGGTGGATCATGAGGTCAAGAGATCTAGACCATCCTGGTCAACATGGTGAAACCCCGTCTCTACTAAAAATACAAAAAATTAGCTGGGCATGGTGGCGCGTGCCTGTAATCCCAGCTACTCAGGAGGCTGAGGCAGGAGAATTGCCTGAACCCAGGAGGCGGAGGTTGCGGTGAGCCGAGATCGCGCCATTGCACTCCAGCCTGGGTAACAAGAGTGAAACTCTGTCTCAAAAAAAAAAAAGAAAAGAAAAGAAAAAAGAAGAAAATTATTGATTTCTGAGGATGAGTGAAGAAATGAAGGAAGAGAGGGAGAAATTCAAGTAAGCCAAGAAGCCTAAACAAGATTCCCACTTTCAGTAGAAAGCAAGTCATTAAATTAACTGTTTGAGTGGCATTTCCTTGAAAATAAGACTGAAACTGCCTATGCCACATAATCAGAGAGAAGGTCATTCACTGAATTACAGTAACAACAAATTTTTTACATGGGAATAGGGTGTAGTAGAGAAGTCATAAGTCTACATGTTGAATGGAACATCGTGATTCAGAAAAGCAGAATTGAAATTGGGGATTTTCAGACACTGGTCCTCAAGTTCACTCTTTAGCTTTTCATTTAGTATAATAACGATAATTAATTAATCTCACCTAAACTTTTATCAGTTCATCGGGAAGAAAACTTAAGAAACTTTCCAGTTGGTTATCATATTATAAGACACTGCCTTAACTATCCACGAGAGAGTAATCACAGTAATGCAACAAATAATAAGAACAAACTACAATGAGTAGTGAGACAAAGGCACTATCCAAGGGGGGAAAAATGGCAGAGACAATCAAGTTAATTATTTTAAAGCACTGATTATTTAAAGCCTTTATACATCTATACATACAAGGCAAAGGTGCCTTTTTCATTGCCAAACTACCAAAAAAAAAAAAAGAAGTCTAATAATCTATGATTTGTGTAAGATTAATTTATAAATGAAAGTCATAAAAGCCAACCTTCAAGAAAAATCAGCAAAACCAAGAGGTGGTTCTTTGAAAAGATTGACAAAATTGGTACTCCTTTAGGTAGACTGACTAAGAAAAAGAAGACTAAAATCGGAAGTGAAAAGGGGAACACATTACTACTGATTCTACAGAAATCAAAAGGATTGTAGAAGTATAATTACCAACAGATTAGATAACCTATATGAAAAGGACAAATTCATAAACACAAAACCTACCAAAACCGAATCATCAAGAAATGAAAAGCCTAAACACATCCCTAACTAGTAAAGACATTGATTAGTAATCAGAAACCTCCCAACAAAGAAAAGCCAAAGACTAGACGCCTTCACAGCTGAATTCCATTAAATATTTAAAGAAGGATTAACATCAATCCTTCTCAACTCCTCCAAAAATCTAAGAAACACTTTCAAACTCCTGTCAGACAGCATTACCCTGATACCAAAGAAAAACAATTACACTATAAGAAAAGAAAACTACAGACTATTATTTCTTATGAAAATTGATGCAAAAATCCTTAACAAAAGACTGCTAAACCAAATTCAAAAGCTTTTTAAAAGAATTATACACCATGATTAAATGGGACTTATCCCTGGAATGCAAGGATAATTCAACATATGAAAATTGATCAATGAAATGTACCACATTAACAGAACAAATAGGAAAAAACACATCATCATCTCATCTGATGCAGAAAGAGCATTTGACAAAATTCAGCAACTTTAATGATAAAAAACACTCAACAAAATAGGAATAGAAGGAAATTATCTCAACACAACAAAGGTCATATATGAAAAGCCCACAGCTAACAGCATACTCAATGGTAAATGACTGAAAGCATTTCCTGTAAGATCAAGAAGATAAGAATGTCCACTTTCACCACTTCTTATCAACATAGTACTAGAAGTCCCAGCCAGAGCAATTTGGCAAGAAAAAAAAATTCATCTAGATTAGAAAGAAAAAAGTAAAATTATCTTGCTTGCAGATGATATAATCTCATGGGTAGAAAAATCTTAAAAATTTCACACACACACAAAAAAAAACCTGTTAGAATAAGATAAAATTCAAATAAATGGAAAAGGCTGGGTATGGTGGCATGTACCTATAGTCCTAGCTACTCGGGAGGCTGAGGCAGGAGGATCACTTGAGCCCAGGAGTTCAAGGCTATAGACAACTATGATCACATCACTGCACCCCAGTCTGTCTTCCAGACTGAGGCCCTTTCTCTAAAAATAAATGAATAAATAAATATTTAATTAAAAAAATGAATGGAAAGACAACCTGTGTTCATAGAACACTTAATATTGTTAAGTCATCAATACTACTTAAAGCAATGCAATTCCTACTAAAACCCCAGTGATGTTTTCTGTAGAAACAGAAAAATCAGTATTTATTCTCTTTTTAAATATATCTTAAAAATTACCAATAATCACATGTATTTAATCTATAAAGTATATTCAACATCACAAATCAGACACTACTAAATCCATTCAGATTCAGAGGATCCAATTTTTTTTTCTTTTCTTTTGAGATGGAGTCTTGCTCTGTCACCTAGAATGGAGTACAGTGGTACCATCTCGGCTTACTGCAACCTCTGCCTCCCAGGTTTAAGCAATCCTTCCACCTCAGCCTCCCATGTTGCTGGGATTACAAGCATGCACCACCATGCCTGGCTAATTTTTTATTTTTTAATAGAGATGGGGTTTCAACATGTTGGCCAGGCTGGTCTTATACCCCTGCTCTCAAGTGATCTACCTGCTTTAGCCTCCCAAAGTGCTGGGCTTATAGGTGTAAGCCACTGCACACAGCCAGGATCTAATATTTTTTGTTTGGTTTTGTTTTATTTTTTGAGATGGAGTCTCGCTCTGTCAAGCTGGAATGCAGTGGTTCGATCTCAGCTCACTGCAACCTCCACCTCCCAGGTTCAAGCAATTCTCCTGCCTCAGCCTCTTGAGTAGCTGGGACTACAAGCGTGTGTCACCACGCCCAGCTAATTTTTGTATTTCATCATGTTGGCCAGAATGGTCTCAATCTCTTGACCTTGTGATCCACCCGCCTCGGCCTCCCAAAGTACTGGGATTACAGGCATGAGCCATCATGCCTGGTGGATCCAATATTTTAAACAGAATGGTATCACCACTAGTATTCAGGCCTACAGTGAGACTTTTTACATAAGACAATCACAGGGGAGACTTACTGAGCTCATCATAATCATCAGAAAACAAGTCTGCCACTGAACTTCAAAAGCACACCAAGAGAGCAGTATAATGTCAAATAATGGGGACAATAGCCTTTTCCAGCAATAGATGCATGGGCCTCCACAAAACAGCTGCAGTCACAAACCAAGGCAGTGTTAAGAATAGTAACTATCATCATCAGATACAGACAAGTTGAATCTGTTCAAAACTTGTGTGAGGTACTTTTAGGACTTATTATAGATTCATAGAATTCATGATTGACAAGGACCTTAAAAATCATATTACATGTGAAAATCATTTAATGGGTAAGAAAATGAGGACTGTGGAAGAGGTACCTTATGTCTCCAAGGTCACATAAGGAGGTGGCACAACCATGACTATAACTCGGGTTTACTGTGTTCCTCTATCTTCTCTAATCAAACTCCTGAGCTAAAGGTTAAGAGTACTACCTTAGTCTGTTGGTGAAAAGGTCACCATGAAGTGGGTTCTCAAAGACTCCTGACCACATCAGTATACACCCACTATAGTTAAACAGCTCTCCTCTGCCCTTGCAAAGGAACCTCCTAGGATTATATGGGGAGCTTACTGATACTAGTCTTTTTGACAGCTGTGGCTAATGCCAATCCCATCCCTGTAGAAAGAGGTTAGGATTTGCACTGTGAGAGGTGGACTTCCCATTGTTAATTATCCTGGGAAGAGACAGATCCTGAGATAAGAAATGGGAACTAGCGAGGAAAGATTTGGGAGAAGGAAGGAGGAAACCCTCCCTCTTCCAGGGCGGGCCTCATTCTACATCTGGCTGTGCTAACAGTCTCTTCTGAAAGTAGGGACTGGATGGTCTAAACCAGAGAGGCAGCCTGGTGGAGGACCCAGTGAGAAATGGGTCTAGGCCTGCCATAACTAGCAGGTATTTTGGTTTTTTAAGTCATAAACTCAACTTCTAACTTCTCTAGGGAACTAAAGACATGTTTCCAGATGAGGGATGAAATGAAAATTGAGAAAGCATAGTCCCCAAAGAGCTATCACAGTGCTCACAGCGATACTTACCAAGGTGTGCAAAGAAAATGGGAATCATTGAGGTAGGAATCAAATTATAATGCCCAGACTCACCTCACCTTATGAAGATGGTTTCTCTTCCTGATCATCTCAGAGACAGGGGCATTAATATTTATTTATCCAGGTAACAAAGCTGAGAGAAGGGGCATTAATTTAACCAGGCAATCGAATGGGTTTCCTTGCAAACCATCGTAGGTTAAACACAGATTTCTGGACACTGACAACCCAGGCTGATATCCAGTGGATGACCATCCAGAACATCTACAGTTGATACCCTTCTGATTGGCCAGAAACTGCTCATTAACTACAGGCTAAATATCCCTTACCCAAAATGCTTGGGAATAGAAGTGTTTTGAACTTTGGATTTTTTGGATTTTGGAATATTTGCGTCATATACTTATCAGTTAAGCATTATAAACTTACCAGTTTACCTAATCTTAAAATCTGAAACCCAAAACGCTCCAATGAACATTTCCTTTGAGGATCATGTCAGCACTCAAAAAGTGTTGGATTTTTGTGTGTGTGTAGTTTGGACCTTTTTTTTTTTTTTTTTTTTTTTTTTTTAAGGGAAACTCAACCTATGTTTTCAGTCTCACCCTTCCAACAATCACGTATTTTTCCACCCTCCGTATTTGCTATTAACTCCTGAGCCTGGGAGAACACCAACCTTTGTGTTATACACTTGATGTTTATCCCAGATTCGGGAGTTAATAAAAATTATATTAATAAGCTAAGCAGCAGATGTCAGTATTTCCATTTAATAGGCTAGAAAATTGAGGCTCAGAGAAAGAACTCAGTCACAGACAGTCAGTGGAAGAGTCAGAATGTAATTCAAAGATGAACAGAATTTCCAGATTATATTGTATCAATCCCTGTACTCTGTAAATCTACCTTCCTTTAAAAGATAATACTGCAGGGTATAAGTCACTATGGGACCTGAAAGCAAATGCATCACTATTTCATAAAATATTAATATGGAAAAGAGTGATCATAGCATGTTTTGACCCTACACCCAAGTCTCCTACTGCAATTATTGTCGAGCATTACTTTAACACTGAAAGCTTTTATTTTACATATATTTATATAATGAAACACTAGTTTGTTGCCTCAAATCCATGTATATGAACTATAATGCCAATTTAACCCTACTTATTAAGTAAAAAAAAAGAACATACATTATATTAGTGCCCATGGAGTCCCTATATGAATATCTCATTTGATTAAAACACCACCATTTTCATCAAAAGACACAATTTAACAGAAGATCTAAGGGAAAAATTTGAATTTGACAATTTTCCCTCAAGTCATTTCTTTAAACCTCTGAAATAATCTTTGTTCTAAGAAGTTATGCTCTTTTACTTTCTACTTAGGAAATATATTAAAATGTATCTGAATTAAATTACCACCGCTATGGAAACACTGAAACTCTAAATCAAAACAAGCTATGATAAGATTTTCTCAAAGGATGCTAGATTCCCTAAACACTACCCATCATGACAACCTTTAAGTGTCCTTTCTCCTATGGCTATGCCAGCAACTGGTGGTAATTAAAGTTCATTTCGCTGAAATCAATTAATTTCTCTTTACAGTACATTTGAGCCTTTTCAGTTACTCCTCATTTTTTTCTTCTACTTATAAGACAGCAGACACTAGTCCGATTGTAACTTTACTGATACTACATACGCAATTAGTTCATCAGAGCAGTCTGAAGGCTGTAAAGATTTTTTAAAAAGATAAAGAATGCTACAAAATTCCTTTATTAGTAGGGTGGTTATTTAATTTATTAGCCAAACTAGGACATTTTTTAATATTAAAAGGGGTCAGTATAAAAAATTATGCCAGAACAGCAGGCATAGCTAGAATCGTCCCAGCAAGTTAGTATATATGGTCACTCGACTTACTAAGGAACCAAATACTGCCTTTAAAAGCTGAAAGTCTCAGAAAATGAAATAAAGGCCATGGTGGGGAAGAAGGCATAGAGGGCTCATACGTGAGCAGAAAGTCAGAAGGGTCAGAAGTCAAAGGAAGATTGCAGTCTCTCTCAAGCACCAAAACCCAATGTCATTTCCAGACTGCCTAGACACTGCCCCTCCTCTCCTGGTTACTGAAACGGTTTGTACATGTGAATTAAGTCTGTCATAAGCCATGTGATCCCCTTGCTTATTTGTTGGTTTATTTTACTGTTACCCTCACACTCTCCCTAGATACCATGTGAACTCATCCCCCATCTATGAGGTTCCTCTCCTCTTGCTTCGGTATCTTATTTCCCATCACTAAGCCAATCAATCAGAGTTGTACTAGGCACTGTGCAAAGTTACTTTCTCCATAAAAAGGGGGATCCAAGGCTGAATTAAATATAGTCCTTGCCAGATAACTGTCCAAAATTTTGGTTTGCAAGACTGTTTAAAATGCAATACAGTTTTTGCTCCAACCTCCACTTCTGCATGTCCAAAGCAGCTCAAACAAAGAGTACAGCTACAAAGTGCACTAGCGAATCCACCCTCGTTTATTTGCAGACCATTTTGTATATATAATGAAGCAAAGAATAAAAAAAGTAATTTTTGTGAAGGTGTCAACATTTTTACATCTTAAAAAACTTCATAAAAGCTCTCCCAACCAAGACACTGTGGCCTTTTAGGGGGGCAACATATCATATACTCTTTCCTGCATCCCTACTTCTTCCTTGAAGCTGGTGAGGGATTGTGCCTTTCCCATCTCTGAATCACCAACACCTTGCAGTTAGCCAGTACAACACAGGCACTCCATAAATATCTGCTGAGTAAATGAATAAATGAGGGGCTCATGATTATTTCTTTCTTCTACAATTCTGTAATTATATATTAATTACTTTTTTCTTAATCTCAACTCCTCAAGATCCTTGCTTTGTCAATTATATCCTCTTTAAAGGCAGCCCCTATATAGTAACAGCTTTAAGGTCAGCCAAAAAATCCGAGCAAAAATATCCGGCAACTTAACAGCAACGTAACCTTGAGCAAGTTTTCTAATCACTCTCTGTACCTTATTTTTCTTATCTATAAAATAGACATGTTTTGCAAGGTTTTGTGGTATTTGTGAGATCTGAACACAAGCCAGGCAGAAATCCAATAAATGTTGAATAAAAGAATAAATTGCCATTCTCTTCTGTGGTCCAGATCAAAATGCAGCCATCAAAATCGAATTTGCCAAAGCTGATCTTCATTCAAACAACAGATATGCATCAAGGGCTATAAGGCACAACAAGAGTCTGTCTGCTGTTAAACATCAAAGGAAGAGTTTAACATCTGCTTTAATTTCAGAAAAACAATAATTAGTTCACAAGTAAAAGGGAAAGGTGTACAATCCTATCTTATTTGCTTTACCAAAGTATCCAAGTATTAAGAGATTACCAGCTTATAGCAGACTGAAGCTTTCTTGCAGGGATCGCATAGTGGGTGGAGGCAAACCTGGAAATGGGTTTTTAAACTCGGCATTGCTAGTTCCTGCTTTTCACTGTCAAGAATGCACGAGCCACGTTTGCCCTTAGTTTAAAGTGCAAAACTAAGCAGCTACAGACAAGAGTAAGATTTGGTCTGAAGAGAGTTTTCATTCAACCGTGCTTGCTCTTCCAGCAATCTAAGATGTAAAACTTCAAAAGAGAAAAATATCACCAGTCTCTGTGCAATTTTAAATTCAAGAAAGAAAATACAAAACTCTGCTGCAGGAATTACATTTGTTTTTGCTGTACAGCAATGTTCTAAGAGACCCATTCTGCTGCTGTTTCACCCTCTCCTTCAGGCCACGGAGAGGTCAATGGGAATAAAGAGCTCCCTTGTGTTTTACTTCCAGAACACCTCAACTTACTGTGGACTGAGGCTACAAGAGCTATTTAGAGGCCCTTACCTTCCTCTTTTCCAGTAACATCAGCAGAAACAAGCTATAAAACTTTCCCTAGGGTTTGGTTTCCCTTCTCACAGCTCACTTGTGCTGCTCTCCTGGAAGATGAGAGAAACCCCAGAGTTTTTCAAAGCCCAGATGAAATGCTGACCTCAAATAATATTTTTCATTTTCTGAAAAGCCATCATTTCCTACTTTTCTCAGGCACACAGCATGAAGCAAAGCCTAAACTACCTCCTTAGGGCTTATGGAAGTAGATACAGACAGTAGTTACAAGAGCACGTGAACTCTGGTTTAAAAACAGCAAAGGATCATCCTGAGATAAACATAGGCTATAATGTTGAAGTGCTAAATTCTGTCCTACAAGCTCACAATTTTGGCTTCCTTTTAAGAGTATCTGAGCAAAAAGTGGCTTCCAAGTGGATAAAGTTTTTTTCTTCTTAAGTTCCTAAGGAACCAGGTACATGAACCTATGATCACAATCTGTTTTCTTACCCATTCTCATTTCCCAGACCTTTTCTTGCCAAGGGTTAAAAAGTTCATAAGCAGAAGAGGTGGAATCCAAACCTATACAGTCTGACTCCAGAGTGTCTGATCATTACTCGCCCTTAACTGTCACTTTGTTGTCTAAATCTGACTCCAGCAGGCACCAAACAAGAGTGACTGTCAGGACATGAGGTAATGCATATGTTAATTCACTTAATTTGGCCATGCCACAATGTACGCATATTTCAAAACATCATGTTGTATACTATATATGTATATAATTTTTACTCATCCATAAAAATAATAATAAGGAAAAAACAAATGACCATTGGCACAGGGGCTCCTCATGAGTTTCCAAACTGTAGGAAGTAGAAAAGTTCCTTTTTAAAGTTTCCTTTCTTGTTAACGAATAAATAAGTGAACTAATAACTTTGTTAAGCCCTATGCTATGTAGCTGTTAAACATGCCATGCTTACAGGCACATAGTACATTCTATGTCTTTGTACTTTAACCAAGGTATCGTGTTGGATGTGCTCACAGGCATGTCCCAGCTCTCCACTGCTTTTACCTGTTTAGAAAAGTTTTAAGTTGTTAGCTAACTGGGTTTTAGTTTGGATTGTGAGGTCTGGCTCCAGCCAATGAAGATCAGATACAGTAGTAAGGACGACCCCAACACATAAAGGATAAATTTGTGTGTTTTCCTTTGTTCATTGTACTCCTGTGGCACAATGGCTAATGAGACACCCTTCCTGCGGTCCAGGAAGTAAAAATTACGTTGCTGAAAGATCCTCTGTCTCAGTACTGCTTTTGCTTTTCAGCACTGAGCAACTATTTCCAATACAAACTGAGGTCCTTACTAATATGAATGACTCAAATATATCATTTAAGACTTTGAAATTTTATACCTGCCACAGCAATGAAGCAGCAAGCTTAGCTTTTTTTTTTTTTTTTTTTGAGATGGAGTTTCGCTCTTGTCACACAGGCTGGAGTGTAATGGTGCGATCTTGGCTCACCACAATCTCCGCCTCCTGAGTTCAGGCAATTCTCCTGCCTCAGCCTCCTGAGTAGCTGGGATTACAGGCATGCACCACCATGCCCAGCTAATTTTTGTATTTTTAGTAGAGACGGGGTTTCACCATGTTGACCAGGATGGTCTCGATCTCTTGACCTCGTGATCCACCCGCCTCGGCCTCCCAAAGTGCTGGGATTACAGGCGTGAGGCAAGCTTAGCTTTATGGCCTCCAAAAAGGACTTCCAACAAGTACTCTTTAGTCTTGGCTTCAGTTTTTCAGTCTTTGACAGCAAGTAATAAATTATTTTTCAGATAAAATGGCAATTAGAAATTTCTTGAAACTTTAACCATCAGTCCAAATATCAACTAATATCCAATGAGCCCTTTTTAAGTTCTACTGGACTATAACTGCAACTAAAGCTTTACCTATAGAATGAAAAATTATTCAAATTTAGAAGACAAAAGGAATCTTAGAGTTTATTAATTCTATGAACCACCTTTTTTTTTTTTTTTTTTTTAAATAAGAGGAAGTTTTCCTTTGTCACCCAAACTGGAGTGGTGCAATCCTGGCTCACCACAACTTCTGCTTCCCAGGTTCAAGTGATTTTCATGCTTCAGTATCCTAAGTAGCTAGGATTATAGGCACATGCCACCACACCAGGCTACTTTCGTATTTTTAGTAGAGATGGGTTTCGCTATGCTTGCCAGATGGGATTTGAACTCCTGACTTCAAGTGATCCACCTGCCTTGGCCTCCCAAAGTACTGGGATTATAGGCATGAGCCACCGCGCCTGGCCTCTGTCATCCACATTTTACTGAGTCTTATATTTTATTCAGCAAGGTGCTACAAAAGACCAAAAAAATGAGTAAGACCTGACCCAGCTCTCAGGATCTTACAGTAGAGCAAATTAAATGAAATGTTACACAAACATGACTCAATTCAAGTTAAAAACAATGTAAGATATTAGGATATGCTACCAGCGAGATGCAAAGAGGCTATTTAAGGAGTGAAACAGAAAAGATCACTTATAAATATGGCAAAACAGTTAAGAGCATAAACATGACAGTCACAGTTGTGGGTTCAAGTACTGACAATGCTACTCCTTGGCTGTGTGACATTAGACAAGTTATTTTATCTGCTAGGGGCTTAGACTCAAAATCTTGAAAATGGGGTAATGATACCTACTGCTGAAAGCAGATATAAGATCAAATAAAATAAAACAGGTGCACACTCTCGGGGCTAAACAAGGCTAGCAGCAGCCTCCAGTCCCAGATCTATCATTTTTCCATCTCTCATATTTCGCTCCTTCTCTTAACTGGTCTGTTCAGGGCCCTGTCAGAACCTATTATTAACTCTCCTTTAAAGATGAGGAAATAGGCTTTCAGAGGATAGAGAACATACCCGATGACATACAGCCAACAGCCTAGTATGTCACCTCCAGACTCTTAAGCCCTAGGGTACACGGTTTCATCTTTACTTATCTAATCCTACCTATTATTTTTCAACAAATTAAAAGCAAGTAAATCATCCCATTGTGCAAATTACAAAAGGTGCTCTCTCTGAGCAGGCCCAGTCCCATTAGTGCAGAGCTTCATGAGGAGTGTGCTGGGTGGTTCTAAGTCCTCCCATCTGCTGCTCACACCTACACTTCTGCAGTGAACAATCTGCCCAACCTCACATGGTGGCCCTGGGTCTCCAGCCTTCAGTTCTCTCTTTTTCCAGACTATATTCCACACTACGGCCCAAGTTATCTTTATAAAACTCCCATCTAATTATTTTTTCCTTTTAAAACTCTGGATGGCTATTTATTGTTTCAAAACTCCAAGTCTCTAGCATGGCACACATGTGACCTTCCTCATTCTGGCACGCTTTTCAATCTTAGAGTCCACTATGTTCTCCATGACCCAATACCCTAGCCACAGTGGAGTTCTTGCCACTCTCTGGATATGCCACGAGCTCCCATTCCTCCATGTCTTGGCATATGCTTTTTCTACAGCCCCAGAGATCTCCCCACTTTCTGTCTTCTCACTCAGCCCTCAAGTCATACTTCAGTACCAGCTCTTCAATGCAGTGAACACACTTCCTGATTTCTCAGCTGAAATGACTGCTCTTTCCTCTGCACACCTACAGCATTCTTGAATGGGCTTTACCCACCAGCTCATGGGAGCCAGGAAGATATTGCAGGGCTTTGAAGTTAGATGCATCATAATTGGAAGCCTGACTCAAACATGTTCTAACTGTATGAATGTGGCAAGTTACTTTTCCTGAGTTTCAATAAGGCCCATCCCTAGAAGTCCTGTGGACATCAAGAGCTTAATATCAAGTGCTTAATGCTATGGCCTCCAAACTTACTGGGACAACAGAGTCACTCTAAGGGCAGAATACCAAGAAATCTTGATATATTTGATTGTATCATGTGAACTAAGAAATATTCTACTAGAAAAAAAATGACACTATATGCATACAGACTTCCAAATATAAAATGCGTGTGTTCACAGACATTCATGTCTTTAAAACCACTCTATATTTACCAATTAAATGTTTGTAATTTTTTAACTTTCCTTTTTCCATTTGCTAATTTAACTTAAAAAGTAGCAGGCAGGTACCAAAATTGTAAGATAAATTGGGAGAAAAGACCCTAAAAAATTAGAAACGTATATTCCTAACTTATTTTGAAAGTTAATGGTCAATACACAATTCAGTAATGCATTACTGAATTTTAGTCATTGAACATCTCATTTAAGAATATAATATCCACTCCACTGCTTTTCTCATGGCACGTGCTACATAAATATTATTTAAATCTAATTTTGAAACTCAAATTAAGTTCCCTGAAAGACGTAACTCATTGATCTTTGAATAATGAGCTCCTAGCACAGTGCCTGGCACACAGTAGTTGCTCAACAAATGTTAGCTCAATAAATTCAATAAAAATTAAGAAAGCACACAAAGGTTTATAAAACATTTTCCATCTCCAATTAACCTGGACTGCAATTTGCTCCATAAATAAATTATACTCCAAAATCTATCAGTGTTTCTTCTGTACCCATCATTTTATATGAGCTATTTGGAGTTTCTCTGGAGAAAGAAATAATGTAGGTAAAAATCCTCTCTTGGGCACAGAAATATTGATTAAGACAGCTTGGCGAGAGGAATACGTCACCTGCACTCTCGTATAATTTAACAAAAGAAGCAAAGAAGACACAAAGCTTTATACACAGTACCTGTCAGCCAGTGACACTTACCATTTTGAACACATATTCAGACCCATGAGGCTCCTATTCAGAATATGTCTTGTCACAGTACACTCTGTAAAGATTCTAGACAGGGAATCCTTTTCTGTTCTCTGTTCTCATAGGAAAAACCTACACCACATATACACATATTTACACTCTTTTCTAACTGAAAGCCAAGATAGCCTAAAATTAAACAAAAGGCTAAGATCCAATTGTTTCCCTTTCACTAAAAATGATGCTGTAGGTAAATACTTATTAGCATGGACACACATTATTTATTGTTAAGTGAAAAAGGTAAGTTACCAAACAACTTGTGCATACTCATTTAGGGTTAATATAAAACCAAACAGATATGTATTAAGTAGGATAATAAAACCGAAAATTTTCGCCTCCTTTAAAATAATCCATGGCTAATTTTTTGAAGGTATGTTTATATTTTATCACTGTTACAGACTCAAGTTTCCAAAAATCTACCTCAAATAATAAATATTCTGATTGCTTGAAATGCTTGAAACAAAGAAGACTTTGAAGACACATGCAGTTAAGAAAAAAGGAAAGTAAAGGACAAACAGAAGTTAAAAAGAAGTGTGGAGGCTGTCTTGGGTTCAGAATTTTCTCTAAAATTGTGTGTTTGCCTTTCCAAAAAGAAACTACCAAGACACCAAGTATCCCTTACAGTTTTCAAAGTACTGTCAGAAACACTTTCTTATGACTTTAATAAATATAAGAAAAGACAGCTTCCCCTCCCTTCCCATTCCCTCTCATTAATTTCCATATAACTAGTTCTTCAAAATCAGACTGATGTGCAGTACACTTCTGCATTATAACGTTCTCTCTTTCTTTTTAACCTTAAGGGTACATAATAAACATCCTTCTGTGTATATAAATACTTATAACATCAACTACATTTTTACTAATTTTATTTTAGAGTCAGGATCTCACTCTTTCGGTCAGGCTGTAGTGCTGTGGCACGATCATAGCTCACTACCACCTCAAACTCCTGGGCTCAAGTGATGCTCCCATCTCAGCCTCTGGATTCACTGGGACTAGAGATGCTCACCACTATGCCCAGCTAATTTTTTATTTTTTTGTAAAGACAAGATCTCTTTTGTTGTCCATGCTGGTCTTTAACTCTTGGGCAAGGAATCGTCCCACCTCTGCCTCTTGAAATGTTGGGATTACAGGTGTGAGCCATGGTATCTGGTCTTTAGCACACAGAGATCTTTTTGTCACAGTCTCTGTAGTAACACAGGGCTGTCTTTAGCTTTCTATAAACATACAAGTCCCACAGATGCCTTCCCTCTACAAAATGGAAACACAACTTTTACAACAATGCCACAATGTATCCCAAAAGGGAATATTTTAGTATCATGTAAAGAAAATATTGCACTAGAGACTATGTGCAATTTTAAAGAAATGCTAAGTTATTTGAAAGGCAGCTTAAGTAGCTTACTTTCTGAAGCTAGGTTATATTTCCAATCTAAACACCACTGCAAATATCTAGACCCTTAAGCCCAAAGAATCAATAAAAGTTTGACTTTTTGTTCTATTTCTGTAGACAGATTGGTGGCCTCCAACATAATCCTTTTTCAAATATCCTTCCAAAATGGAATAACAACTACAATACAAAAGTTTCCTTTTAAGATTAACATGTGATTATAAGACAACAAAATTCAACTTATAAATTTCTACTTTTTAAAAATTCCACTGACAATAATATTTCACCATAACAAAAAAAAATTGGGGGTGAGATTTTCAAAGTCCTTACTTTCAACTAATTCATATTTTAGCAGAGACTTGACACATATGTATGTGCAGTGTATATGTGTGCGTGTTGCACATACACATATATGTATTTTTTCAGTACAAATATTTAACTTCAAATAAGCTTCAAAATTGAAGAAACTTACCTTATTATAATTACAAAATAATACCCAATTTAATAGTAATTAAAGTTATAGTAAATACAATAACAATAGAGCTATAAAATCCAATCTTACTATTTCATGCTTTCATAGAACTAGAGCAAAGTTTTGTTTTGTCTTGTCTTATTTAAAACATGTTTCAACTAGCTCATTTGTACTGCCAGAAATAGAGGGAGCTATAAGACAGAAAGCATAGAAAGTTTAGAAGCTATCTAGTAATTTAATGGAAAAGCAGTTCCTATTGTCGATAATGTTTCTGGAGCATGCTAGAAAGGATATTTGTGTGTGTGCATATGTGCATGCACATGCATATTTTATTTTGCATATATTCTTATGGGCATTTGGTCATTCATAATTCTAAGTAGTAGCCATTAAAAAAATAGATTGACTTGATATATCTATAAGGTCCATTTTACCTTTTCAAAAAGATAAGGAAATAAAACTGAACTTTCTGGTTCCAAGCAATTTATTTTAAAAGACAGCAAAACATTCAATAAGAATATCTTTTAAAAGTGCCCTCAAAAAAAATTCCAAAATAAAACTGAGAGGTGCATCAATTCTTCCAAGACAAAGCTACATGAGGAATTTATTGGACAAGCAATTCCACATTTTGCTTTCCTTTCCAGACAAGAAAAGAATCAAATTAATTTCTTCCTTATTCTAAAAGTTCAGAACCAAAAATCCTATCCAAAATATCTAAAAGTCTAAAACACCTGAAGCTCAGACAATTGGACTCACTTTTCTGTCACATGATATTACACTGCCATGTATTTAATGTTTAATCACCTGAAAATATGATAAAAGTTTTATCACAACTTTGAGGACTCAGTTTATGAAACTCAAAAGAAATGTAGAACAATGTAGAACACCATCCTAATGCCTTGCAAGTTTTTTTTTAAACAGGTTTCTTGACTCCCCTTCCATGTTACAAATCCACAAAAACATGTAAAATTTATTGAGCCAGAAATGAAAGAAAGTAGAAAAGCCACAGACCTATTGTTAACTTTCTGAGAGCAGTTTAACAGAATTTTTTAGAAGCAAGTTTAAAATTACTTACTTTTCTCGGGTCTTTGGTACAAAGCTCAGAAAGCAAGCTCCCTTTTTTCTCCACAAAGTCTGTTAACTAATAGCAATCACCCAAGGAAGTCAGGCAGCCCAGAGAGATTGATCTGGAAATTGTGTAAAGACAAAAATTTTAAATTCAAAATCAGATCAGAAATGAAAAATCAAAAAAAACCCTACTGCAATTCGGAGTATCTCTGCATTAATAAAGATGTCACTGGGATCCTTAAATGATGAGATAAGTCAGCTATCTTTCTTTCATAATATACTAACAAGGCTTTCTAAATCTAGAGGGCAGTTCGATCTGTCACCTTATTAAAGTTTCAAAAGCAGGAACTAGCCAGGCTTCTTGGCAAACACTCCCGTTAAAAATGTCTTTCTCGGGGAGTCATAAAAAGGAACTGAGAGAGAATCTGTACTTCTAATTATATTGTGACTTGGGAAGGAAGGTCTTCCGAAATCACACTTGTCAGCTCCCACTTCCAAACGTGAGCTCATCTTATAAACACATAAGTAGTTGTAAATAGAAGTGAATCACAACAGCTTAAGGAAAATTATCAACAACCTTTAAACACTCTTCAAATGATTAAGTACACCTTACTTCTGCAGGTGAGAATGGGAAGAGAAAGCTGTGTTCATTTTTTCCTAATAAGACAGAAAATCTGCAAATTCTGCATGATTACTAACCTGACTTAAAACATGTTACTTCCCCAACAATCATGTAAATGGAGTCCAAGACAATAAAATCATTAATAAGATAAAACAGTTTAAGTAGGCAGAACAGATGCCATATGTAACCTATAACCTAAAGTCTGCATATACCTCGGGCTCTCTTATTACAGGACTTATACGAGATGTAACTCTAAGAAGGATGATACACTCATTTACAAGCCCAAGTGATTGAGAAATCAGTCAATTAGAAAGAGGGGACCGTTACAGCAAGTAGTAGTAACTAAAACTCAGACAGAACCCTACAAACACCATACATATCATTTATTATTATTGTCATTGTTACTTTACTGCCAACATTTATATAATGTTGACTCTTACATCAGGTTCTTCTCTGTGTCTTACATGTATTAACTTTACTTCAGACAGGGACAAACAGAGTTTCACATTTCACTTATCCCCTAGGTATCACTGTATTACCATACAGCACACTCAGTTCTGCTATAAGGCTTGTTTGTTTCAAGAGAAAAATTTGAGTGTAACTCAAATTTCATGTTTCTTTATGCATGATTTCACTGCAAGAAATACTAGGTTATCACAGAAGGCTGCACTTGGGCCAAACTCAGCTGCATACGATTACATAGAATGAACACAGCCCATGCCTCAAACAACTAAAAGCAACCTCGGTTTCCACCAGACATCAATCCATATCTGGTGTCCTGACTCTATCTGATTTCAAGTAACCCCTCTGCTATCACTTCACAGTAACTCACAGTGGCAACTCTTCTAAAGCACCAGATCACAAGCAAATGTAAGGACTTTTTCAAAGTGAAGTACCAGATTTATTGCACTATTTATGTATTTCACTGTTTAATATGCAGAAAAAAATTGTGCAAGAGTATTTATTCAGTTCCCATTCCTTTTTAATGTGTCACTGATAGTATTTTGAGTATTGTGTCTCCAACTTCATTCCTCTCCTAAGCACTGTGAGTTTTACAGTAGGATTCTGCATAATGTGGTTTTTAGGAACACATATATCATGTTATCAGAATTGACTGTATAATAACTAGTGTTTGTAAAAGATGCTTGCTATTTATCCAAAAGGGGTGAAATTGTGATTTTCATATTTTGGATTATGTTTAAGAGGACAACAATATATTGTAATGCAATTTTGGAAAGTTTTTTTTCATGATGCTTACAATTACCAACTATGGACACTTAAGGGTCAGCTTCAGTTATGCAATAAATTTATTTAGGAAAAGTTCCCTAATGGCGTTAAAGGACGTTTTATAGCACCTTTTTGGACAGATCCAGATTAAAGTGTTATAAAGATAGATTTTTGCAGACATGACAGTTTAACTGTAATTGCTGGAAAGGACAAACTGAATGGAATTACTTTTCATTCTTAAAAAATAATAAATTGAAAAGACTAAATTTTCTTTTAAAAAGTTCAAGATAGGCATAAAGATATATATAAAGATGTTTCCTACTATATTACTATAAGTAATACTATTATAAAATGCTCTTAAGCAGTACTAATTGAGAAAGTAGACTATAATGTAATATACTCATTATCATCCCAGTTTGGTTTATAAGTATCTGTATCTAGAAAAAAAGACCAGAAAGAAAAAAATGCCAACATTTGAAAAGCTGCTAATTATAAATGGCAGAATTAGAACGGAGTAATTTTTACTTGCTTTATAGTTTGCATTTAGTGGGAACATCCTCTTTTTACTCCCGCTTTAACTTCACATGTGAATCCAGCCAATAGAATGAAGGTAGTCCAAGAACAAAGAACATCAGGAGATTCCTCGTCAATCCCAGGAAGCTCCTGATTAATAGGTCCAGCGATGTGGCTGAACCTTTGAAGCGTTTTCTATCTCATAATTCAAGGACAAATACAGTTCGTCCCAATAGGGATGTTTAAAGTTTATAAACCCGTTACAGAGGCCAAAATATAATTTGCTTTTACAAGCTAATACAGTCATGGATTTAGTAAAATGCAGTTGGAAGATTCTTAATTATATAATTGTATCAAAGCTGCCCTAATATCTGAAAGAAATTTCATTCTGAATAAAGAAATTGTACTCTGGATAAAGCTCCTTTCAAACAAGATCAAGATTAAACAAATACAAAAAGGGATGGATTTGGGCATGGGGATGAACTTCCAGTCTGAGGAGTTTTAAATAGAAAAGAGAGACTAATCTTTATAACCTCCAAAAGAACATGGCTATATTAAATTTTTTCCAACAACAAAACTTGACTTTAAAAACTTGCCAAAAATGGTGACTATTTTAATCATGAGTGTGCTTAGTTTAATCCCACACTCTGACATGGCATAAGAACCGAAGGTTGAGGACGTACAGGGATCAAGGGCCAATTTCGGACAACTTGGCCACCACACATGTGAGTTCACTCACCTACACTTGGCTAGCAGTACATTTATTTTATTTTAAATCTATTTATTTATTATTATTTTTGTTTCCAACTATTATTTTAGTTTCGGGGGCACATATGCAGGTTTGTTACATGGGTAAATTGCATGTTGCGGGGGTTTGCTATGCAGATTATTTTGTACCCAGGTAATGAGCATAGTACCCAATAGGTAGCGTTGCAATCCTCACCCTCCTCCTACCCTTAACTTTCCCACTGTCCACCCTCAAGTAGGCCCCAGTGTCTACTGTTCCAATCTTTGCATCCATATATACTCAATGTTTAGCTCCCACTTACATGTGAGAATGTGTGCATTTGGTTTTCTGTTCCTGCACTAATTCTCCTAGGATAATGGCCTCTGGCTCCATCCATGTTGCTGCAAAGGACATGATTTAGTTCTTTTTATGGCTGCACAGTATTTTAGTGTGTCTATGTACCACATTTTCTTTCTCCAATCCACTGTCAAGGGGCACCTGAGTCGATTCCACATCTTTGCTATTGTGAATAGTGCACTAGAAGCAGTTTAGCTTTTCTGGCATACCTGCACACCCAGTAACTATTTGGTATAGGGAAGTTACTTTAATAGGACTCCCACTCTCAAGAATGTGCTGAGGATTGAAAGTCAGTGATTATATGTGTAGGGAGTGGGTGAGTTTTGTTTCATAAAATTATAAAGCAGTTAACATTCAGCATACATAGCTGAATAATAACCATATCCCTGATATACAATGCATAGTCTATTTTTGTTTTGTTTTCTTTTTTGCTTCCAAAAATGCCAACACAGATGAAAAACAAAAACAAACCCTTATGTTTCAAATGTGCTTTTGTATTTTTTAGCATTTTCATATAGGTTCTCTACCAAATTACTAACTTCATGTTTTGTTTCATTTTAGCAAATAGATAAGGCAAAAATAAACACTTTATTTATGCTATGATATATATAAACATTATGGGAGAAATGCTGAGCTCCAGAAAAATCAGTCAGTTTAAGGTCTAGAGCCTCCTCTGAGACTCTATCATTATATCAAATGCATGATGATTGTTTTGGAAATTTTGGGATTCCTGGCTTTTGTGTCTCACAAGTTGCTGCCTAAAGTGCTGTGCATGTGCACCTTTAATAATTAACCAAATATTATAATCAAGTAAATTCAGAGATATACACAATTATGAATATTCAAAATAAAAACTATAAATCTTAATTTTTCAAAAACATGCTGAAATATACTGAAATAAACATCCACATATACATCCCTTATACTGACCCTGAAAATACAGAGCAGTTAGGAGCTCTTGGTATGGAAACTATGTATCTTAAATTCCTTTAAGAATTAGCATAAGTATAGCTCAGGGGAATAAATTATCTTACCATTAAAGGATATAAAAAAGGGCAACCAATTTTCAGAGTCTACCTACAAAACATACAAAAAATATTTTCTCAGGCTCTCTAAGTCACTTCTGGGGTAGAATTCCAATGTTATCTAAGTTAGTCTTTGGCACTATCTCATTTCCCTTTGTGCATTCCTCTTCAACCTCTAGTCCAAAGCCCAAAGACCTACACTTTGGATGGCCTTCTCCCTTTATTGGTGAACATCTAAACATCTAAAACTCTTTTGTTTTTTTTTTACTTCAAGGCAGGGTTTCGCTCTTATTGCCCAGGTTGAAGAGCAATGGTGTGATCTCGGCTCACTGCAACCTCTGCCTTCTGGGTTCAAGCAATTCTTCTGCCTCAGCCTCCTGAGTAGTGCCCACAAACACACCCAGCTAATTTTTTGTATTTTTAGTAGAGACGGTGTTTCATCATGTTGGCCAGGCTGGTCTCAAACTTCTGACCTCAGGTAATCCACCCACCTTGGCCTCCCACATCTAAAACTCTTAATGCCACCATGTGAATAATCTTGAGAAGTGGGAGGGGTAACTTAAATAATTAATGACTTTTAACTTTTTCTGAATTAGGTACATTTTTTTTTCCCCGAGATGGAGTCTCGCTCTGTCACCCAGGCTGGAGTGCAATGGCATGCTCTCGGCTCACCACAACCTCTGCCTCCTGGGTTCAAGCAATTATCCTGCCTCAGCCTCCCAGGTAGGTAGGATTACAGGTGGACGCCACCACACCTGGCTAATTTTTGTATTTTTAAGTAGAGACGGGGTTTCACCATGTTGGTCAGGCTGGTCTCGAACCCCTGACCTCGTGATCCGCTGGCCTCAGCCTCCCAAAGTGCTGGGATTACAGGCATGAGCCACCGCACCTGGCTGGATTAGGTGCATTTTTAAAGAAAATCCTACGTACCCTGATCTTGGTTTCTAAATACTTTTGCTAACTGGAGAAATAGTTGGGTCTGGGCAAACAAAGCACAAGGTAAGTCTAGAACATCTTACTGTGCCAAAAAGCAAGGGAATGCTCAAATGCTAATGCAGACATGACAAAAGGACATAGGAGGAAATGCTTTGAAGGGGCTCCTGCTACCCAAAAGTGGGATAGTTTGAATAACAAAAAATAATGATGTTGGCCGGGCATGGTAGCTCATGCCTATCATCCCAGCACTTTGGAAGGCCAAGGCGGGGGGAATCACTTGAAGTCAGGTGTTTGAGACCAGCCTGGCCAACATGGTGAAACCCCATCTCTACAAAAAAAGAAATACGAAAACTAGCCAGGCATGGTGGCAAGTGCCTGTAGTACCAGCTACTTGAGAAGCTGAGGTAAAAGAACTGCTTGAACCCAGGAGGCAGAGGTTACAGTGAGCTGAGATTGTAGCACTGCACTGCAGCCTGGGCAACAGAGTGAGACCCTTTCTCAAAAAAAAAAAAAAAAAGGAAGGATGTTGATGAACTATAATACATTGGGTTAAAAAAGAAGCCATAAACCCACAAATATTTACTGAAAAAATAACAGGGAAAGCTCTTCTTTATAAAGGATGCCAGCTAATAAATATCAAAGGAAGAATAGAAGAAAATCTTACTTTGAAACTATCAAGGCCATCACTGATTCAGTCAACAATCATTAATAGATGCTAAAACCATTCTAGAAAGGGTTGTTGTAGGACAGAACACTCACAGTCTCAGAATATCACCCCACAGATTATCTAAGAGAAAAGGCATCTTTACAAGTGGAGAGTTCTGGCCGACCAGCTCATCCAAGTGGTGCTTGGCATAATCAATTCCAGGAAACGGAATAGTAGGTATCGCCACAATCACTACATAGCATTTTTGCCCAACATGTTTAATCTGTATCTAATCATAAGATAACAATCAGACATTAAAAAAAATTATTAAGATAACAGATGAAATCTGAACATGTATTCAACTATTATCTACATATCAGATAATATCTCTTGGTGATAATCTTATGGGCTATGTGGGAAAATATCCTTGTGCTTGAGAAATATATGCTGAAGTATTTAGGGCTAAAGGGTCATGATCTCTACAACTAACTCAGATGGTTCAGCAAACATATTTTAAGTGTGTGCATGTA
Source organism: Callithrix jacchus (assembly GCF_049354715.1). Classification (NCBI taxonomy): domain Eukaryota; kingdom Metazoa; phylum Chordata; class Mammalia; order Primates; family Cebidae; genus Callithrix; species Callithrix jacchus. The sequence goes on along the minus strand of NC_133504.1, from coordinate 152,733,749 downwards.
AAGAGACACAGACACAAAAAAACAGAAGAGATGGCGACAAGGCAGATTGGGCAAAATGTTAACACCTTATCCAGCAGGCTAGTCATAATCTATAAAAAACAGTAACTGTAGTTACTTGTGGGCTATACCACCCTGTATAAAGAGAGATCATAAAAGAACTAATGGTTGAAAAGAAACTCATAGAACAGGAATACAGTTACTCAGTGTTATAACATTTAGCCAATTTCTCAAAAAAAAAAAATTCTCTTTCTCCTCTGAAGCAATTAATGGTTCTTGGGAGGAAGAACATTGAGAAGAGAAAAAAAGAGAGAGAAACCCATGGAAGAGGATGATAGTGCGTAAAAACTACGTAGAAAAGTTCAGTTCTCTACCCATTCTGAATAAGAGGTAGGTCTTCAAGGTTTAAAAACTTCTGCCTGTGTTTCCCATCCTAGTGAGAAACCCTGTGTGGGTGTGGACATTTCCAAGCCAGAAAGATTCCCTTTTCCAGATTTACACTGACCAAACACCCTGCCCAGGGAGGGCCAAGGACCTCATTTCTCACCCACTCCTGGCTAACCTGCATCAGGGGCAGTGTCTGGCACACGCATCCCAGGTCTACAGCTTTCAGCAGTCCCTACAACCTGACATGTCTAAGACAGACATCACTCCCAACAAACCCAACCCCTTGTTTCTCCTCTCTTTCCTTAGCCTATTCAGTCTCAAAACTGCAGCTTCATCTTCTGCTTCTCTTCCCACTGGCCCATTCTTCATACCTTCCCTGCCTCATCAGCATCCTCAAGGACGCACAGGCTGCATGGCCTCCACATTCCAAGTCAACACACCCTCTCTTTTCTCTGCTATTCCTGAATTTTCAGTTCATGGTGCTCACTTGGCACTTTTTAAATATCCTTGCCACACAGCATTGATTCCACACCCACTGCAAGCCAGTGCTTTGCTATGTAATCTCACTTTAAAAAACATTTCAGGCTCCACACCATGGTTCATGCTGTAATCCCAACACAGCCTCATCTAGGAGGCTGAGGTGGGGGTTGGGGGGGAATCCCTTGAGGCCAGGAGTTCTAGGCTGCAATGGGCTACAATCGTTCAACTGCACTCCAGCCTAGGCGACAGAGCAAGATCCTCTCTCTACATTAACAAACAAACAAAAAAAAAAGGCACTACAATTTTATGAAGGTGTTTATATCATTTTATCTCTATTTTACAGAAGAAATGGATGTTCCAACATGTGAATTCGTTTGTTAAAGGTCACAGAGTTGTAAAACTAATGTTCAGACCCTTGTCTTCTGGTTCTATCCTAATACCAAGGTGCTCTGTATCATTTTGTTTTGGTTTTTGGTTGTGTTTTTTTTGAGACAGTGTCTCGCTCTGTAGCCAGGCTGGAGTGCAGTGGCATGATCTTGGCTCATTACAACCTAGGTCTCCCGGGTTCAAGCAATTCTCCCGCCTCAGCCTCCCGAGTAGCCACCAGGCACATGCAACCATGCCCAGAGAGTTTTTCTATTTTTAGTAGAGTCGGGGTCACCATGTTGGCCAGAATGGTCTGGATCTTTTGACCTCGTGATCCTCCTGCCTTGGCCTCCCAAAGTGCTGGGATTACAGGAATGAGCCACCATGTCCAGCCTGTATTACTTAGTTTTAAACACTGACTCCTGTCCTTTAACCAAGCATAAGGTCCTTGAAGGATGAGACAAACATTAACCATCTTTGTGCTCTCTCTAGAACCTGGCAATACTCATACAACTTATGCTCACTGATTTATACATCAAGACTCCACCCAGAGACCACCTTTCGTTCTAACCTCCAGCCCCCATCCCTGCAGAAGCAACCACTCCCTCCTCCTTGCCCTCTGCATGTTTCCACTGCAGCACATGCAAGCCTGAATGCAAGGCCCATGGCCACCACACATGTGCCTGGCACACAGGAGGCACTTAGTGTTTACTGAATCAAATGATTATACATGGCACGGTCGGATTTCTCAACAGGGCTGCTGTGCCTTGTTAAAAAATTTGACCTCAGCCGGCGCGGTGGCTCACACCTGTAATCCCAGCACTTTAGGAGGCTGAGGCGAGCAGATCATGAGGTCAAGAGATTGAGATCATCCTGGCCAACATGGTGAAACCCCGTCTCTACTTAAAAATACAAAACTTAGCTGGGTGTGGTGGTGCACGCCTGTAGTCCCAGCTACTCCGGAGGCTGAGGGAGAACTGCTTGAAGGCGGAGGTTGCAATGAGCCAAGATCACGCCACTGCACTCCAGCCTGGCACCTGGCCACAGAGCGAGCCTCTGTCTCAAAACAAAATAAAACAAAAAAATTTGACCTAATTTTTATCCTTATCATGTACTGAGGAAATTACTGTAGGCAAGACTGATAGAAAATGGACAAGAGAATATAGGTCTTAGTCCCTTTGCTTCCCCTCTACTTTGTGTTCTCTCTGCGTTCTGCATTGGATATAGTATGTTCTAGAGCAATGGTCCCCAACGTTTTGCACCAGGAACTGGTTTTGTGGAAGACAGTTTTTCCACAGATGGGGTGAAGGGGGGCTGGGAGGGTTGGGGATGATTCAAATGCATGACGTTTATTATGTACTTTATTTCTGTTATTACATTGTAATATATAATGAAATAATTATACAACTTACCATAATGTAGAATCACTGGGAACTCTGAGCTTGCTTTCCTGCAACTAGATAGTCCCATCTGGGGACGATGGGAGATAGTGACAGATATCAGGAATTAGATTCTCATAAGGAGTGGGCAACCTAGATCCCTGGCATGTGCAGGTCACAAGAGGGCTTCCTATATGAATCTAATGCTGTTGCTGATCTGACAGGAGGCGGAGCTCAGGCAGTAACGCAAGAAATAAGGATCAGCTGTAAATACAGATGAAGCTTTGCTCACTTGTCCGCCACGACCGCCAGTGGTACCACTCTGAAGCTTAGGGGTTGGAGACCCAATTTCTAGAACAGTGCTCCAAATTTTAATGTATGTGTAATAGCAATCAATACAAATTACGATTCAGTATGTCTGCGGTGGAGCCCAAGATTCAGCATTTCTAACAAGTTCCCAAGAGATAGCAATGCTGCTAATCCACAGAACATTCTTTGGAGTAGCAAAAAATTCTAGACATTTATAGTGAAACTATGCCCATTTAAAGAGTATATAACATGTAGATTGAAATGACTAGACATAATTTCACAGAATGTTAATGTTAGTTGTCTTCGGGTTTCTTCTTTCTGCTTTTCTATAATTTCCATGTATTGTATAATGACTCTTGCTGATGGAAATAAAAATTTTAAATGTTCTCTCTATATATACATGCACAAAAAAGCTGTATATTTGGACATTTCCATTCTGCATAGCTCCATCTTTATTTAAGCAACAAATACACTTAAAAGGAATAGTCTTGGGAGATAACAGGTTGGTGAATTTGGCAATTCCCTATATTCTCATTTTAACATGCAAATGAACATGAAGCAGCAATTACCCTTAACAAGCAGTCACCATCACAAGTATTGTTTTTCTCAGGTTCCTTTCCTTAAAAGAAAAAGAATCCATTCAGCTGGAATACAATAAAAGGCAAACCACATTAAGGGCAGATAGAAAAAAACAAGCAGGCACTACACTGGAGCTCTTCCAAGTGGGTCAACAGAACCACATGAAAGTTGAAACAGAGATGGAAATCCTTTTCTCACAGCAGAGGTGGGGTAGGCTGAGTTCCACAGCAAGGTGAAATGAAATGAATTAAAGCATCACTCACTGTACACCTGCAGGTGAGGTGGAAAAGAAATGATTCTTGGAGGAGCTCCACCTCCAAAGGAGAACGAGGAGAAATCATGAGGAAAAGGCAATTGGAGGGCACATATTTGCAAGAAAACACTCCCGAAGTACCCGACCTCTCTTCAGGGCAGTTCCAATGAATAACAAGTTATATTCCCTGAGTTGTAGAAGATGTAGCCCCAGCTGGTGGGCATTTCACTCCTACTCCAATGCCTGCAGCAGTTCTAGGCACTCGCTTGGTCACAGGTGTCTGGGATACAGGCAGGGCCAAATAGAAGGTGTCCAACCATCCCATGGCCTATGCAGGGTACTCCTGGTTACAGCAGGCCTGAAGTGCCCTGCATGCTCTGTGTTCTACTCCCTTCCCTGCTTCCAGGTAAGAGTTTCTCATTGCAGGCTATGGGTTTTCATGCTATGGTTCTACCCATAGTCCTACCTGATGTTTTTTCTTAAAGAAAAATTTTGACATTATGAAATTCCACTAAGGTTGGAACCTAGGGTCCAGAAAACCTCTAGATTCAATGAAGCCAAAAATCACTTCTGTAGGTCTACACAGCATTATTAAAAATGTGGTTTCACATCTGTGAAGGTTATACACACTAGACATTCAGCTCAACAGAAAACAACAAGCCACTGTATCTCTATTGAATTCTATGAGTCCAGGGTTGGGTTATTTAACTCAAGACAAGCAAGCATATGCTGACTTTAAAAATAATGATTACCAGCCGGGTGCAGTGGCTCACACTTGTAATTCCAGCACTTTGGGAGGCCTAGGCGAGTGGATCACGAGGTCAAGAGATCGAGACGATCCTGGGCTTTCTTTAGAAACCCTGTCTCTACTAAAAGTAGAAAAATTAGCTGGGCATGGTAGCGCCTGCTTGTAGTCCTTGTAGTCCCAACTCCTCAAGAGGCTGAGGCAAAAGAATTACCTGAATCCAGAAGGCAGAGGTTGCAGTGAGCTGAGATGGCGCCACTGCACTCCAGCCTGGTAACAGACCAAGGCACCATCTCAAAATAAACAAAAAAATGTGATTCCCTGAAATTGCAAAACTAGTATCAAAGTCACCAAGCTGGTAAGAGAAAAAATATCTGAAATATTTGGGCTTCCTTATGCTTACTTTAAAATTCAGTATTGTTTCTATTTTGAATTATTTTGGTGTTAAATAAAGATATCTGAGTTGGTGGGAAGCTCCATAATCTTTTCAATGTTCCAAAGCTAAAAATCTCAATATCATAGTTGGAATTTTAGATTTAAAGAGATGCAAGAGGCATAACAACCAAATGCAATACAAAACACTGCCTTTTGTCTGGATTCTGGTTTAAAGTTGTGTTAAAACACTAAAGACCTGGGGAATGAATTTAGAAAGTTTGACTATGAACTGAAATTAGGTAATATTTGGTGACTACTATTAATTTTGTTGGGTATGATAATGGTGTTGTACTTTCATAAAGAAACTTCCTTATTTTTGGAGATGCATGCTAAAGTATTGAGGGTTAAAAATGTCATGATAGGCTGGGTGTGGTGGCTCACGCCTGTAATCCCAGCACTTTGGGAGGCCGAGGCAGGTGGGTCTCCTGAGGTCAGGAGTTTAAGGCCAGCCTGACCAATATGGTGAACCTCGTCTGTACTAAAAGTACAAAAATTAGTGCTCACTTTGGCAGCACATATACTAAAATTCAAACGATACAGAGAAGATTAGCATGGCCCCTGCGCAAGGATGACGTGCAAATTTGTGAAGCGTTCCATATTTTCCTGATAAACATCAATGCGAAAATCCTCAATAAAATACTGGTTAACAGAATCCAGCAACACATCAAAAAGGTTATCCACTATGATCAAACTGGCTTCATCCCTGGGATGCAAGGCTGGTTCAACATACACAAATAAATAAACATAATCCATCATATAAACAGAAGCAATGACAAAAACCACATGATTACCTCAATAGATGCAGAAAAGGGCTTTGGTAAAATTCAACACCCCTTCATGCTAAAAACTCTTAATTAGCTAGGCATTGATGGAATGTATCTCAAAAGAGCTATTTATGACAAACCTACAGCCAATATTGTACTGAATGGGCAAAAGCTGGAAGCACTCCCTTTGAAAACCAGCAGAAGACAAGGATGCCCTCTCTTTTTTTTTTTTTTTTTAGTTAAAAAAATTTTTTTTTATTTATTTTTTAATATTTTTATGTAATAAAAAGTAAAAGTCCTTGTCCAGCCATCCTCATGGGGCATCTGTCTGTCTCTCACACAGGTCACTCAAGTTAATGGGAAAGAAAGAACAGGAGGCCCAAGTCTGAAGTTATAAATAATAGAAAATAAAAGATCTTCCGTCTCCAGCGGGGGAATAGATGAGAGGATGGGAGGGCAAGACTGGGTGGGGACGGGCAGGGGCAGAGCAGGAACCCCCCCACCCCTGCTGGACCCTGGCCCTGCCCTCTGAGGCCCCTGGATGCCCTCTCTTACCCCTCCTATTCAACATAGTATTGGAAGTTCTGGCCGGGGCAATCAGGCAAGAGAAAGAAACAAAGGTATTCAGATAGGAAGAGAGGAAGTCAAATTGTCTCTGTCTGCAGTTGACATGATTGTATATTTAGAAAACCCCATCGTCTCAGCTCAAAATCTCGTTAAGCTAATAAGCAACTTCAGCAAAGTCTCAGGATAAAAAAAATCACTGTGCAAAAATCACAAGCATTTTTATACATTAATAATAGACAAACAGCCAAATCATGAGAGAATTTCCATTCACAATTGCTACAAAAAGAATAAAATGCCTAGGCATACAACTTACAAGGGATGTGAAGGACCCCTTCAAGGAGAACTATAAACCATTGCTCAAGGAAATCAGAGAGGACACAAACAAATGGAAAAACATTCCATGCTCATGGATAGGAAGAATCAATATTGTAAAATGGCGATACTGCCCAAAGTAATTTATAGATTCAATGCTATCCCCATCAAGCTACCATTGACTTCCTTCAGGGAATTAGAAAAAACTACTTTAAATTTCATATTGGAACCATTAAAGAGCCCATATAGCCATTAGAATGCTAAGTAAAAAGAACAAAGCCGGAGGCCTCATGCTACTTGACTTCAAAGTATACTACAGGGCTACAGTAACCAAAACAGCATGGTACTGGTACCAATGGAACAGAACAGAAACCTCAGAAATAACACCGTATATCTACAACCATCTGATCTTTGACAAACCTGACAAAACAAGCAATAGGGAAAGGATTCCCTATTTAATAAATGGTGTTGGGAAAACTAGCTAGCAATATGCAGAAAACTGAAACTGGACCCCTTCCTTACACCTTAAACAAAAATTAACTCAAGATGGATTGAAGACTTAAATGTAAGATCAAAAACCTTAAAAACCCTAGGCAATACCATTCAGGACATAGGCATAGGCAAAGACTTCATGACTAAAACACCAAAAGCAATGGCAACAAAAGCCAAAACAGACAAATGGGATCTAACTGAACTAAAGAGCTTCCGCATGGCAAAATAAACTATCATCAAGTGAACCTAACAAACTATAGAATGGGAGAAAATTTTTGCAATCTATCCTTCTGACAAAGGGCTAATATCCAGAAATCTACAAAGAACTTAAACAAATTTATAAGAAAAAAACAACTCCATCAAAAAGTGGGCAAAGGATATGAACAGACACTTAAAAGAAGACATTTATATGGCCAACAAACATACGAGAAAAAGCTCATCATCACTGGTCATTAAAGAAATGCAAATCAAAACCAGAATGAGATACTACCTCATATCAGTTAGCATGGTGATCATTAAAAAGTCAGGAAACAACAGATGCTGGAGAAGATGTGGAGAAACAGGAATGCTTTTATACTGTTGGTGGGAATATAAATTAGTTCAACCATTGTGGAAGACAGTGTGGCGATTCCTCAAGGATCTAGAACCAGAAATACCATTTGACCTAGCAATCGCATTACTGGGTATATACCCAAAGGATTATAAATCATTCTACTATACAAAGACACATGTACATGTTATCTTTACTATTCACAATAGCAAAGACTTGCAACCAACCTAGATGGCCATCAATAACAGACTGGATAAAGAAAATGTGGCATATATACAGCATGGAATTCTATGCAGCCATAAAGAGATGAGTTCTTGTCCTTTGCCAGGACACGAATGAAGCTGGAAACAATAATTCTCAGCAAACTAACATAGAACAGAAGACCAAACACCACATGTTTTCACTCATGGGTAGGAGTTGAACAATGGGAACACATGGACACAGGGAGTGGAGCATCACACACTGGGGCCTGTCGAAGGGTAGGGGGCTAGGTGAGAGATAGCATTAGAAGAAATACCAAATGTAGATGGCGGGTTGACAGGTGCAGCAAATCACCATGGCACATGTATACCTGTGTAGCAAACCTGCACATTCTGTACATATACCCCACAACTTAAAAGTATAATACAAACAGATACAGATACACACACACACATATATATATATAAATTAGCTAGGCATGGTGGTGGGTGCCTATAATCCCAGCTACTCAGGAGGCTGAGGCAGGAGAATCGCTTGAACCTGGGAAGTGGAGGTTGCAGTGACCCGAGATCCTTCAATTGCATCCTAGGCGACAAGAACAAAATTCCATCTCAAAAACATCTCAAAACATCCTTCCTAGCCGACAAGAGCAAAACTCCATCTCAAAAAAAAAAAGGTCATAATAGCTATAATTTATTTTTAATGATTTGGTGAAAAATAATATACATATTTCTATACAGAAGGCAAATAAAGAATGTTAATAATTATTGAAATGAGAGAGGAGTTATATGGGTGTTCATTGTACTATTCTTATTTCTATACTTGAAAACTTGTAGAAAAGGTAAATATATATCTGTCAAAGCATTTATGGCCTTTTAGCTTTCTCTCTCTTGTCCTGTTGTTTTGCCAAATCAGATTACAGTTCACGTATACTGAGTGATTTTCTTTCCTCCAAAAGACATGCTCACACTGTCCCACCTCTGTACCTTTGTGAGATATGTCTCTTGACCTGGTGTTTTATTCTCCCATCACTGCCCCTCATGTAAGAGCAGACCCATTCTTTTGGGTCCATCACAAATGTTGCCTTCTCTAGGAAAGCTTTCCTAACCCCCACCCCAATTTTAGGCCATCCCCCCTTTTCTGACTCTCGGTGACATTTGCAGCTCACATCACAGGTATCACATTCTAACCTGTGTGGTAAGACTTTAAGAAGACATTTACTGAGAGTTTCTCATGGGTGAGGCCTGAGTCTGGAAACTCTCATATGTGTTCTTTCATTCAATTCCTACCTCAATGAGGTAGGCATTATTATTTTATTTTATTTTTTGAGACAGAGTCTTGCTCTTGTCGCCCAGGCTGAAGTGCAATGGCGTGATCTCGGGTCACCGCAACCTCCACCTCCCAGGTTCAAGCGATTCTCCTGCCTCAGCCTCCTGAGCATACCATATTAATAAAAGAAAAAAGACTAAGGGAGTATTGAGATACCCTGTACTATATGCTCAGTTTTTCTGTAAAGCTAAAAGTGCTTTTAAAAAATTAAGACTGGCCAGGCGTGGTGGCTCACACCTGTAATCCTAGCACTTTGAAGCAAGAGAACTGCTTGAGCTCAGGAATTCAAGACCAGCCTGGGCAACATGGTGAAACCCCATCTCTATAAAAATAGAAAAATTAGCCGGGCATTGTGGCACGCATCTGTGGTCCCAGCTACTTAGGAGGAGGAGGAGCAGGAGGATGGTTTGAGCCCTGGAGGTTGAGCCTGCAGCAAGTTGAGATCATGCCACTGCACTCCAGCCTGGGTGATGCCACTGAACTCCAGCCTGGGTGACAGAGTGAGGCCTATCTCAGAAATAATTAAGCCATTTTTTTTTTGAGATCATGAACATGAGCTCAGTTTTCTTGATCGGCTCATAAACTACCTCTTAAACTAATTCCAAAGAAGAGTAGTCCTGTTGTCTTTAGCCAATGTGGTGGCACTGAAACATGTGAATGGGACCAACTGGGGGAATGAGTTTGAACTAGGATCTCCAGCTAAATATGTGGCACGTGTTTTTTAAGCTTAATCTCATGCATTTATATTCCTCCTTTTATACAACACTAACATGTTTCGGGCTCCAAGTTCTCCAGCTTAATTTACTACATTTTAATTAACATACCCAGGAAGGAATTTACCACACTTCCTACTCCTCTAAGTCAAGTAAAGTAAGTCCCAGAAAGGCTCTAGGAAGTTCCATCTAAAAGAAAAAAGTTGGCAATTTTAAAATCACAGTCCCAATTCCCAAGTTCTATAGACAATCTTAAACCCAGAACTTCAAGCGACTGTCCATACATTAACATACTCCACCATATTATACTTTATTCTTGCCTAAAGAAGGGAAACAGCCTTTTACACATTCACATACCCTGTCCAGAGACTTCTCTCCACTGTAACAAGAGACTCCACACTGCATTTGTGAGATCTGCACATATAAAAAATCTACCACATATAAAAACCCTCCTATGTGGAGCTGGCCTAAGAAATAACCATCAGCGACAGTTACTCTTTTTTTTAGATCAAACTAGAAAACTATAGATGTGATAACAAGCATCACAAACACATAAATATTTAACAGAAGCCATTTGATAATATTCATGGCAATAATAAGTAACAAAATTCGGGTATTTTACTGTTTGTGATGCATGGTGTAATGTAGCCTCATAAAAATACTGTGATATGGGTGGTAAAGATGTCATCACCGTTTTATAGATGAGGAAAATGGAGGCTTACATATTGAAGTCAAGACACAGAACTCATTCAAATCCTCAACTAGTGACTCTGTTCCTCTGGATCCTCCAAGGCCTGGCTCCATGACAGCTCATTCAAATCCACAACTAGTGACTGTATTCCTCGGGATCCTTCAAGGCCTGGCTCCATGCCAGCTGTGTCTTCACTCTCTCCAGCCAGGAAGACAGGATCCCTCTCCTTTAATAATTTCCCATAGTCCTCCTGTCATCCGTGGAGAGGTTCTCTCTTTCTCTGCAGGCCACATACCTGTTCATGCCTTCAATCTCCTGAGCAGAATTAAATAAACCAACTCAGGCCTAAGACCTGCCTCACTCACTCAGGTCCCACTATGTGAACACAGTGCCTCGCACGCAGTGGAAGCTCCTCAACCTCAAAGGCCCCACAACCACATGACTGACCCTGTGCTGTGAAACTGACCCATGAGCCAAAGCCAAGAAACAAAAACAGACCTCATTCCAGTGCCTCAAAACTTATGGGAAATTCAAGGTGACTTATTTTCCTTGACCTTAAAATAAAATAATGTTTAAGTTTTACAACATGGCTGATAATCATAAATGGAGCTTTCTTTTCCCTGGGGACACACAGCCAGCCCTCCAATTTAGGGCCAAGATTGTTCAGAAAATGTGCCACGATCTCTGACTTGGGGCCAGATTCCAGAAAAAGTAGGGGAGAAAAATGAGTTTTATCATCTATACAACTTGGGCTGCTTTCACAGACACCACGCTCTTGCAAAATAAGTCCTAAAATTGACTTTTGCATATTTCTTTCTATGGCCTTGTCAACCAAGTTGACCATTTTGTTACTAGAACCTTTGATTCTCAAATCTTAATCAAATGAAAAGTCTAATATTTTTAAAAGATCAAATTATTTAAAAACTTCAGCTCTGCCTCAGTACAAAATATAAAGCTCCTAACTTTATATACACAGATAGTGATTAATTCACTAATTGTACCTGAAAGAAAAAGGAAGGCTTCCAAAGCACCAGGATATCACAGAGGTTGCTGAAAGAAGCAGTTTACTGAATGGTACTTCTGTGTCTTCACAGTTTTAACATGCTCAACGGTGGAAAACCAAAACTGTTTGGACTCAAGTGGCTAAAATTCAATGCTTGCTTTGATATTAACCAGAATAACCAGAACTGAATATAGTTCCCCAAGATTTTTACTGTGCTGCTTACTGTATTTTTCCTTCTGCAGCCAATTTGAAATGATACTTTTAAAAAATAAGATTTTTAACTCTAGCATCAGTAACACATGTGCTTTGAATTTTTATCAGGAATGAAAAATGGGATGTGTAGCGCTATCCACATCTTCCTTGTCTTGCATATATTGTAGCATCAAACACCACGGAAATAATGAGAAATATCTTCAAATTTCACAGTTAATAAATAGTTTCTCTGTCCTGGTCACAAAAGCGATGGCAGAATACCAAAGGGGACTTGGGAGTGTGTGTGTACACGCTTATGTGTGCACATCTGTGGTGTGGCTGGGGGTGGGGATGGGAGCAAGGGAAGGTGACATAACTGGGATGCTAAGACTCCTGAGGTGTACCCTAGGATGGAAATCCTCCACCTGTGCTCCACTCTGCCAGCATGTTGTGTGTTCTGGGAAGCTGATCCATTTATCAACAGTCTATCTTACCCACTGGCTCCCAATTTTGGTTCAGCCAATGGGGGGATTCCTACACGAGATAAGAAGAAATGGGGAGAATGGTTCCATTCCCTGTCAGGTGGCCTTCTACAGGGTCCCCTGGAAACTGTTCACTCCCTTGCCCCTCAGGCCTAGGAGTGGGAGGAGCATGGCTGTTACCAGCCCCAGGATGCAGCCACTTCTTTATGGCTCCTATGTACCCTGTGCCCAATTTTTTTTTTATGGCAACATTTGTAATATATGGTTTCCTGTACTTGGTTGCGTGCACGTGTGTGTTTGTGTATGTATTTGTGTTTCTGAGACAGGGTCTCACTCGGTCGCCGAAGCTGGAGTGCAGTGGTGCCATCTTGGCTCACTGTAGCCTCAACTTGTCAAGCTCAAGTGATCCTCGACCTCAGCCTCCTGAGTAGCTGGACCTACAGGGCACACCACCACGCTTGGCTAATTTTGTTTACTTTTTGTACAGATGGGAGTCTCACTAAGTTGCCCAGGCTGGTCTCAAACCCCTGGGCTCAAGCAATCCTCCTGCCTTGGCCTCCCAAAGTGCTAGGATTACAACAAGTGTGAGCCACTGCACCTGCTTGTTTATAATGACACTTGAGGACAGTACAAGTATTTTCACTGTTCTGACTGGGGTCTGTATAACAGTTTTCCTCTACATTAGAAGCTGACTCCATTTTTTAAAAATAATTTTTATATAATTTAATAAAACTACTTGGTCTCCCTACCTTTTTCCCCTTTGTTCTTCAATCCATTCTAAACAACACTAGCAGATTAATTGACCTGAAGCACCCAGGTAGGAGTGGCATTTCCCTCCATGCTAGAATCCATTGTCTTTCCATTACCTACCATGTGCCACCTGTTTTCTTATGCGACCTGGACTGATACAGAGACCTGAAGCTCTGAACACTCCCCTAAGAAGATACTAGCCTGTAATTACTATTGTTTTGATCCTACTTTTATGACAGCCTTAGAGCTAACTGTTGTGGCTGGTGAACTGTTAGGGTTTTTGTTTCTTTTAATCCACAAAATGCCATTATCTGCAATAAACTACAAGGTAAAGGATATATCTTGTAATTTAAGTAATTTTTTTAAAAAAAAAACATAACCGGATCAAGTCAGTTCTTTGCTCAAAGCCTTCTCATCTCTCTCAGAATTAAAAACATTTTAAGTCCTTATTCTGCTGTGCCATGTCTTAAGTAACCTGTCCCTCGCCCCACCCATATTTTTTTGTCTTCATCTCTGCCCTGGTCTCCAGGACAGCACTCCCATTCTCCAAACATGCCACACTGGCTCTACCTGCAGCCCTTTGCTCCTGCAGTTCCCTCCACCTGGAATGCCACCTCCTGGGTCTTCATGTCATGAATTCCCACTCACCTGATTCTTGTGGTCGAAGGCCTTGGCCCAGCACCTTATCTCTAGCAGCCCTCTCTTGCCCCAGCTCTCTCTCTCCCTTTGTCTTTTCTTCCTTGTGCTTCTTCCCTCAGTGTATATTTATTTGCTTATGATCCATCTCCTCCCATGAGAATGGAGGGTCCCCAAGGAGGGACTCTGTTAGGATCACCATTCATCGCCACTACCTGGAACTGTGGCAAACAGCCAGCCAGCCCTCACTAAATATTTGTTGAATAAGTGAATGATTCGGTTGGTTAGAGAGGGAAAAAAAAGAACAGCTGGTCTATTTTCTTAACGTTTGCGGCTCAATTTCCAGTGACCAAGGAGATACTCAGTGGTTATCTGTTGCAGATTACATTGAAGGGATTCTGTTTCCATTAAAAGATGAGCTTATGGAATAACCTGCCATCCAACATAAGGATATTTCACCCTGCATATCAAAACCAGCACCTTGTACAGGAAACAATCAAAAATATGATCAAATGTAAATTCAGAGGCTGGGGACAGTTAGGCTCATGCCTGTAATCCCAGCACTTTGGGAGGCTAAGGTGGGTGGATCACTTGAGGTCAGGAGTTTGTGACCAGCCTGGTCAACATGGTGAAACCCCGTCTCTAGGAAAAATACAAAAACTGGCCGGGTGTGGTGACGCCTGCCTGCAGTTCCAGCTACTCAGGAGGCTAAGGCAGGAGAATTGCTTGAACTTAGGAGGCAGAGAGAAATGGCACCATTGCATTCCAACCTGGGCGACAGCAAGCCTCTGTCTTACCAAAAAAAATGGTAAATTTAAACGACTGCTAATACTAGCAGGGGAGGGCAGAGATTTCTGTAAAGGATCAGACAGTAAATAGCTGAACACTTTGTGGGCTAGAGTCTCTGTGACAGAGTCTACTCAACTCTGCTGCTGTACCATGAAAGTTGCTTTTCATGGTCATCTAGAAAGCTGTGCTGCTCGGCAGGAAGACACCGGCCACACAGCTTTGATATACAATGTGGAATATCCTCATTCATGGATGAACACAGCTGTGTTCCAATACAACTTTATTATAAACACTGAAATACGAATTTCATACAATTTTCAGGTGTCATAATCTTCTTCTTCTTTTGACTTTTATTTAAGAATTTAAAAATGTAAAAACCATTCTGGGTTCATGGGCCATATAAAAAAACAGGTGGCAAGGGGGATCTGGCCTCCAGTCTCCAGTCTGCAGTTTGCTGATCTCTGGTTTAAATCATTTCTCAAAGTGCTATTTTCGTCTTGATAAAATACATTCCAGCCCATGAATCTGTTGGATATTCTACAAACTAATTCAACATGGAATAAATGCATTTGTTATAATAGGCTGGAAAAATAGTTTATTTGGGTAAATAAACATCACTAACTGACTATCTTTCCACCCAGATTTTGGTCATCTTCTCACACAAGTTCTATTAGCATCTCTTTCCTCACCTAAGTACCTTCAATCTGTCATCCTAGTGAAGAAATTCTATCAGACTCTTTCTTCCTTTTCAGAAATGGGAACTACAATAAAATATTAAAATGTTTTATAATGTGATGCTAATGTGACTGTGATGCTGAAACCAGGCTTTGGGGCAACACGAATTCCAGGATAATGTTTTATGACGAAGGGTACAACATGTTGCCTACACTTTGCTTTCAAGTGCTCTCAAACACACCCTGTTGAGTGGGCCCTGGAATGAGAACTATTTTGATTGCAGGTGCTGCTGGAATTCAGGGTCATCTATCCCCACAAGCTAGAAAATTTGCTGAAAAGGCCAGATTGCATGATGGCATAGCCAAAACATGTTATTTCATAACTTGAAGCAGAAGATTTTTAAATTTCACTCAATTATAATAGTCTCATCCCTCTTACATAATAGCAGTATGTGAAGATCTGGAATTTGAAGAAGCACTTTTCATGGTATTACTCAGACAAGTCAGCCATACATAGTGAAGAGGTGTGATTAACATCAAACGTGTCTATGTGGCCCTAGAGACACAGTAGAGAATGAGAGTACTTCACTTTAGGTCTCCAGATATTTTGAATATCCTGAGGTTTGGTGTCCCAGCAACCCAATCAAGAAAGAATTCAAGAAGATGGTTCTCAACAGTTATGCCTCTCATATTCTTCAAACCTAGAATACATGGAACACCAAAATTTACTATAACCTAATTAATCCCAGACTCCACTTGCCCTACCCATTTTGAAAACAGATCTATTGGAATGTGAAATGAAAATTTTTTAAGTTCTTTGGAAGACCTCTAAGTGCACTGCTTCTTGAAAAATTTCCAAGTAAATCAAATTCAAATAAATAGACCAGAGGAAGCCAACGGCCTTTTAACTCCTACTGTAAGTAGCACACACCCTACACATTTACTGTGAAAACCTGGGATTAAATTAAGCTTCACTTAAATTCCAAGCTGCCGGAGACAGTCTCTTGAGAAAGCAGCCTTGGCTTGAAACCCTGGCATCCCATGCACATGATCCAATTCACACCAACGAGAGCCATCCACAAAGCTGTCCTGCCTCAGCAAGAGTCTCACCTAGTCAGCTAAGCTTGGGACTATCCACATAAATGAAACCTGAGGCCTCCGATCACAGAAAGTTGTAAGATAAGCACTTCAGCTCCATCTCACAACCTTAATTGGAGTTTCAGAAGGAAATAAAAATGCTGACAAGGTATGCGGCTTCAAACAAAAATGATCAGAAAGGCCAGGTACAGTGGTTTGTGCCTGTAATCCCAGCACTCTGGGAGGCAGGGGCGAGGGGAATGCTTGAATCTAGGAGTTCAAGACCAGCCTGGGTAATATAGTAAGATCTTGTCTCTACAAAAAAATTAGCCAGGCTTGGAGGTACGTGCCTGTGGTCCTAGCTACATGGGAGGCTGAAGCAGGAGGATCACTTGAGCCCAGGAATTTAAGGCTGCAGTAAGCTGTGTTCATACCTCTGCACTCCGGCCTGGGCCTGGGTGACAGAGCAAGACCCTGTCAATAAATAAATAAATAAACAGACAAGAGAAGAAAATGATCAGAAATGAATGACTAAGAAACAACAGACAATAGCAGTTGCCTGGCGATCCTGTGAGCATTCAAACTGACACATCCTTCTTGGGATACCCAGGGCACTACTGAATCTCCCGCATCCTGACTTCCAGGGAGACTATGATGCTGAAACTGGGTGATGGAGCAAGTTTCCCTGAACAGCCTGGGCTTCCTGCTTGTAGCAGTTTGATAGGGCTGCCATAACAAAGTACCACGACCTGAGTGGCTTAAACAATAGAAAGTTATTTTCTCATAGTTCTGGAGGCTAGCAATCTGAAATCAAGGTGTCAGCAGCACTGGTTTCTTCTGAGGCCTCTCTCTTTGGCTTGTAGACAGCCGTCTTGTCCCTGTGTCTTCACAGCATCCTCCCACTGGACATCTCTGTGCCTAATTTCTTCTTCTTGTAAGGCACCAGTCCACTGCACTAGGATCCTCCTTAATAGCCCTTAAATTTATCTTAACCACCTCTTTAAAGACTCTGTCTCTAAATATACTCACATTTCAACATATGAAATCTGGGGAGACACAATTCAGTCCATAACACTGTTGGAATCACTGACATGGGAAGGCTCTATTTCCATTTATTCTTACCAGTGCCATGAGACTAGACTCAATAAACCTTGAGTTCAATTCTCACTTACTTAAAAATTAGCTACCTTTCTAATATAATGAAAGGATATTACATTCTACAGTGTCCCAATTACTACCAAAAAATTTTGACTATAAAAAAAAAGCAACATATCTTTTTCACTGTCTTTATAAAATACTTCATAAATACAAACACCAAATCCAACCATAATGAAAAGTCTTTGGGAAAACCCAAAAGATTTCTAAGCACTAGTTGCCAGTCCACATTTTATAAGCATGTGTACTGCGACAATAATACAACACAAGGAAAAAAAAAATCAAAGCATGTGTACTGCGACAGTAATACAACACAAGGAAAAAAAAATCAAAGCATTCACTTGACATTCCTCATAAATAGAAGGCAATTGCAAACAAATTCCATTCTCACTCATTTCACATGGGCCTTTCATGCAGCCGTTCACTTCTTTGCAAGAAAGGTCACCTATTGCTGTGTTCATCTAGATTGCCTGCTTCCAAGATCAAACTGGCTTCAACAAATGATAACACTATCATAGATCAAGATGTCTATTCAAGCCAGGTATGTGCTACAGAATGGGAGAAAATATTCGCAAACCATGTTTCTGACAAAGATCTAGTATTCAGAATCTGTAAGAAATCTAATTCAGTAAGAAAAAAAAAAAAACTCCATTAAAAAGTGGCCAAAAGGCCAGGTGCAGTGGCTCCTACCTGTAATCCCAGCACTTTGGGTGGCTGAAGAGGGTGGATCACTTGAGGTCAGGAGTTCAAGATCAGCCTGGCCAACATGATGCAACCCCATCTCTACCAAAAATATAATAATTAGCCAGGTGTCGTAGCGAGCATCTGTAATCCCAGCTACTTAGAAGGCTGAAGCCCAAGAATCACTTGAACCCAGGAGGAAGAGATTGCAGGGACCCGAGGTTGTACCACTGTACTTACTCTGGACTAGGCAACAGAGCAAGACTCCATCTCAAAAAAAAGTGAGTGAGTGAAAAACATGTGGAGACACTTCTCAAAGGAAGACATACAAGCAGCCAACAAACATATGAAAAAATGTTCAACCTCACTAACCATCAGAGAAATTCAAAGCCATGATAACACAATGATATACTGTGATATACAATGATATACCAGCCAGAATGGCTATAATTAAAAAGTCAAAAAACAACAGATGCTGGTGAGGCTTTGGAGCAAAGGAACACTTATACACTGTTGATGGGAATGTAAATTAGTTCGGCCACTATGGAAAGCAGTTTGGAGACTTCTCAAAGAACTTAGGACTACCATTCAACCCAGCAATCCCATTACTGGGTATACATCCAAAGCAAGTATGTGACCAGGTATATCATTAGTAAAAGTTAACATTTTAAAATTTCTAAACAGTCTAAATGATCACCAAAGCCCTGTAAAAGAATATCTAAAATAATATCATTTTAATCACTTTAGTCTCATTTTAAGCCTTCTAACAACTTATGACTCCAATTTTGTCCTCCAAATTCAACTACATTATTCATTAATTCCACAAGCATTTGCTGAGATTGTACTCTGTACCAGGCAGGGTTCTAGGGGCTGAACATACAGCAGTGAACAAACCAACCCCATGCCCTCATGGAAGTGACATTCTGGTAAGATACACAAATCACTTCCGCTACTGTCCTACAAAAACATTGTCTCTTCCAACTTTCCTGGTGGGGGCACTTGTATCTCCAGCCTCCTGGCTCCCCAAAGACAAAACTAACAGGCTATTATATATTTCTGATTTTCCTTCATATCCCTCCTGGGATCTCTGATTGGCATTTCCCACCCCTTGCCTCCTCTACCTGCCTTTTCTACTACAGACAACACTGTCACCATCTATCTACCCCTAAGCTCCAGTGATGAACCAGAAGACTCTACTCCTTCCATCATGTGCCGTGTCTTAAACTAAATCCTGTTAATCCTACCCCAGATTCCCTCCCCTGTCTCTCCTGGCCTCTCCATTCCCACCACCACAATCCCAGCCATTTTTCTTCTTAACTAACACTACAGCCTCTCTCTAGAAGATAAAGCCCAGAAAGTAGGAAGAGGAATCCACTCACCTTTGAATCCCTAGCACCTAGCACTGTTCTTGGCACATAACAGGAGCTCGAAAATTTGGGAAGTCAAGACTCCTGTGCAGGGTATTCAAGGCCCCTCACAACCTGGCCCCACTTTCCATTTTCTTTCCTTGTCTTCAGTCACTCTCCACCACCAACACCCTCCTGACTACACAGTGGGCACATTCCTGTCTCCACATCCTCTCTCACACTGCTCCCTCTCCCTGAAACGTCATCACCTCTCCCCTACCTGTGTGCCTTGGGAAGTCCAAATCAACAGTCTAGAATTACTTGCTTTTTCACTTGTGTTTGCACAAAAGTTTGGACACATTGTATTAGATCAATAGGCTTTGTTCTCCTGCTGTTGTGCCCCACGGGACCATGTGCTCTGGGCAGGGCTTGTGTCTTTATTTTGTTTGTTTTTAATTCTCAGTGTCTGACATGTGGTATATCTCAAGTGCCTCTTGAAAGCCACTTATTCATTCCTTCAACAAATATTTATCAAGTATCCACTCCCCACCAGACAGTATTCTAGATGACAGGGATGTATCAGTGAACAAAAACAAAAATTCCTGCCTTTTGGAATTTATATATGTAAATAAATTTCTAGTATATAAATTCCTCTTGGCATTTATATTCCAGTGAGGAGAGAGAGACAATAACTTAAAACATAAGTAAAGTATGCAGGTATGTTAGAAGGGCTAAAATCTACAGGGAAAAAAAAGGTTAAGAGGGATTTGGGGAAGAGTGACAGGAAGGTTTGCAAGTTTTAAAACATCGATCAGGGTAGGTTTCACCAAGAGTAAATTTGAGCAAAGAATTAAATGAGACCTCTCTCATTATCCAGGAGGGTACCTGGGGAAGAGAACACAGGAAGAAGAAACAGCCAATGCCAGGCCCTGAGGCAGAAATCCTCCCACTGTGTTCAAAGGCCAGGGAAGCTGTGATGGGGGCAGCATTCCAACATCAATCCTGCTGTAGTTGTAGGATGAAAAGAAAGGAGAGAATCAAGAATGAGGAGGAAAATTTCTAGAATTTCACAGTTATCTAGGAATGAGAAGAAGGGTCTAGGCTGTGGCTTGGTCATTATCAATGAAAAGAAAAGAATGAAGACATGTTTCCAAGTTCTCATCTACCAGAAAACCGCACTGACTCCATTGCTACCTCTTGCCCAAGCCCCCATTCCTTTTGCCTGGATTACTCCAGTGACCTCCTTGCTGCTTGCCCTGATTTTATCCTCACCCTCTACACTCTATTCTCAACAGACGAATCCTGTTAAAACTCAAGTCACACCACAGCACCTTTGCTATCAGAACTTGCAATGACTCTTCTCTTTCCCCACAGTAAAACATGAAGTCCTTATGAGTGCCTAGAGGGCCCTAGAGGGTGGCCCCTCCTTTCCGCTCTAAATCCATCTCATATTCTCCCCACTATCTAACTCTCTTCCAGCTCTGTGAGGAGCTGTTCAGAGCACAGACCCACTGTGAGGCCTTCCACTGAGGCCAGTCTCCTCGAGTCCCTACCACTGCCCCAAGACCGTGCACTCCCCACTTCTGCTCCGCATCAGCCCTCCCTTCTCTCCGGGACCCTAAATCTTAAGGCCCTGTAGGCCAGATTCCCCTCCTCTATGAAGCTTCCCAGGATGGTCTGACTCACACCAGTTTCTACCTCCTTGGGGATCCTGTGGCCTTTGGCACCCGCACCACTTATTTCAGCCCTTCAACTACTCCACATCATAAGGGCCCAAATAAATACACTGTATGTCACCAAAGAACAAGTGTCATCCCGTATGCTTCTCAGGCCCTGATGTACTGACAAGGAATATCATAGCAAAACATGCAAGAGTACAATGTTTTCATCTTTTTAATGTGTTTCCAACACATTAAAAATATGGGGGCACTCACAAAGCTCCACATTTCTTTCTGCCTTCTCTTGAGGTATCAGCAGATCATGCTACACTGGAGCCTCATTCCTGAACAGCAGAAGCGGGAAGCTGGGTGGTAGCTGTGCCCTTTTTCTCCACTCTATGCCCAAGTTCACTGGTTTACTTTCTGTTGGGTCCCTGTCTTGTTAGCATTTGAGTTTGCTATCCCTGTATTAGGTACTGATTATCTTAAATTTTTAAATTATCAGATTCTTTTGGGAACTGAGTATACTGAAGATAATATCAGTTTTTCCTCATTTATGATATCAAGTGACAATGGTGGTATTTTAGACTTTTCTATATTATAAATATAATTAATTACATATAAACACATACATATATATACATATATACGTATTTTAGAAACTGTCTCCTCAATCTCCCTAATAGATTAAAATTCCTATACTATGGTTCACATGCCTTGAAATATAGGGGTTATGATTCCTGGCATGACTAAGTTTAAGGTCAGATATCAGCACAGAAGTTATAAAGAGAAGTAGATATAGCAAAAATAAATATTGCTGAGTTGGATGAGGTATTTAACAAACCATTTTAGGAAAACACGTTTCTAAAATTCTTATGAAATTAGAAAAATAACATTGTGTACTGATTTTTAAAAATAAAGCTGGGCACTGTGGCTCACGTCTGTAATCCCAGCAGTTTGGGCAGCTGAGGCAGGTGGAACACCTGAGGTCAGGAGTTCAAGATCATCCTGGCCAAAATGGTGAAACCTTGTCTCTACTAAAAACACAAAAATTAGCCAGCCATGGTGGCACAGGCCTGTAGTCCCAGCTACTCAGGAGGCTGAGGCAGGAGAATCACTTTAACCTTCTGGGAGGTGGAGGTTGCAGTAAGCTGAAATCAAGCTATTGCTTTCCAGCCTGGGCGCAACAGAGCAAGACTCCTTCTCAAAAACAAACAAACAAACAAACTTCAGGTACTACATATTGAAATATGGATAAAGGCTAGCATAATGCCTTTCTTCTTGACTACCATCATCTACATTCTAAAGAAAAATTTCCATCTTCATATCTATTATTAAATTTCAGCATTCAAGCAAAGACCAAAAGAGGTAAATCACACCACAGAAAAACGAACACAACAGTCTCCAGACAAGCGTATCAAGAGTTGAAGAGTTCAGCAGCTACTGCTACCAGAAGAGTTTAGAGGAGTCATCTCCTTTGACCTGCAACCTTTGTCAAAGGGTTTTAATTAAGAGAAAAGCAAAATCTGAACACAGAAGTCAAAAGACACTTAAAAAGTCACACTGACTTTATCTGTGCATCAGTCATCACTTCAAGTCCAAACAGGCACGCCTTTCTTAGCAAACAGCTTTCTTGATTAGCAATCAGATTCTGGAGGCTTCCATGGCCACCTCCAGCCCTGCAGTCTGAAAAGCAAATACAATTCAGTCCAAAGCTCCTTTGAAAGCAAACAAACTGAGCATAAAGGTACACCTTCAAACACCCTTCAGCAAGATCAGATTCTTTGTCCTTCAAATTACATTTGGGAAATATGTTTTTCCTTTCTATTTTTCAACTCCATGTTTTAATTAATAAGCTTTCATGAGAACATTTGCTAGCTATATGCTTAACCACTCTTCCCACAAAAATTGCTTACTTCCTCTGAACTCCCAGAGGACAAGAAAAATTGATGAATAAACATTAGGAAAAAATTGCAATGTTTAAAAAAAAAACATTTAGTAGGGTTTTATAAAACACATTAAAACTAAAGCAAAATAGTACATAATCACACTGCCTAGCCAGCCCCTGATTTTTTTTAAAGGAAAGAAAAATAAATGAATATAGTTAGAAAATTCAAATTATACAGAAAAGAAAGAAAAAGAAAAGTTTTCCAGTTTATTAACAGTGGTACTGTACATCCTTTTTAGGGAAAAAATGCATGCACCAGCATATATACCTTTTTTTAAAAAAATTATACAAAAAAGAATGGTAATCACATGATTCTACAAAACATTTTTTCATTTTATATATATATGTATATGTGTGTGTATATATATCTTATAAATCTTTCCAAAGAAGCATACATACAGAACTACTTCATTCTTTACAAACATGCTACAATATAATATATAAATATCTTGGCACAGTTTTAAGTGAACATATTTATGACATTGCTGGTGATTTTAAGTTCTGAAAGACATCACCAAATTGCTTGTGTGTGTCTATTTCAGAAGCTAATTTAATCTCAAACCGAAGTTCCTTTTTTGCATGTGTTGTAAGTTATCACAACTGACCCTGCTATGCCTCAAACTGCATCTCAGAACTGCTAGACAATCCACCCCTAGCAGAACAAGTCAAGCTCTTCTAGACAACACATACTCCGTGAATCAAACCAGAAATGTCTATAAAAAGCTGTAGGTTGGCAATCACAGCTTTGGAAAGGGTTCTGTATAGCTTAACCTTTCCATTTGTTAGTTTCTATACTTTGTGTCTAAGAGGCAGACACAGCGGCCGGAAAAGGCAGAAAGGGATTAACATCTACTAGGTACTTAACTAAGCATACTGTCAGTTGAGATTACTAGGAAAGCAACAGATTGACCAGACTCTCAAACCATCATAGAGGTAAACACCATGGTCCCTCTCTCCCCACTGAAAAATTCTAGGAAGATCCAAACAAGGAGTGCAGAGTAATGGGGAGGGGAAGCCAGGAATGTCCAAGGCTTATCTTCTTCCTTCCTTCTCTAAGCAGCTGCTTAAGAGTATCTGATTCCCCCAGCCACCAAAATACCTCTGAGTAATTCATAGCAAGTTGATGGAGTGGATGGCTGGGCCACATACCTAGCTATAAAACCCAGAACACACTTTCCTTTTTTCTAAAGAATCTTGCTCTGTCACCCAAGCTGAAATACAGTGGCTCCATCATTGCTCACTATAATCTTGACCTCCTGGGCTCAAGCGGTCCTCCACTTCAGCCTCTTGAGTGGCTATGTTTATAGATACGTGCCATTATACCCGGCTAATTTTTTTTTATTATTTTATTTTTTGTAAAGATAGGTTGTCCCTATGTTGTCCAGACTGGTATGGAACTCCTGGCCTCAAGTGATCCCCCTGCCTCAGCCCCACAAAGGGCTGGGATTACAGGTGTGAGCCACCTTGCCCAGCCAGGACAAACTTTTTAAACATGCCCTGCATTTCTCTTTCTACCTCTAAGGGTCTAATGAGATGTTTTCTCAGGCAAAAATGCTTGAAAATCCACAAAATGCCACTTTTCCAAATTAACCTACATTCAAATTAACCACTGTCTCCTTGAAAATGTCACAGCATTCTATTCATATATTATGTTTAGGATTTTATTATCTTATTACTTATAATAATAATAAAAATATATAAAGAGAGATATATATAGAGAGAGTTTGCTCTGTGTGAACCACTTCATGGGCAGTGCTTTGATTTATACAACTATATCAAGGAGTTTCTGAACATCTGGATTCAAATTTAAATTAGTGGATGTAAGACTTGAACAAAAATCGATCTCTCTAATCCTGAGCTTCTCTAAAACTGGGTAACACCGTCTCTCTCAAAGGACTGTTGTGAGGATGAAATGAAGTCTGCCCCATCCCCTGGCTCCACCCCTACAAGATACTGACAAAGTGCTTAGTACTTAGCAAACCGCACAAGCAACCTCTCTCACTTGGAATTTTAACTGATTTGCACTGAAGTAACACAAATTCAACATTCCTTATCACTCATATGTTAATGTCTGCTCAAGACTAGTGGTCATTTTCAATCCTATCTTAGAATGATTCTATTTTAGAATAATCAAGGATCTAAAGTCATTGTTGGAACTCCAGACTTTTTACTTCTAAGAGAATTCATTCCTGAAGTTACTAATTACTGTCTTACTTTTTATAGACTCTGTGACACTTTAACCAGACATGAGAAAAAAGCCACAGCAGTAACAAATTAACTATATCCTTGAGCCCTCAAAAAAAAATCACCCTTATGAGACCAAGCACAGCATAGTTATTATGATTCTAAAACCTGTCCTCAAAGGGCCTCAGATGCATGATGATTACACTGAAAACTATTTTCTTTCATCCTTACAGAGAGTACACTAGCACACTGCAAAGAAAGATTTTTTTAATGCAAGCCAGACCAATGCTGATACTTGGTTTTTTATAAATTGTTAGCTGCTTTTACATAGACACTATCCAAACCAGTAGACCATTTTGGTTTATGAATGAAACCAAGGATCAATGCTTATTTGAGTAGATAATAATCAATTTGGAAATTTCAGAAACTTTGAATAGTTATCATGTCATTCGTATAGATCTCATTTGAACAATATAATCAAATTAAATATTTTATGCATCACAAATTAGTATGAAACTGAGAAAGTACTGTTTGTCCTTGTATCAGTAACTACATTAAAATAAATAACTGTAGGTCACTCACACATGGTATCTTTGAAAGCTTTTAAAGGAAACCCATACTTCATAGATAATTTAACATAAAAAAAGATAAGTATTAAAAGATATATTGTTCCAAACTCCGTTAATGTATTTATCATAAACATCCTCATTATAGATGTATACTAAATTGTGGTTGTACTAAAGAAGCAAGTTCCAGGCATTCTTTTCTTTTTGAGACAGGATCTGGGTCTTGCTATGTTGCCCAGGCTGTTCTCAAGCTCCTGGGCTCAAGCAATTCTCTTACCTCAGCCTGCTGAATAGCTGGGACTACAGATACATGCCACCACACCCAGTCCCCAGACACTCTCTTCATTCTGGTGTTGACTCGGTGAATGTGACTAGGTTGATCTGATTTTGCTTCATCTGCAACAAATGATCATAAACAGGCCAAAGCCTTCACGAATGTAATTGTACCACAACTCAAACTTCAGTGGTTCAGTCATTCTGAATCCCAACTTCAGTTGGCAAAAGGCTTATACTCAAAATAAACAATGGTTAAGAGGTTACCCTCACCCAGCCATATTTTGATTCAGTTCCCAAAAGAAAACAAGAACAAGAAGATCATATCTACACTCCTCATGGAGTCATTCTGTGAATAGGTCACAAAGATGTTAAAAGGGGCAACAGAGAGAAAGAAAAGATTTAAAGAAGTAACTGGGTTAAAAGTTTCATAACACCTATTTCCAGAGACCTAGAGTTATAAATGAAAGCTTGCCTATGGCTTTGCCTTTAAATGAACAATAAAAAGAATAATTCCATGATGCTCTATAGATATGTTTTTAGGAAATAATATTATCAGCCAAAGGACTTCCCAGGAAAGTAAAAGGGCCAGGTAACACACGTCAGTTGCCATTGAGCTGGTCTACCCAGGTTGAAATGAGAAGATTACAAGGAAAGCAGGAAGCAGATAAGCCATCCTGAGAACTGAGCCCTCTGGGAACCAGGAGGCCTGGCTTGACCTACTAATGGCACTGCAGAAAACAGGTTCAAAATCGAATAGCGTGACTGTAATCTCCAATTAAAGCCCAGCAGCAATAGTCAGCTCAGCTATATGCCAGAGAAGGGAAACATCTCTGCATTTCGCCAAGACTACATTTAGATTTTTTTCACATTAAAAATAAGTCATGTCCCAAACAAAATTATGATTTTATAAGAAAACAAGACAAATAGTCAACTAGATTCCAAACATCACAATAAAGCACTGACTTTTAAAAAATTTCCTTTTCAATGTTTATGTATTCATAACACAGTTATAACTAAATAAAATACACAAATTTGCAATCTTCACATTTCTAATATAATTATTTTAATGTCTTCAAAGTTAGCTATTGAAAATCATACTAATACAAGAATAAAAACAGAATAGGTAAATATAAAAATACAGCCAGCATTTTATATATACTATGACAAATGTCCAACTTTCATATATCACATAGAACTATACTATGTTACCATACCCACACAAGACATTTTAATTCATAGGTTTTCTATTTAGTAAAATAATAGTTTTGTGAAATAAGACCCAATTCATGTCACCATTAATGAAAATACTTGAAATAATATGCCAGCCTTGTAAATCCTTTATTTAGTGGTTACTGGCAATGATTAAGACAGAGATAATGAAAAACTTAATCTGTTTTATTAAAATGCAGAACAGGCATAAAAATGATTACCACTTTTATGAAAAACAAAGCACTACTTAAAGTCACATATAGAGTAATCTGGAAAATGCATCTTGATTGATTCCACATTGTCATCTACCATATTAGATTTCTATAATTATCCCAAAGAGAAATCACCAAATACTAGTACTTTTAACAGAGTGACTCATAAAGAATGGAGAGGAAAAGTAGCAAAGGTACAACAGCATTTTTTAAATGGAGACATTGCATCTTAAGTCCAATTCTTAAACTAACTTTTTTATAGAAAAATTGCATTGCAAAAACCTAAGTACAGTGTGGTACTAGCATAAGGATAGATGGTAAACCGAAAGAACAGAATTGAGTACAGAAAGAAAGCCCTTACATTTCTGGTCAACTGATTTGCTACAAAAAAGGTCAGGTCAGTGGGTAAAGATTAGTCTTTTCTGCAAATGGTGCTGGTACCTATATGCAAAAAAATAAATAAATAAAAAATAAATAAACCAAATAAAAGAAACATAGACCCAAACCTCACACCATACACAAAAATTGACCCCAAATAAATTAAAGATCAAAATGCAAAGGGTAAAACAACAAAGTTCTAGAAAGAGGCTGGGCATGCGGAGGCAAGCAGATCACAAGGTCAGGAGATCAAGATCATCCTGGCTAACATGGTAAAACCTATCTCTACTAAAAATACAAAAAATTAGCCGGGCATGGTGGCAGGTGCCTGTACTCCCAGCTACTTGGGAGGCTGAGGCAGGAGAATCACTTGAATCAAGGAGGCGGAGGTTGTTGTGACCCTAGATCATGCCACTGTACTCCAGCCTGGTGATGGAGTAAGACTCCATCTCAAAAAAAAAAAAAAGTTTTAGAAAGAAACGGAGAAACTTTTCAAGAGCTTTGATTCACTAACGAGTTTTTAGAAACATCAAAATCATGAGCTTTGAAAAAAAAATAATAAACTGAACTTTGTTACAAATAAAACTTCTGAGCACCAAACAGCACCATAAAGAAAATAAGTTTATAAACACACAGTTTCCCATATTGATGCAATTTATCAATAATTAAAATTTACAGTATTTCACTGTTGGAGGGAAAGACACCATTAAACAACTAGAGCCTAGAAGAAAATATGTGGAAATCATATATCCAATAAAGGGCTTATATCCAACTATATACAAAGAGAGACAGCCCAATATAAAAATGGGCAAATCTACAAAGAACTTAAACAGATTTACAAGAAAAAAATAAACAACCCCATCAAAAAGTGGGCAAAGGATACGAACAGATACTTCTTGAAAGAAGACATTTATACAGCTAACAAACATACGAAGAAAAGCTCATTATCACTGGTCATTAGAGAGATGCAAATCAAACCCACACTGAGATACCATCTCACACCAGTTAGAATGGAGATCATTAAAAAGTCAGAAAACAACAGATGCTAGAGAGGATGTGGAGAAATAGGAATGCTTTTACATGGTTGGTGGGAGTATAAATTAGTTCAACCATTGTGGAAGACAATGTGGCAATACCTCAAGGATCTAGAACTAGGAATACCATTTGACCCAGCAATCCCATTACTGGGTATATAGCCAAAGGATTATAAATCATTCTACTATAAAGATACATGCACACGTATGTTTATCGCCACACTGTTCACAATAACAAAGACTTGGAACCAATCCAAATGTACATCAATGATAGACTGGATAAAGAAAATGTGGCACATATACACTATGGAATACTATAAGGCCATAAAAAAGGATGAGTTCATGTCATTTGCAGAGACAGGGATGAAGCTGGAAACCATCATTCTCAGCAAACTAATACAAGAACAGAAAACCAAATACTGCATGTTCTCACTCCTAATTGGGAGTTGAATAATAGGAACACATGGATACAGTGGGGGGAATATCACACACTGGGGCCCGTCATGGGTGGACGGCTAGGGGAGAGGTAGCATTAGGAGAAATACCTAATGTAGATGATGGGTTGATGGGTGCAGCAAACCACCATGGTATGTGTATACTTAAGTAACAAACCTGCACATTCTGCATATGTACTCCAGAACTTAAATTAATAATCATAAAAAAAGTGATTATCTGTCCAGAGAAGATATAGGAGTGACTAAGAAGCTCAATGACTGAATGAACAAGTCAACTATGAGAAGACAAACTTCATGTTTATCATCTTTTGTTCTTATCAAAAAGCTACGTGACAGAAACTGTAAAGCATGTAACTTTGTATTTCTCACATCACAGTCAAGTTTTCAAATCACTGCAAAAATAAACAATACAACATACAGGTTGGATAAGAAATAAAACTGTATCTTCAGATGATATAATCTGGTATATAGAAAATACTAGGAAAGTCATACACATAAAAAACTATCAGTGCTGATAAACGGGTTCAACATGGTTACAGGAAACAAGACCATTCTACAGAAACCAATTGCATTTCTATACATGAGCTACAAATACTTTGAAGATAATTACTTTCTTGATTTATAAAGGCATCAAAAAGTAAAAAAATACTTAGGAATAAATTTAACATGGAAGTATTAGACTTGTACCCTAAAAGCAATACAACACTGTTGAAAGAAATTAAAGAAGACTGAAGGAAAAGAAAACATATCCCATGTTCATGTATCAAAGCTCTTAATAATGACCTGGAAAGTCAACACAACCCCTGTCGAAAGGCTGATTCAACATTCAAAAATCAATTAATATCATCCATCCTATGAATAAGCTAAAGAAGAAAATCATGATCATATGAATAGTTGCAGAAAAAGCACCTGACAAAATGCAACACTCTTTCATAATAGAAACTCTTAGCAAACTAGAAATAAGAGGGGAAATTTGTCAACTTGATAAAGAACATTTACAAAAAACCTAGAACTAACATCACATGTAATGGTGTGAAACTCAAATGAGTTAAAAACTTATCCACATAAAAACCTGCATATGAATGTTTCCAACAGTATTATTCACAACTGCCAAAACTTGGAAGCAACCAAGATATCCTTCCATAGGTGAATAGATAAACTGTGGGACAACCATATAATGGAATATTATTTAGTGCTTTAAAAAAAAGTGAACTATCAATTCATGAAAAGACACAGAGGAATCTTGAATGCACATTGGTAAGTGAAAAGGCCAATCTAAAAAGTCTACCTATTGTGTAATTCTAACTACACAGCATTGTGGAAAAAGCAAAACTATGAGGACAGTAAAAAAGATGAGCAGTTGTGACAGAATATTGTTTGCTAGGAAAAAAAGAAAAAAAAAAAAAAAAAAAAGATGAGCAGTGGCCAGAGGTTCAGAAAGAAGAAATGAACAGCTAGAACATGGGATTTTTTTTTTCTATACAGTCTCACTGTGTCCCCAGGCTGGACTGCAGTGGCACGATTTCAGTTCACTGCAACCTCCACCTCCTGGGTTCAAGCAGTTCTCCTGCCTCAGCCTCCTGAGTAGCTGGGATTACAGGCACAGACCACCATGCCCAGCTAATTTTTGTATTTTTAGTAGAGATAGGGTTTTACCATATTGGTCAGGCTGGTCTCATCTCTTGCCTTGGCCTTCCAAAGTGTTGGGATTATAGGTATGAGCTACTGCAATGGAAATATAAGTTACATATTTATGAAAGCTCATAGAACATATAAGACAAAGAGTGAACCTAATATAAACTATAGATTTTAATAATGATAATATATCAATATTGGCTCATCAATTATAATAAATACACCACACTAGTGCAAGATATTAATAATTTAGAAAACTGGCAGTGGGAGTTATATGGAAACTCTACTTTCTGCACAAATTTTCTGTAACATAAATTTCTCCAAAACAAAGTGTAATTACAAAATTAATAATGAAAACTCTACCATTAAAAAGAGGAAATAAGTCTTTAAATTCATTTAATTCTCCATAGAACAGAAAACTGACTGAGGTTCTGGTGAGAACAGCAGCTGTTACTTTGTCATGTTAAAATTAACTCCAGACGGCTTTCTGATAACCTCTCATTTGGCTAGGCCTTAAAGAATTGTATTCAGAGTAAATAAACAAGATTCTACTACTACCAACCACTGAAATTATCTTCCTTATCTGCAATTTACTTAACTATAGTCTCTGGAAAGCTTTCTCTTCCGTTAGACTCAAAAAGCAAGTAATTGAATTAAATTTTTTTTTAAATGTTCCTAAAGACTTAATCCTTTTTCTCCCTTGTTAAATAATAGCCCACTCTGCTAGTCTACCACCCAACAGAATTCCTAATTCCATCTCTGTTCCCATAAAACTTTGTTCTTACCTCTAGAGATACATTGTCACACTGCTTATCAGTCATGTGAATACTTATCTAGCCTATCCCCTACACCAGAAGTCCCTGGTGCCGGTCCACAGTCTGTTAGGAGCCAGGCTGCACAGCAGGAGCTGAGCAGTGGGCTAGTGAGCAAAGTTTCATTTGTATTTACAGCCGCTCCCCATCACTCACATTACCTCCTGAGCTCCCACTCCCAACAAATGAGTGGCAGCATTAGATTTTCATACGAGCACAGACCCTAGCATGAACTGCACATATTAGGTATCTAGGTTGCACACTTCCTATAAGAATCTAATGCCTCATGATCCATCAGTGTTTCCCATCATCCCCTCATGGGACCACCTAGTTGCAAGAAAACAAGCTCAGGGCTCCCCCGATTCTACATTATAGTAAGATATATCTATCTATATATATAGATATATATATAGTATATAGTAAGATATATATATCTATATATATAATAATACAAAATTATTTCATTATAGAAAACAATGTAGTAATAGTAATAGAAATAAATGTAATGTGCTTGAATCATCCTGAAACCATCTCCCCACACCCCATGGGCCATTTGGAAAAATTGTCTTCCACAAAATTAGTCCCCCATGCCAAAGAAAGTTGCAGACTGCTGCCCCACACCATGAGTCCCTAAAGGCAGGGACTACGTCACAGTCATTTTACACTAAGACCTCACTCCTACAAGGCATCACCAATTAGGATATTTTGGATATAAGAGAAAGACACCTAACTCAGATTCACTAGCTAAGCAGCCAGGAAAGGGAAACAGGAGATGCTGGGTTTAGGCACTGCTGAATTGTAGGACAAAAATGTGTGTGTGCGTATGTGTGTGTCCCTTCACTTCCCGTGTGTGTGTGTCCCTTCGCTTCCCGTGTGTGTGTGTCCCTTCACTTCCCATGTGTGTGTGTGTGTCCCTTCACTTCTCTTCCTCCCAACTGCTTTTCCTCCATCTCCCCACTTTGATTTCTCCTGTGTTGTCATTCTCAGTAAGGTTTTCCCTAAGTCACAGTAAAAACTGCCACTAGCAGCTCCAGCTTAACAAATTCCCAAAAGGCAAAACCTCTTCAATAGTTGCAATGAGAGTACTAGGGCCCCTCCATAGACAGCTGTGACCCTCACTGGCTGTATTAGTCCATTTTCACACTGCTGATAAAGATATACCTGAGACTGGGCATTTTACAAAAGAAAGAGGTTCGATGGGCTTACAGTTCTATGTGGCTGGGGCAGCCTCACAGTCATGGTGGAAGGCAAGGAGGAGCTAGTCAGGTCTTGCATGGATGGCAGCAGGCAAAAAAAGAGAGAACTTGTGCAGGGAAACTCCCATTTTTAAAACCATCAGATCTCATGAGACTTATTCCCTATCACAAGAACAGCGCAGGAAAAATCCACCCCCATAATTCAATCACTTCCCACCGGGCTCCTCCCATGACATGTGGGAATTGTGGGAGTTATAATTCAAGATGAGATTTGGGTGGTGACACAGCCAAACCATATCACTGGCCATGCTTATGCTACATGCCCACAACTGAGTCAGCAGGGTCACCTCCTCTAACTACACAGGGTGAAGATGAGGCAAGGGCAATTGCCTGGGGAAAATCTGAATGATTTATTAAAAGATGGAGGAAGGATGTGGGGCGGACAAAGTCAACCTTCACTACTTCACAGATTCTGAAAGACTGCTTATGTAGAAAGCTGACTTACCCACTAAATGTCCAATAGAAATGGTCTGCAATGACTGTCCCTGTACAATATATGTTTTCAAAATGAATTATTTTCACATTTCTGCTTCATATGGGGTTATCCATGCTGTTTCATTCTCCTGGCCCGCAGTGAGGCTATTCTGCATTTATTTAAACACCTGTTTTTCAGGACATTTCTCTTCCCCAGTCATATATAAGTATCTTAATGCCAAATGCACACACTGCAGAAAATGAATGTGTTGGTGACTTTTGTTTGGGGAAAGATAAGAGTATATAAAATCTGGCCAAGCAGACCAGAAGCTCACAGCCAGAATTCCCCCAACAGAAATGGCAGGTCTCCATGCCCCACACTTCAAAGTGTGAAAACACAAATGAATGCAAGGCTTTGAAAGTACAAATGCAACCCCAGGAGGCTGGACACCTCCAAAATAAAGCTTTCTCTCCGAAATAAAGCCAAGATAATTGAGGTTGGTATAGGTGGCTTCTGGTTGTAGCTTCCTTCAATATTTGTGCCAAGGTCCTCCTCTCTTCTCTGAGAGAGGAGAGGAAGATGAGGAGGAGGATGGGACAGAGGAGAGGAAAAAGGAAGACAACATTACACTATACACAAAAGGCTGTCAGACTATATTTGCAATTTACACAATGCTGGGACTCTTGCAATAACTGAAAATAATCATTCGGGGTGGGTCTCCACAATGCGCATGGAAGAACAAAACAACTTTTCCCTATCCAGCCCAATCCACTTTATCCAGCCTCTCTTATCTTATACCAACCTGATTTTGCTTAAATTATTGTCGGCCTCAGCTTTTCACAGGAGCTTTCTTTTATGGATTTTCCATCCAGCAAATGTTTCTGTTCCACGGCTGGGCAGATCTAACCACAGCATGCTTGGCTACAGACCGCAGCAGCTCGCCCACAGCAAATCCAACCTGGGGGGGCAAAGGCCAGAAGGCATTATAAGGACTCAAAGTCACCAACTTTCTCTCTCTCAAGGGCACGTATTTGGCAGGATAATCTCAAACATCTTCCAAACATTCAAAATCATTAATGAACACAGACAACAGCTTACAAGGTATCCTAAAGACAAGTGTGGGCTATTCTGAGGGGAGGATTAAAGTATTTAATTATTTATTGAAAAGGTTTGGCCTAGTGATTATGCTCTGTTTGTGGAAAACTGAAAAGCCAGATGTTTTAATTAACCATGGAAAACACAAGCTACAACTAAAATTTCATGAACACACTGATCTGCCCCGTGGAAAACCACAGGAATGTTCTGGCAGGGTTCAGTCTGAATTCTTGGGACACAGAGGGCTGGAATCATTCCCCTTAGGAACTCAAACAGAAAATTAACTTGCTCAATATGCTTTAAAAAGTAAAGCGAAACCCAGATTTAATCTCAAATATAAAACATTTCAGGACTTCAAAGGGTACCAAAAAAAAACAAAGAAGTAGGGGCTATGAGAAAATTCTAATGTGGTTCAGGATTTAGAATATATTTACATTGCAATGTGAGGGTGTAACAGAAAATATTAAAGGCTACATAATCCAAAGGGGAAATGAATAATCTTTTATTTCCTAATAGAGGAAATTATATATGAAACCAATATTCAACAAATCATAAATATTATCAAATGTATAATATGACTGGGCAAAAGGAATTCCTTAAATATGCTACTGCCAAACATGTGGCCTAGCCCACAGGCACTACCATGCTTTAGCCAGAGCAATCGGGGCTTCCAGAAAACGAGTGTTGACATAACTTATGCTCACTGGTGGTGCAGCTAGCAATTCTGGCACAGAAAACTCAATCAGGGACTCTTATGCAAGCAATTAGTGAATAATGGGAGCTAACAGATTAAGAAGTCTTCATTTGTTAATAATAGTAAGTTATGATAACGTCTATATATGCCAATATTGAAAGCCTATTCAAGAGGGGACAGGAGAAATGTTATTTTCAGACACAGGGTCCACAGTTCTATTTCTGTAAGTCAAAACAGTCCTCGTCACAAGTGTGCCAAGCATAATATTACATTAATCTCTACCTTCAGTTGAAACCTCAGTCCCAAAAATCATCTCAAAAGGAACATAGCAGGAAAAAAAGCAAGATATCAAATTATATGTGTATGGTATGATCCCAGTGTTGTTCTACAAACTAACTGAGTGCATATAATGTAAAGACACCTAAGTGTGAACAACAGCACTCCTGAGTTATGGAATGGGAAGCTATTTGTATTTTCTTTTTGGTATTTTCCAAATTTTCTACAATTAACATGTATTGCGTGTAGAATTAGAGTATTTGTAAATAAGGGGTTTCTTTTAAGACTGCAGGAATACAAATCAGAAATGGGGTATCTATGCTACATTAGCCCAGTCCTTGGTCTGTCTCTTATCTGAACAGTCAGAGTTAATAAATGAAGAAATATTTGTCTGATCACTGAAGTTCTTAATTTAGATGTTCAAAACGTAAGTGTCCAGTAACACTTCCAGTGATGAAAAATACTTTCCTAGAAATAAAAAAAATTATGTTTTACTCTGCAAACTTGCCACAACAGAGAACCATAGTTATTTCCCTCCCTTACCTATCGCATCCTGGGCAGCGGTGACTCACAGCTGAGGGAGGCTGAGGCCAGAGGATCACTTGAGCCCAGGAATTCAAGATCAGACTGGGCAACAAAGAGGGACCTTGTCTCTACAAAAATTTTAAAAATCAGCCAGGCATATTGGCACACAACTGTGGCCCCAGCTATTCAGGAAGCTTAGGTGGGAAGATCACTACAGCCTGGGAAGTCAAGGCTGCAGTGAACCATGATCACATCACCATACGCCAGTGTGGGAGACAGAGTGAGACCTTATCTCAAATACATAAATAAATTAAATCAATAAAGAAAAGATTACCTCCTGGTATTACCTACTCACAGGAGCAGAGCCCTTAATGACCCCTGCCACACTCATTTCTGCTGCTCTTAGCATCCTGAAAAACACAAGACACAGCGGCGGAATCTTTACACGAGGGGCCTTGGCAACCCATTGCTCCAAGAAGCCCGTGCCCAGAGAGGTAAAATCTTTCCTTCAGCCACACAGCCAGCAAAGCAGGAATGAGATTCCAGATCATTTGCCTCCACTTTGACCAAGTGCTCTTCCTACCACTATGACATTTTGGCACACACTCTTGGAAATAAAATTTGTACAAATCACGTGCAGGTATTAAATTCATACCTGCAAAACCAGAAGAACAAGACAGAATTTTATTCTACCAGAAATGAAATGCATGCAGGAGAAAAAGTGAAGACTCAATCCTAGGCTAAAAAAGGCACGGCTCTGCCCAGAACATGTTCAACTGAAGAAACAATGAGGGCACTGTGCTTGGGCAGCAGGTGTCCTGAACAGAAACTGCCTATCATACCGAAAGCTTTCTGATCCTAGGACTGGCCCTGTTGATAACACTACAGTCCCATCACTCAGAGAAAAACAAAAGGCTTTCAACAAGATAAAACTACACCTGCGCCACCACCTGTGAGAGACAGGAAAGATGCGTGCACAGCAGCATTAGAAATAATAAGTGTCTGAAGGAATCAAGTCCGGCCTTTTACTTCCAAAATGGCCCATGTCTTAAGGGAAAGACATTAGTCGTCTCAAAAATTAAGAGATGCCAGACACGGTGACTCATACCTGTAATCCCAGCACTTTGAGAGGCTGAGGCAAGAGGATTGCTTGAGCCCAGGAGTTTGAAACTAGTCTGGGAAACACAGTAAGACCCTATCTCTACAAAAAATTTTAAAAATTAGGCTGGTCACGGTGGCTCAGACTTGTAATCCCAGCACTTTCGGAGGCTGAGACAGGCAGATAACTTGAGGCCAGGAGTTCAAGACCAGCCCGGCCAACATGGCAAAACCCTGTCTCTACTAAAAATACAAAAATTAGCCAGGCATGGTAGCACATGCCTGTAATCCCAGCTACTCAGGTGGCTGAGGCAGGAGAATCGCTTGAACCCAGGAGGAGATTACAGTGAGCTGAGATAGCACCACTATACTCCAGCCTGGGCAACAGAGTGAGTCCGTCTCAAAAAAAAAAAAAAAAAAAAATAGCTGGGCATGGCGGCCTATGCCTGTGGTCCAACTATTCAGGAGGCTGAGGTGAGAGGATCACTTGATCCTGGGTGGTTGAGACTGCAGTGAGCTGAGATCTCACCACTGCACTCCAGCCTGGGCAAGAGAGCAAGATCCTGTCTCAGAAAAAAAAATAATAAAGAAAACAACACAGTCACTAATAATTAAAATAATCCTAATCCTTCATCTCTTATGTCCACACAGCCTTGGAAAATGAGGAGGCCTTTTTCTCTTTTCTTCAAGATTATTTCTTGGAAACATTGCTTACTTCCACTTTTTGCTTAGCATCTACCTATGATGTCCACGCCACACCAATCTGAAACCTAGGAGTCGCACAAAATGGGGAAAGCCTGAAAAGCCAGGGGAGAGAAGACAGATGGCAATGACAAACTCAGAAACACTCCCTGAAAGGCCTTTATTGAGCTCCCTTCTCGTCATCCTTTATCGACTGTGCAGCAGGGCAACAAAGGCATGAGCTGTGAGGCTGCTCATAAAGCCGCAGCCCGCGCTGATGTGATCTGGCTTTGTGAGAGCCCGAACAAACACAATGGCTCTGTCCTGCCTCAACTGAGAAGTCAGGCACTGGGTGAAAAAAGAAAACGCTTTCCTCCACCCCAAACCACTTCTCAAATCCCCACCATATATTCCCATGACTGGATCCTGAAGGCAACACAATGTCAACCATTTATTTATTCCCTTCGATGCCTCAGTTCTAACACTAAACATCAATGTCCACAGCAGGCAAACGGAATCAGGTTCTTGTTGGTATTTCACAATGAAATAATAGCTTTGTGGTGAGTATTGTTCCAGAAACACTTTAAAGTCATTTGTAAAAGAATGAGGGTTAAGTTTAAATGTAGCAATCTGATAAAATAACCTCTGACCCAAGAATCACAAAGTAGACTGAAGCTTGCTGAAGTCACCAAATTATCTTCCACCATAGAAGACAAAACAGAAATGAGAACTGGATTTGATTCACAGATTGTGAAATCCTTTCTTACTTAGAATCTTGGTCATATGTCACTTAGTCTTTGGCTTCAATGAATGGCTCTGGCAAAATGTGCACCCAAACACTGCCATCATTTGAGGATCTTCAATATTTGGCCAGCATTTTTTTTTCTTTGAGATGGAGTTTTGCTCTTGTCTCCCAGGCTAGAGTGCAGTGGCGCAGTAGCTCATCTTACTGCAACCTCCATCTCCTGGGTTCAAGCGATGCTCCTGCCTCAGCCACCCGAGTAGCTGGGATTACAGGCATGTGCCACCACACCTGGCTGATTTTGTATTTTTAGTAGAGATGGGGTTTCAACATATTGGCCAGGCTGGTCTTGAACTCCTGATCTGAAGTGATCCCCCCACTGCCTTGTCCTTTTTTGTTTTTTCTAATGTCACAGGGAAGGTTTCTCCTTCCCAAGCCTGATTCCAGAAATAGCCACCAAGCCAATTCAACAAGCTGAAATTTCTATGTCAAAATGACCAAATGACCAGACAGACAAGGCAAGAAGAAATATACTGGAGTCCACTCCTCCTGTGGCTGTGAAAATTTGTTTTATTTTGGGAACCACTGATTTATTGCATTTACTTACTAAAAAATAAAGTCTTGGAATATTTTTATTATAAAACTTAGATGTATAGTATTGATAAATTTACAGGTTAAAATATCTGGGAAAGATGAATAAAAATTGAAAGAATAAGGGCTCATCAAAAAAAAAAAATTTATTTCAAAAAGAATCTATCATAGGTACTCATCACAGGTAACCAAGAAAGAACTGCTATGAAAACCCAAACCAGCATCCAATGAAGTTTGTGACTGATATGATATTAGGGCAGTTTGGAAAAGGGTTCATGTAATAACTTTCCCTGTAAGATTTTGACTAGGGGAAGGAGAATATTAATTAATTAATAGGTTCACTAATGTTTTTAAAGCTGTTCTGAAACAAAGGATGAAGAAATTAACAGATTTAGAGGTTGTGGTTCCAGCTCTGCTACTTATGACCCAAGGATGACTACGAACAGCCTCTTTAACCTCTGTTCCATCATCTATAAAACTAAGATGATCCTATCAGCCAACCTCATGGGGCTGTCAACCATTCAAACTGAATATGAAAGCATCGCTGAAACTATAAAGCACTATATTTACTAAGAAACTACTATGCTGCCAGATGTGGCACTATGGATACAACCATGAACACTAAGACACAGCTCTTTCTGCATGGGCTGACTCTAAGGGAAGCTGTGATCTACAGGAAGACTCAGGGGGCTAAAGGAACGTGCAGGCAGTATCTAATAAGAATTCCAGACAAACACCAGGTATTGTGACATTCCCAGTACTTCTGGAAGGAGGTTTATCAGTGAAAAGTGATAGTGTGGTTTTTAATTTTGGTTGCTTAATTGTTAGCTCATTCATTTAGTACTTTTTTTTTTTAATCAAGCAATCACTATGTATCAGGTATCATTTTAGGTGATGGAGATTTGGCACTAAAAAAAATTTCAGCTTAAATGGGGCTGACATTTCAGTCATTCTTCACCTGTAGGAAATATAAAATACATATAAGAAATAGATACAAGCAGCAATGCTCCGTCTGCTGCAATACGATGATTTTTTAAATCCAAAGTATCCACCCAAAAGTGTTAAAAGAAATATTCTAACTGATCTGTATATAGTAAAATATTTTATTTCTTATTTTAATATCCAGGCCACATTTTATAATATACCAAATAACTACCACCTTATGAAGGGCGCTCTTAGGTTTGAAGGATTATAATTTATGTGTGTTTTAGCATATAATGGAACATTCACCCTCACTTTTTTTACCCCCAAAAAAAGAACACACGCTGAAATGTGTCCAGCAATAACCCCAGTTTTAACAAGGGAAATATCAGTTATTTTAGAAGTATTTCCTGTAGTCATTATTTTAAAGGGTAAAAAAAAAAACCTGAATTATTTATTCTAGAAACTGAACTCAAGTTCAACTTTAACATGCCAAAAAGTCTGCCTTAGCAAAGTTTCTTTTTTTAAAAAAAAATCTGTTTCATTTAATTAAAAGTCCTGAGAACTAAGCTGTGCAAGACATGTCAGCCCTACTGTACAAATGATTCAATATGGGATGGAGGGGAAAGGGCTAAGGAAAGGTGGGTGAAAGAAAGAGAAGGGAAGGCACAGATGTGAAGATCTACACATTAATCTCTAATAATCTGAAAATCCATGCATAGCAAGGAAGAAAGCAAATATCCAGGTAAAAGTGATCAAGATCTTACTCAGTGCCAGAGCAAGGGTACCCAAACCTGGGTGATATGATTTGACTGTGTCCCCATCCAACTCTCATCTTGAATTGCAGCTCTCATAATCCCCATGTGTCCTGGGAGGGACCCAGTGGGAGGTAATTGAATCATGGGGGCAAGTTTTTCCCATGCTGTTCTTTTGATAGTGAGTAAGTCTCATGAGATCTGATGGTTTTATAAAGGGTAATTCCCCTGCACACATGCCTGCTGCCATGTAAGACGTGCCTTTGCTCCTCCTTTGCTACCATGATTGTGAGGCATCCCCAGCCAGGTGGAACTGTAGTCCCTTAAACCTCTTTTTCCTTATAAATTATCCAGTCTCAGGTATTTCTTCATACCAGTATGAAAACAGACTCATACACTGGAGTTCTTACATAAAATACAAAGCCCAAGTACTCTGCATCATTTTTCAACTGCTCCCAGATGATGTTAATACAGCCACGGTTGGGAACCACTGATTTATTGTATTTACTTAATGAGAAAAAGTACTGGAATATTTTTATTACAATAATGGGCAACTGTTTTTGCTGAGTGCTTTTCATTAATCTTCACACCCATCCTGAGGTAGGAGGTGTTATCATGCCTGCTTTTAAAAGGAGAAATTTGAGCATGAAAAGGTCAAATAAGTTAACCGGTGTTATACAGTTTTTACATCAAGGGCCTGGGATTTTAATCCAGGTCTTATCTGCCCTATATTTTCTTAGCATTCTGATCTGGTGAGCTTTAACAAGCTTACAGTCTTTCTTCCATGCTAATCTAAGGAAGTTTTATCACTACTCATCTTATTAATATACCATAGGCATTAATGTTTTCTGAACTTAAATCCCCAAATTTACTAATAAACTGTGTAATTCAAGAGGGTGTGAAAAACATATATTAAGTGTTGTCTACTTGGAGCATTGGGGAAGTAGTAGGCTAGGTCTGTAGTCATTTTAATTACCTTCCAATTTAAGATTAGTAAAAGGCATGCTTCCGATCTTACGGAATAAATGCTCCTTCATCAAAACTAGACTACCTAGAAAGAAGCTGGAAACAGTGAATTCTAGGTCATTAGGAATTACTGCCAAAGCTAACACCTTTTCACAATTCCATGCTTTCATTAGTCATTCCTTCTATCTATACAGCCCTGCCCTACTACTCTGATGTATCAATTCTTTATTCCTCAAGGTCCAACCCAGATATTATTGCCTTCATGAAGCTTTCTTCAATATAGTGACAGAAATAATTCCCAAAGGCTTTGCAATTTTCATTGCTTCTCCTATCATACATAGAAAGCTGACATAATATATGCCTTATCTTGAAAGAAGAAGCTCTGCAACATCTCACCTCCTCACTTCTTTTTTTTTTTTTGAGATGGAATCTCGTTCTGTTGTCCAGGCTGGAGGGCAATGGCGAAATCTTGGCTCACTGCAATCTCCATCTTCCAGGTTCAAGTGATTCTCTTGCCTCAGCCTCCCAAGCAGCTGGGACTACAGGTGCCTGCAATCACAGAGCCTGGCTAATTTTTGAATTTTTGGGAGAGACGCCATTTCACTATGTTGGCCAGGCTGGTCTTGAACTCCTGACGTCAGGTGATCTGCCCGCCTCAGCCTCCCAAAGTGCTGGCCCAGACCTCTCCCAATGTACTGCACCACAATTTTTGGACTTCTATCCCCCTAGCACTTTAACTCCATACTGCATCCACTCTCAAGAGACACATTTCTTTACATTTTTGTATAGGTAATCTTGAGATATGTCTAATTTTTTTTTAATGGCATCTTAAAGATGTGGAATAATGCTTTTCTTAAAGTTGTTAACATATAATGGTGGCTCTTACAAAGATGGCATCTTACAATCAATGCATTGCAGAGACTATCTTAGTGCATCTTTCCTTCCACTGCTCTACAACAGTGCTGTTCAACAGAACTTTCTTCAATTATGGAAATGTTCCATATTTGTATTGTTCAATACAGTAGCCATTAGGCACATGTGCCTTGAAATGCAGCTAACTAGCATGACTGAGGAACTAAATTTTTGACTTGATTAATTTTTTTTTTTTTTTTTGAGACGGAGTTTTGCTCTCGTTACCCAGTCTGGACTGCAATGGTGCAATCTCGGCTCATGGCAACCTCCGCCTCCTGGGTTCAAGCAATTCTCCTGCCTCAGCTTCCTGAGTAGCTGGGATTACAGGCACACGCCACCATGCCCAGCTAATTTTTTGTATTTTTAGTAGAGACGGGGTTTCACCATGTTGACCAGGATGGTCTCAATCTCTTGACCTCATGATCCACCCACTTCGGCCTCCCAAAGTGCTGGGATTACAGGCTTGAGCCACCACGCCCAGCCTTTTTGTTTTGTTTTTTTTTGAGACAAGAGTCTCACTCTGTCACCTAAGCTAGAGTGCAGTGGTCTGATCCTGGCTCACTGAAATCTCTGCCTCCTAGGTTTGAGTAATTTTCCTAGCTCAGCCTGCCAATTAGCTGGGATTACAGGTGTGCATCACCACACCTGGCTAATTTTTGTATTTTTAGTAGAGACAAGCTTTTGCCATGTTGGCCAGGCTGGACTTAAACTCCTGACCTCAGGCGATCCACCCACCTCAGCCTCCCAGAGTGTTGGGATTACAGGCGTCAGCCACTGTGCCCGGCCTACTTAATTTTAATTAGTGAGATTTATCTACATGTTTATCAATTTACTTCTTCATCGTTCCTTTTTGTGTCTCAGCCGTTCCTCCTAGAATCTCTCCTTCCTGAAATACACCCTTTAAGAAGTTTCTTAGAAAAGATCTTCTGTGGTGGTAAAATCAGATTTGGGTTTTTCTGAAAGCAGATTTTGCTTTTTCCTTGAATGACAGTTTTGTTGGCATACAGTCAATATTTTCTCTTAGCATTTTGAAGATATTTTTCCACTAATTTCCAGCTTCCATTGTTGCTGTTGGAAAATCAGCTCTCAGTCTGATAAACAATCTGCCTTTTTCTGGCTATTCTTAAAAATGGTCTTCTTATTTTTTTTTTTTAAGTGAATTAAGTTTCCTTATGTCTAGTATGAATTTTTTTATATGTTGTGCTTCCCTTATCTGCCCATAAATTACTTAGATTTAAGGAACACTGGCCATTTCTGTCATTCATAAACTCTCTGAAAATTATGTATACATTAGATCTTCAAACAGTACTGCACACCATTTGCTCTTATTACACTTCTGAACTCAGAAGAGATCTCATCATGACCGTTATATCCTTCAACTACTTTCATGTTTTTCTTCTCCCTTATGCTACTTTCTGGTTAATTTCATCAAACTTTTTTTCTAGTTCACCTATTTCTAATCTATTTCATTTTTATTTCAACAGTTCTAATATTTCCTTAGGTCTTGGTTTTCCAAATCTGCCTGGTCAATTTGCACTTAGTTGTGATTACATGTTTTCTTCCTTGAAACATTTCATACCTAGTAATTTTATATTCTGTATCAGATAATTCTAATATCTAATGTCCTCAGGGTCCCAAATCTGTTGATTTTTACTTCCATGATTCACACTCCTGGTGGTTTGTTTTCTGATAGGACTGGAGATCTTTGATTCTGAATGCCGATTTGGTTGATGTTAGTCAGGAAAATCCTAAGGTCTAAAGTGAAGATGCTTTCCTCCTGAAAGGATCTGCAGTTGCTTCTGCCAGAAGCCAAAGAGCATTATCTTCCCAGGGCTCCTCTTACAAATAAGTCCTGGTAAAATTCAGGCTCTTATACCTTGCCACTGACCCAAGGCTTAGTCTCTAACCACAGTGGTGATATTACAGGTGAAGTATTCCTTATCCAAAATGCTTGGGACCAGAAGTGTTTTGGATTTCAGACATTTTCAAATTTTGGAATATTCTGCAGAATATATACTGTTTGAGCCTTCCTAATCCAAAAATCATGAGCATTTTCCCTTGAGCATCATGTCAGTGCTCAAAAAGCTTCTAATTTTGGAGTATTTTCAGATTAGGGATGTTCAACCTGTAGCATTTGCTCTTTCGGCAACCTACCTGTTGTGTTTGCTTACACATAAAGCTCTGGTTTTACTTTACCCT
Source organism: Callithrix jacchus (assembly GCF_049354715.1). Taxonomy (NCBI): domain Eukaryota; kingdom Metazoa; phylum Chordata; class Mammalia; order Primates; family Cebidae; genus Callithrix; species Callithrix jacchus. Next base: position 152,688,922 of record NC_133504.1, on the reverse strand, counting down.
TTGATGCTTGGTTGATCTACTTGAAGTGAGAGACTCTGGAGATGTCTTAGTTCTTGTGACCTTAGGAGTACCTTAAAAAATGTTTTATCCAGAATATAATGCTTTAGTAGAAAAGTATGTTATTCAGTCTATCATACTGCTAGGAACCTGAGCAGTACTAGTCTTAAACTAATCATCTTCTCCCAAAACCTACTTTTCCTCCTTTGTTATACATTTTGCTAAAAGGCTCCATTCACTCTCACCCAAATCTGCAACCCAAAATTACAGGAACCAGTGACCCTTCTCTTTCTTCTACTATCTCATTTGTAACTAGCCAACAAGTCTGAAATCTTAATGATCAAAAGGTGTTTCCATTTATGTTTCTGATCTTGGCACCTAGTAGTACAATCTTAATCTTCAAGGCCAAATCAAGATAAATGAGGCAGAATTAAAACCTAAATCCTACATTCTTGTTAAATGAAAGAGCTTTATATGAAGGAAGCATAGAATACAGGAAAGTGGAGGAATTGAGTTTCACGCAGATCTCAAAAGAACTGACACTCTGGCTGTCAGAAACATAATCACATTTCAAGGAGGGGTTTAATTTTAGTAAAATAAAATTCTCTGTCATGATAAATTAATATTAATTTAAATTTTATTGGTTTTGTAGTTTTGTTTGAATTTGCTCTATAAATCTGTCACTGCTTTTATAGTTAAATAAGAGCTAGAAGCATAAGGAATTTATACCTAGTTTATATTAAGGCTCCTTCATAATAAAAATGTTTATTACTAAGGATTTGTGGGAAATTTTTTCCTGGTCCATAAATTACTGAGAGTTAAGAAACAATGGTCTTTATACACTTCACCACCCTTGATACATTTATCATTCTCTCCACAAACAAATGGAGAGAAATGGAACACAACCGCACATGCAAGAAATCATTTGCTAAACTCCCAATTTCTCCCCAGTTCTCCAGCTGTTTGAATTATATCACTAATCTTTGGAGGCAGCAAGGCTTGTTTCTTTCCTTCAATAGAGATGGTTTCTAATAGGTGAAATGACTGGAAACACTGCTCTGCCCAGCTCCTACCTTATAACCCGCTTCTACTAGAATTTGTAAAATAACACAAATGTACCTGGCAATAGTAAAACAAATTAAATGTGTCCAACAAACGATGGTCCTTGCCTTAAGGAAGTCCATTTCCTGGTCACATTTCCATAACCAGGAATTTTGGGACATATGGCATTGATTTCCTGAATGAACAAAGAAACTACCAATCATTTCTTTTAAACTTTTATATTTTTACTCTCCATGGACTATAAACTTCCACATCTTCATTTTAAAAGTCCTGTGCCATAGTTTTACCCTACAACTCCTCTGTCTGCCTGAAATGTGTAAAACCAAGCTGTAACCTAACCCTCTCAGGCACACTTTCTTAGAATCTGTTGAGATGTGTAACCTAGACCACAGTCTCTTACACTGGTTTAGAATAAACCTCTTTAGACATTTTGGCAGAATTTGGATTTTTCCATCGACAATATTTCCCCAAATTCAGTGTTTTTTGGTCCCAAAAGTGATGAAAAATTACCTTGTGTTTTAAAAGTCCTATGCCAAGATAAAATGTTTTCCCTCCAACATACATGCGCCCATGTGTCAACATCTATGTTTTTCCTCCCACAAGGTCCAACTCAATCAGAACCAAAAGGGAGATCATAGCATATCTATGCAATCCGTGGCTGGACAGAGGGGGCACCCTAGGGCCTGGAGTTACACAGCTGACTGGCAGAGGTCAGTACCCAGTTCTACCCAGTGTGGCCACCCGATCCAACACTGTGACTCATTTTAAATCGTAAGTAGTTTGAACAAAGACTTAAAATTAACGGGGTGGTCATTATTGTTTATTTGTAAACGTCAAGTAATTTGACGTTTTGCTAACAATGAGTTCAGGATATCCAGTGTATGAAACACCAACTCTTACTTCAATAAAAGTCTAATGAAAGTTTCTCAAATTCTGAAACCTAATTCCAGGATTCTTACTTGGAACTTTTTGTTGTTTTTGTTTTTTTAAATCAGAGTACATTAACTCAGGGGGAAAATGAGATTATCTTTTGATTCAGAGAGAAACAGTACATTCTACTGATAGTTTAGAAATAACATAGTGACCACAGGTAACTCTAATTCATCAATTCTCAAATTCAGATTCTGGGTCACGGCACAAGGTTATGCGTCTTTAACAAGCACAACTGATTATAATGCTGATGGTCTAAAGGAAATTTGATGGAAACACTGATCTAGTCAACATTTTTAAAAAGCAAACTTTAGACCTATTTCTACCTAGTCAAGAAAATAAAAGAAAGAAGACAAAAAGAGGATGAGTAAGAGAGAATCCAAAAGACACACTATCCAGACAGACTACTCAGACTAGACAGTTAGGCAGGCAGACATGGTGCTACCCATCAAGCATGCAAGAATGTAGCTTTCATGGAATAACATTCCTAAACTCTGGCCTAATAAATTATGTGGAGAGCTGCTGCTAAGAATTTTTTAAACCAACTCAAAGTAGAGATGGAGCTATTCACCCAATCAACAGGTGAAATCAAGTCACAGACTAATATAGGGTTTGGCAGATTTCGGGCCCTCCAGAAATACCCATTTAATTAAAAAGCAACTCCAGCTCTAGCTAGAAATCTATTTAACCACAAAAGTGAAATCATAATTAATATGATCGTATCTTATTTCTCCCCCATGTTTGTTTCCTCAGGGCATCTATAATGGCTGAATTGGAACCATAAGTATTATAACAACAACATTTGTTGGAAAGTTCATCCTGTATTTTAGTAGTACGTAAGTTGACAGACATGGCTTATGAATTGTTCTCAGAGACTAAAATAAAAAAACCCTGAACTTTATAAAAATGACATCCATTATCCACCAAGTAATATTTGCAAGCAAAATCTTCTACTAGAAGGGATGGATGCAAAAATAAGAAAAGGAGAACAGGAGGTACAATTAATTGAGGGGAAAAAAATCATAAGAAGTCAGAAATAAATGTAGCTAAAAATACAAATGGCTACTTTATAGTCCAGATATGTAATATGTCATTTTTAACATAAAAGAAAAACAAATCCCTATAGACTTCTTCAAAAGGAAATTATGAGTTCCCGAGTACACTGGGAAGGGGCGGAAGAATCTCCGTGTGCTCTGTGTATCAATAGCCAGTCCAGCTTCATTCACTCCTTCATTTATCTTCTTTTATTTCAGGAAAACATTCAGCAGTGTTTTGTTTTATTTATTTTATTCAAAAGGAAATCCTCATGTGACACTAGCAGGGTAAATAACTTGTATTTGTAAGTTAATGTCTGCTGTAAATCTAAGTACACAATTTTCTTTCACAGAAGATGGAGCAAAGTTTGTTGACTTCTGAGTCTGAGAGAAATGGGCTCAAATCCTGAATACATTCCTTATCTGTATAATCTTAAGACTCAACATTTAACATTCTGAGTCAGTTTCCTCCTCTGTAAAACAAAGATCAAAACATCTACCTTCCAGATGGAGTTGGGATTAGGACAGTGTTTTAAAGCACTTAGCACTGTGCCTGGCACACACAGTGGTGATTTCATTTTTTTGCACACCTGCTGCAGTTCCTGTGGCTCCAGAATTTTCTGGTTTAGGCAGGTCACATAAGGCAAATCTTCCCCTGGCTATTTTTTCCTAGACTACTTTGCACTCTGTTCCAGGCTGCCAAGAGCTCCTATATAAAAGCCCTCTTCAAATGACCTTCTAACACTTGGGCTTTGGAAAGCCAACAGGCCCTTGGGAGCAAAGAGAACTTTGTCTAGCATTAAACTAGAATGAAAGAAGCCAAAGAATTCACCCCTAAAATTTTCACCCCTAGAGCAAGCTAATCCCAAATGCTCTACCAACAGGTGGGAGTGGAACGAGCAAATATGAGAGGTGGGATTGTAAATTTGCTTTACCACCCACACCAACCCACCAGCACTCACAACTGTTATGATGCATGGATCCTCCTGAAATCCAGACCAGACCAAGATATGCCAAGAAATAATACAGGGTCAGTGGAGAAAGAAGCAGCCAGTTCCTCACAAATTTCCACAGCCTTTAGATAAGGTATGGACTCCAGACCAGGCACAGTGGCTGATGCCTGTAATCCCAACACTTTGAGAAGCTGAGGTGGGTGGATCACTTGAGGCCAGGAGTTGGAGACCAGCCTGGTCAACATGGTGAAATCCTGTCTCTACTAAAAATACAAACAATTAGCTGGGTGTGGTGGCACACGCGCTTGTAATCTCAGCTACTCGGGAGGCTAAGGCAGGAGAATTGCTTGAACCTGAGAGGCGGAGGTTGCAGTGAGCTGAGATTGCGCCACTGCACTCCAGCCTAGGCGACAGAATGAGACTCCCGTCTCAAAAAAAAAAAAAAAGAGCTACAGACTCCCAAATCCATTTCTAAGGTAATCCTACCTGTAATTAATTAAGAGAAGTGGAATATCTGTGGGGACAAAAAAATTGACTCTGGAGCCAGTCTGCCTGGGTTGAAAGCCTGGCTCCACACACTCCAAGCTGTGTGACCTCAGACACATCATGCAGGATAGGCTTAAAAAGACCATCTAACTCGTCGGGCTGCTGTCAGAATTAAATAAGTTAATACATGCAAACGTGCCTGAGTTGCCTATTATTACTGTGAAAATTATATCCACTTCCCATTAATGAGACAGAGATGAAAATAGTATTTTCTTTTCTCAGAAAAGAATTCCTGTATCTCGAAGACACTATGTCCAAACAGAATCATATTTTAGACACACTAAGAGGTCATTCTGGTTTGTTGAAAGCAGTAGCTCTATACTACAGTGGCATCAGGAGTATTTGGAAAACTTTTCCAAAAGGTGCATGTCTAGGCAGCAGGTCTGCTTTGAAGCCCAAAATGTGCATTTTGACACAGCAATGTCATTCTAATGCCCACATGGAGGTGAGAACCCCTGATTGAATCCAAATCCCAACTCTACAAGACAGGCCTTTCCCTGGAGGACAGGGATAGTTCGGGGTATTGAGGGGTACCACTGCCCACAAAAATGCCTCTGCAACCTGTATGCTGCTGCCTAAAATTCTTTTAGCAGGATTTTTTTTTTTTGTAGCACAAACCAGAAATACATTTTAAACTAGAAAAGGAACTAACATCGACTGAGCACCTACAACATGCCAGGCCCTTTACCCATCTGTCCTATTTATCAAGGTCACCCCACAGCATGGTTACTGTACAAAGAAGGAAACTGAGGAGTAGAGATGTTCCTAGAGCAGCTGAGATTCCATCCCAGGTGTGTCTGCCTCCTGCACCACCTTGCCTCCTAGTCTATGATCTGGGCTCAGAAATCCTAGACACAGTTCCAAATCAAGGACAGTGAAACTGACTAAAGAAGAAGCTTTACAAACACCCCACCTCACCTCCAGGTCCTCTTAGGTTGTAATGAAAGAGGATCAGACCTGAACTTTAAAGATGTGGGAGGATTTTCTCTGTCCACCTTGTAAAGAAGTGCCTTCTGCCAAGATTGTAAGTTTGCTGAGGCCTCTCCAGCCATGTGAAACTGAAAGTTTAAATAAAAACAGCAAATTGAAAAAAATAGGTCTAAAAAACTATTTGAGTATGGCTACTGGCACCTGGATACGACAAGAAATAGATCTATGCACTTTTGGCAGTACTCATTTGTGAGCATACAGTATGACAACACCATGATTGCTGGAACATGCAACTCATGTGACCTGGGAATGAAGGAAGACTGCCTTCCTGACACATCACCCTCCCTCTGCCCAGGATCTGTATGTCCTGCTTTACACCATGGAATAGTGTAGCATGAAGGGCTTTGCAAGATGCTGGCACCTTGACATTGGACTTCCCAGCCTCCAAAACTATGAGAAACAAATTTCCTTGCTGGGCTGCTCTAGCAACACAAAATGGACTAAGACACAAGGTCATACTCGAGATCTACTGAATCAGAATTTCTGAAGGTGAATCACAAAAATCTATACTGTAAAATAACGTCTTAGATGAACCTTTAAATGCAAAACTTTAAAAAAATTTAAATCCTTCTTGACTTTTTAATTCTTGAATTTCAACAATATGTCTAGAAAGGTAAACATCAATCTGTTTACAGTGTTAACTTGTGATTGTAATATGGAAGTAGGGCAGGCTCTTACTTTCAGGTACAGATCTTTGAATTGTTCTTTTTCCCAAATAATTTTAAAAAAGGTAATTTGATGAAATAAATAAATAAATAAATAAATAAATAAATAAATAAATAAATAAAAATAAAAAATAAAGACGTAGGAAGGAGTTCTCCACTCCACCTTGCCACCTCCTCCAAGGGAGGATGTAGGACAAGTCTCAAACTCACTAGGTCTTAATGCTGCATCTGTACAAGAGAAATGTATTAGCCTTAAATTGGTATTTCCTTTTCTTCTTTTTGAGACAGAGTCTCACTCTGTTGCCCAGGTTGGAGTGCAGTGGCACGACCTCCACCTCCCAGGTTCAAGCGATTCTCCTGCCTCAGCCTCCAGAGTAGCTGGGATTACAGGTGCGTGCCACCACACCCGGCTAATATTTTGTATTTTTAGTAGAGACAGAGTTTCATCATGTTAGCCAGGATGGTCTCGATCTCCTGACCTCATTATCTGCCTACCTCAGCCTCCCAAAGAGCTGGGATTACAGGCACAAGCCACCATACCTGGTCAGCCGATCTCTCTCTCTCTCTCTCTCTCTCTCTCTGATAGGAAACAGGAAGAAAAAAAGGGAAGGGAACATGAATTAATATAAAGTCAGATAAAAATGGAAAAAATAACCCAATATACCTCAAAAGGGCTATTTTTCTATGAAGCTCAACAAGATCACAATATACACAGTAATATTAGCACTTACTGAACTTATTGGGTAAATCTGCCAAGACAACAACCCATAGAGATGGGTATTAACATTCCCATTTTTCAGATGAGAAAACTGAAATGGAAAAAGGTAAAAATAACTTATCCAAAGAACCACAGTTTGTGAATGGAGATTTAAACCCAGGATTATATCTAAACTTTTCAACTCTTAAACCTAGTATCCCATCTCGTAGATAAAATCACTAAGTAATCTGTCAAGTCTTATAAAGATCTTCCTGTTTCCTTACCAGGAAATTTTCATGAGCTATAAAGTGCCTCAAAGCTGCAGAAAAAGCAAAGGGATGTGAATAACCTATAAACTGCAGGCTCATCCCTGGAATAAGTAAGAGAAGCTTATAATCCTATTTTCAGCTTAATGAATAGAAAATAAATCGAAGCATCCAAAGAAAATGAAGGCAAGCAAGAAATAACATTAAGGAAGGAAGCGATAGGCTTAAGGGCAAAAAAAAAAAAAAAGATGACGATGATGATGAAAACACCACAAGATGCTGTTTTGTGAGTACTGGAGAAACAATGCTTTTGAGAAAACATCAAGGATGAAAAACAAGGCCGCTGGAGGTGATTCAGACACCAGTAATGCAGTGAACCAGAGCCCCGGGCAAGCTGGCTGGGTGGGGGTTTCACAGGTGCTGCCGGCCTGGACAGGGAAGACAAGGGCCTGGGATTATTAGGCCTTGGAGAGGAAATGACGGATGCCCATAGCTTATGAAGTGATTAGTCAGAGTGCTTGAGGAACACCACGTGCATTCCCATTTCCCTCCCTGCAAATGCTAGGACATGACCAGAGATTCCTTAACAGAGATGACTTTTTAAACATTAGATAAACCAGACACAGGGAAATTTTCTCTCCAGAATACACTCTAGTCAGCAGTTAGGATGACAGAGAAGACTTCAGGGAGCTTAAGATTACGGCAGAAATAACCAGCAGTTAGGAGACCCAGGTTCAAGATACTCCACCACTAATGCCCTGGGCTTGGCTACCTTCGGCAAATCCCTCAGTGACTCAGGCCATCAGCATCCAAAGGAAGGGTGAGACACAATGACCTTGAAGAGGCTTTGTTTGGTGACTAACTCCTTTCCCAGGTTACCCTGGTCTCCCTCTCCCACTCTTTCATCTCACACTGCAGTGAGCTCTCCAATATACTTCTAGCTCAAAGAGAGGGAGGAAGGAAGGAAGATACTAAGGATGACAAATGGGCTTAAACTTCAACATGCCTTACAAGAACTGAAAATCCAAAATATAAATCAAACTAATAAAGCCATTGAAAATGATATCTACCATTTATTTAACTATTACTATGTGCCAAACACTGTCCTAAGCACCTTGCCTGCATTAGCTCACTTATTCCTTATGACAACCCTCTAAGGAAGGGTATAGGTAAGTAACTTGTCCAAGTGACACAGCTTGTAGTTAAGCTGAGGTGTGAATGTGGCCTCCCAAGCTTGACCTCTTAATCATTATACCCACAGCATTAACTTTGGGGATAAGACTACCCCAGCTAATTATAATATAATGCTTCTTTGCTTTAGAATGAAATTATACCAATTCAAACTGACACAGCGTGTATTATAGAAATGCTTCAGCTGTGATCCTTTTCCCCAGGGGGGGAAAAAAAAGGTGATGAGTTTGGAACTGTGATTTGGTGAAACCATGATTTTCATAGACACTGCTCATTGATTCTGGAATCTCCGAGTCTAAGACCAAAATCTCTCTCAAAAGTATAGCATTCAGCCGGCTGTCGTGGCCCATCCCTGTATTCTCAGAACTTTGGGAGGCCAAGGTGAAATAATTTGTTGAGCCCAGGAGTTCGAGACCAGCCTGGGCAAGATAGCAAAACTCTTCTCTACACAAAATTTTAAAATAAGCCAGGTGGAGTAGCAGGCACCTGCAGTGCCAGCTACCCAGGAGGCTGATACAGGAGGACTGTTTGAGCTCAGGAATTGGAGGCAGCTATGAGCTAAAATCGCACCACTGCACTCCAGCCTGGTCAACAAAGCAAGACCCCACTCCTACAAAAAATAAAAATAAAAAGTAAAGTACAACATTCCAGACAACCAGGGAGAATGAGGACCCCACCCAGTCAACTTCTTATTTACTCAGGAGAGTAGGTAAGGCCCAGAAATGTTGAAAGAGTGGCTCCAAGGCACACAGGTAATTAGAGAGAAAGCCAGAGTTAGAATGTGGGCCTCCCAAATTCCAGTTTAAAGTTCTTTCAATTCTTTAAAAACAAAACCCTTGTCTCCTATCCCATATTTTTGTCTTATTACTATAGAAACTTTCAAACACATACAAAAGTAGAAAGAATGAATGAACCCCCATTCAGGCATCATCCAACTTCAGTGATTATTAACTCAAGGCAAAACTTACTTTATTTCCACATCTATCTACTCTCCCACCTCATCACCACTGGTTGTTTTTGAAGTAAATTCCAGCCATCACATATCCTTTCATCCACAAATGTTTCAGCATATATCTCTTAAAAAGATAAAGTTTAAGAGACACTCTGAAGCATAACCACAATAGTATTAACACATCTATAAAAATTAACAAGAATTTCTTAACATCAAGTATCTGATCAATGTTCAAATTTCCCCAACTGTCTTTTTTGTTTTTTACAAATTGTTGAATCAGAATCTATCTATGTATAGCCAGTCTATACATAGTAACTGGTTAGGGTATTTCTTAAATTTCTTTTAATCTCTGGGTCTCCTATTCATCTCTCTGTCTCCCCTTTTTCAAACAATTTATTCATTGACAACATCAGATCAATTGTCCCATGGGGTTTCTCAGAGTCTGGATTTTGCTTTCTTTTTATCTCCCCATAATGCTCTTCATTGTACCCTGTGCATAAAGGAAGTGAGCTTAGACTCACCCATATGTCTTCTTTCTTTCTCTGTCTCTTTCACCATCTACACACATACACATATACATGTTCATCATAAAATAATATAAGAGAACAGGCTAGGCACAGTGGCTCAGGCCTGTAATCCTGGTACTTTGGGAGACTGTGACAAGAAGACTGCTTGAGCCCCAGAGTTTGAGACTAGCGTGGGCAAAACACAGACCACATCTCTATAAAAATATAAACAATATTAGCAGGGCATGGTAGCACACACTTGCGGTCCTAGCTACTCCGGAGGCTGAGGTTGGGGGATGGTTTGCTAGAGCCCAGAAGGTTGAGGCTACCATGAGGTCTCATCATGCCACTTCACTCTAGCCTAGGCAACAGAGTGAGACTGTTAAAATAAATAATAAATTTTATTTAATTGTTGATTCAATTCAACAAATACTACTGAGTATCAATAAGGGCAAGGTGTGTGGAATAACAAGGTGTCTAAGAAATGATCCTTATCTCTGGGAAGACACAATCTAACAAAGTTGATAACTCTATAGTTAATTCAAGGAAGACAGTGAGAACTATTTAAGAGCACTCCAGAAGAATTTCCAGGATGAGGTGGGACCTAGGCTAGACTTTGAAAAAGACAGTTTGGGTCCAGCTGGAGCAACATGCAATGTGACATAGAAGACAGCTTGGGTAATGGCAACAAAGCAGGGTTGATTCTGGCATATTTTAAACTGACAGCAGCACAGGTGAGTAAAAGATTTGGAGGGAAAAGAGTATGGTAATGACAGACTGCTATATTTGCTGAGAGATTTGAGAATCATCACACATTTTTGAATAGGGAATAGCCCTGGATCTGTATTCTAAAGCATTAGTGAGTATATCAGAAGTAAGGATTCCAGTTTGGATTTCAATAATCCAACTGATGGGTCCCTGCAGGAGGTCAATGGGAATGACCAAAGAGAGAGGGAAGTGACATGGTTTGTCAACTGAATACCTGGGGCCAGGAGGCAGGGGGAGTAAAAGAAAATAAAAGCTGATTTTCAACTTTCAGAGAAAGAAGGTTTTCTCAAGAAAAAGAAAAATTATTTCTATAGTACCTCAAGACAATATATACACCTTTCAGATCATAAACAAATGTCAGTCAAAACTTCTTGTCAACAGTGGTAATGGGCATCCTAGACATCTTGACTTTAAGATCCTAAGAAACACTGGACCAATCTACTTTCTTCAATATAGTCATAAATCTTATTTTGATTTTTCTGAGGCCCTCCATACTCTGGAGATGTGAGTCTAAGGCAAATGTGTGTTTTCTACATTAATTCTATTTTTTAGAAAATGAGAAAGAAAAAGAAATTCAAGCCTACAAATTTTGAGATCACCTTTAAACTCAAAAACCTCAATTAACATACTTCTATAGCTCTGTATTCAACCTACGTGAAATATAAATGTTCTCTAATGTTCAAAAACAAGGAACACAGACAGAAGGAAATTAATTATAAAGAAAAGTCTATAAGCTCTAGAAAGGCTGAGTTCCCTCAAACAAAATGCTTGGGACCAGAAGAGTTTCAAATTTTATGTTTGGAAACATTTGTATACACATAAGGAGATCTCTTGAAGATGGGGCCCAGGTCTATACATGAAATCCATGTTTCATATACAACTTATACACATAGTCTAAAGGTAATTTTATACAATATTTTTAATAATTTTGTGCATGAAACCAAGTTTTGACTTTGGTTTGACCACAACCCGTCACATGAGGTCAGGTGTGAAATTTCCCTCTTGTGGTATCACACTGGCACCTAAAAAGTTTTGGATTTTTGGAGCACTTCAGATTTTCACATTAGGGGTACTCACCTTGTACACTGAGATAAAATGCAAGTAGTGTTCACATTACAATCTCTGACTCTACAACCAATTTTGAAAATATATACAAGGCAGGGCGCCTGCCTGTAATCCCAGCACTTTGGGAGGTCAAGGCAGGCACGGGGTCAGGAGATCAAGACCTAGCTAACATGGTGAAACCCCATTACTACTAAAAATACAAAACATTAGCCAGCCGTGGTGGCATGTGCCGTTAGTCCCAGGTCCTCAGGAGGCTGAGGCAGGAGAATTGCTTTAACCCGGGGGGCGGAGGTTGCAGTGAGCCAAGATCGTGCCACTGCACTACAACCTGATGACAGAGCAAGACTCCATCTCAAGAAAAGAAAAGAAAATATACACAAATAATGATCAGTAGTTTAGGACTACAAATTTTCAAGACACTGACACAGGACACAAAAGAAGGCTCCTTTGATTTAGAGGAGATCCCTAGATACATATTTCCCTTTCATCTAACTAAGCGACCACAATAGTTTCCCTTGGTACTGGACAGCAGAAACTCAATTAAGTTTTTAATAGATATTTGCTGTGATAAGTCCCTTTAAAAAAAAACAAAAACAAAAAATCTTAGATAGATTGTCTGAAAAAGTGAAGTAATACCACTTCTCCTTAAATGTTAACCTTTAAATAACTACAACAGCTAGTTTGTCCTCTGGACTTAAAACTCTACATCACACTAGCTTTAATATACAAAGAGTAAATTCCTGATGTTCTAAGAACCAACAGAAGGTTATGACTTAAGAGGTTGATTATTTTAATTTATAAATATTCCTAAGTGATCTTTTAAACCTGGCTGTTTTTTAGAGGGCTAGACTAACTCCAGGTGTTAAGTACATATTAAAATGAACATAGAGTCTATCTTCAGAGTGGAATTCTGGATTCCATTTTCATTTTTAGCTTTTATTTTACAAAGGACTTTAAGTGAGATATTTTCCCTTTAGCTCCATTTGCAGAGAGATTCACCATCAGAGCAATAAACCATTTCCCAAAGCCGAGAACTTCTAACACTTCCCTCACAAAAATATTGATTATTTTGTATTTTATGTGACCCTTTGAGATGTCTGCAAGACACCCATGTGAGAGAGACAGTTTGAATCCAAAGAACTCCAGTGCCATTTTTAGTGGTGTATTGTCAAGCAAGTCACTTAACTGTTTCCTCACTGCAAAGAAGGTCATAAGAGTACCCATCTTTCAAGGATGCCACAAGGACTGTCTTGGCTTCTCTGATCCTCCAACACAAACTGGGCATCCTACCATCCAATGTTATTCTCACACCAACTACCCAGAAGGAGTCAGAGGCCACAGGTGTAAGGGCTCAGTCCCGCAAGACTGCTCTCACACAGGGGCCAGTCATAAGTACTATATATCTAGGTTACCCGTGTAACTGAGTATCCCAATATTTCTCTGAAATAGTTTATTTTTCTCTCTCTTCTTTTCTCCTTCCGTTTACTCACTTCCTACCTAGCTCTTTAGAAATGCAATTACAGCCTTCTACCTCATCTTTACCAGATACTCCCTACAGCAAGTTCATCTAACTACGTGCTTAGAAATTCCAGAGTGGAACTATCACCCACCAGAAGGCTTCTTCAATAGACTGACGTCAATTTATAGCCCAAGGTATGCCCGCTATGAAACTCTCTTCCACCTGGGGAGTTTTCAGCCACTTTTACAACACAGTTCAGTCCATGAAGGTACCAGCAGTCGTCACCAGCTTGATTGCCCAGCAGATAAGACACTGAAGAAGGAAAATAAACTCCCCCGACTTGCTCGCTTCCTCCCCTGCAAGTCATTCATGCCAGCATGTCAGTACTCTTTTAAAAGTACCCACTCTCTGCTCTGAAAGAGAAGCAGTACTCGTGAAACAGGAAGCCTGTACTTCTTCCACTAAGCTAGCTTTGGAATAAAAAGTCACTTTCAGCCAGGCATGGTGGCTCAAGCCTGTAATCCGAACACTCTGGGAGGTTGAGGCGGAAGATCACTTGAGTTCAGGAATTCTAAACCAACCTGGATTTATATTCTATAGGCAACAAAATGGATCTGGATTCTATGGGCAACAAAATGGATCTGGATCTATGGGCAACATAATGAGACCTCATCTTCATAAAAAAAATCAAAAAATTAGCCAGGCATAGTGGCATGTACCTGTAGTCCCAGCTACTCAGGAGGCTGAGGTGGGAGGATCACTTGAGTCCTGGAGGTGGGAGAATCACTAGAGTCCCAGAGGGGGAGGCTACGTTGAGCCAAGATTGCACCACTGCATTCCAGCTGTGGCAACAGAACAAGACTGTTTTAAAAAAAAAGAAAATCCAGGTGCGGTGGCTCAGTGGCTCACAACTGTAATCCCAGCATTTTGGGAGGTCAAGGTGAGCAGATCATTTAAGGTCAAGAGTTTGAGACCAGCCTGACCAACACAGTGAAACCTTGTCTCTACTAAAAATATAAAAAATTAGCCAGGTATGGTGGCACATGCTTGTAATCTCAGCTATTTGGGAGGCTGAGGCAGGAGAATCGCTTGAACCCAGGAGGCAGAGGTTGCAGTGAGCCAGGATCACACCACTGCACTCCAGCTTGAGCAAAAAAAACAAGGAACTGTTTTATACCAGACCTTGCTCTTGTTAACTAGACTTTGCAAGTAGTGGGCGACTGACCTGCATTTTAGGGTTACACCCACACTTCTGTCTTGGCTACAAACTTGGGGGTTCCCATATAAGCCCTCCTAGGTTCAATAATTCACTAGATTGGCTTATAGAACCCCGGAAGGCACTTATGTTTATTTGTATATACATAAAGGTTTAGCAAAAAGGATACAACTTATGAACAGCTAAATGGAAAGGATGCACCAGAAAAGAGGTGGGGGCAGGTGCACAGTTTCCAAGCCCTCTTGGAGCATGCCACCCTCCCAGCACCTCCATGTGCTCACCAACCCAGAAGCTCGCCAACCTTATTGTCTGCTATGGGGAGGCTCCATTATGTAGGCATGATCAGTTAAATACTGAATCCCTCTCATCTCCCTGCAGGTCTGGAATGGGGCAGAAAGTTCTAACCCTCTAGACATGCTTTGGACATGACCAGGCTCAACCTGAAGATATCTACCCATAGCAACCCCCAAGAGTGAATGATTAGCACGTGAAAGATACTCTTACCACTCAGGGGACTCCAAGCATTTTAGGAGCTCTGTGACAGGAACCTGGGACAAAAACCAAATGCTTTTTTTAAAATTCTATCACAGACTAAAGGTAAAGTGCAATGCACCATACAAGTGGTGCCTATGGTATTTTTATCAATCTAAAAGAGTAGTGAGTAATGCAAGTGCCTCCTCAGCATTGTATGGAAGTCATATGGACTCAGTGAAACACCAGTCCCCATCCCTAGGGCCATATTTTTTCAAAAATGGACAAACCCTCTGGTCTCAGTGACCAGCTATGAGCTGGTCCTAGTATGAGGCTCAATGCTTAGGAACAACACTGAGGAAAATTCTTTCCCTAGATGAGAACAAAGACACACGTCATTCTGGAAACTACTGGCAGTCATCTTGCCACAACGAGGACAGCCGCACTGAATCCAGTTAGCAGAAGTCCTCTAAAGTGAGAGGTTTCAGGTTCAGGTTCTGTGATATACCCATGGGCCCACTTTACCTTGTTTTCTGCACAAGTGCTAGGTGAGTGCCATCAGACCAAAACCTAACACATTTTTGAGTTGAAATATGAAACACTGATCTAAAAATGCCGCTTAGTCGGAGGATGAAGTGAAAATGTGTGAGGTGGCAGCAGCGTGTGCTCCCGCCAAACTGGGAATGTGAATGTTTAGAAATATTGGCAGCAATTGACAGAATGATTTTGTCTGAAGTCAACAGTTTTTTATATTTTATTATTATTTTTGGAGACGGGAGTCTCACTCTGTCACCCACGCTGGGGTGCAAGTGGTGATCCTCCTGCCTCAGCCTCCTGAGTAGCTAGAATTACAGGTGCCCAGCAAAGTCAACAACTTAAAACAATGGGCTTATATTTGTCTTTTATAATTTTGTTTCCATATGAATTCATTTGTATTTTACAAAAATATTGGTCTGCAATGGTAAAGAAATTTTAAAAAGAAACAGTTCCATTCCTCAGACAGCTTGAGAACTGGCCTAAAGATCTACAGAGAAATAGAACCACGGCCCTGATCAAACCTAAGCCTAACTCTTAATCTCTGCTCTTTAGTTATGTAGCCTATAGATAACCTTGACTGCCTGACCCTGGCTGAGTGAAATTTTCTGTGATTTACAAAAGAAAGTTTGCCACCTAATACAGGAAATGAACTGCCAGACCAAAGAAAGATATGGAAGAGGACAGAGAGGGAGGAAAAGCAAGGAAGAGTACTGAGAGGGAGGTAAAAGCACAGCACAGGCAAAGGTATAGAGAATTCCAAACATAACCTAAAACTACTCAAGGAGAGACTGAAGAGGAAAAAATCCACTCAAAGAGGCACAGTCAGATAAAGGCTTTTTCACATCTCTGCAATTAAATGGCCACCTGGAAGGCTTTCCTTCCTTTAAACAATGAACCCATGCAAACATTTCTTTGTTCCACCCATTTCAGCAACTGCCAATTTTGAGCCAGATGAATTATCCTCAAGCAAATGTCACACACAGTGGGTAGTGATTTCATTTTCCTAAATGGTTGTCAAAGCTTTGCATACTAAAGCTTCCAAAAAGGAGAACTGGAAAAATGACAATTTAGAGGTGGGAAAGAAACATGAGTTATTTCAAAGCAGCAGCCTGCGATATGGTAAAATCATTCTTCTAAAATGCCTCCATCGAATATTTTCCAAACTGTAATCATTTCAACTGCTGGCTTTCACTGTATTTATGCTAAAATGGAGCTGACTTATTTTTATAGTATTTTACCAGAGTAAAGAGCCAAAAACGAATAGGGGGAAAAAAAGGAAAGAAAATATTACTGTAGGTTTTAAGAAGACAAGATCCAGAAACAGGAAGAGTTAGGAAAGGATGAAAAATGAACTTTGTGAAGAAAAACGCTGACTACTTTCATGTCTATTAATCTAAGAAAATCCTAAAACAGAATGAGGTTACTCTAAATTAAAAATCTGCATATAATACTTACAGTGAGTAGACCATGATGGGGAATATCCTGTATAAATAATCAGTTCAAGGCCAGGGAACTCCCAAGTCTTACCAAGATGTCATAGCCTCTGCTGAGTAAGGTGTTAAAATGGGTAAAGTTATCCAAAGGTTTCCTAACTGGAGTCCAGGGACATTTTCCCCAGTGTCTGTCTGAGATTTAGAAACTATTTCTTTTTTTCTTTTTATGATGATTTTAAAAATTAATATATAATAATGTAGGCATATCCTAGGCCATCCAGAAAGCAACCTTATTATAGCTATGTAATCTCAATTCCCATATTTGCATTAATAATTCAGTGGCACCAAGATCACTTAAAATAAGAGCAACTTTCATTTCATGTGTCTCAAGCTATGATGCCCCTAATCAACACTGGCTCAGGTTTCAGCAACCTGAGCCTAGTAAACTATATCACATTCATTTGGAAGGAAGAACAAGTAAATGATGGTTACAAACAAATAAGGGTGATATCCTCTGAGATGCACACATCACTTCGATGATATTCTCAACAAAAATGCCTTTTATTCAGTCATGAGGACACAACCAAAAAATTCAAACTGAGGGGCATTCTAAAATACAAAATAGCTGTCCCTTACTTTTTAGAAATGTCAAGGTTATGAAAGACTAAAGAAACAACCAAATGCAATATCTAATCCTGGACTGGATCCCAGACCAGAAAAAGAACTTTAATGGGACCTTAACTGGCAAAATTTGTATAAGGTCTATAGATGATAGTATTCTACCAAAGTTAATTTCCTGATTTTGGTAACTGTACAATGATTATACAAGATACTAACATTTAAGAAATCTGGGTGAAGAATACAAGGAATTCTTTGTACTATTTTTGCTACCTTTTCAAAAGCCTGGTATTATTTCAAAGTTAAAAAGTATAAAAAAGTTAAAGTAAGGGTCTGGATCAATAAAAAGGAGGCCTAAATAACTAGAATGTATTAATCTGTACAATGTCTAACAACGTCCAGTGACTCCAGTATCCAGTCCCCTTGGCAGGTCTGCAGGGACAGCCCTTAAGGAGATCTAACCAACTTGCCTTGTCAGTTTCTCCTTTGTCTTCTGTGTAGGCTTGCCTCCAGAATTCCTGTCTAGACCCCCTCCCAGCTCTTGTTTTTACTCAGCATTAACCACCTGGCACTTAAGTTACATGAGTTTCTTGTGATTTGGGTTAACAAGAATCTGCTCCCCAGAGTTCAGTCACTTTACTCATGTGCTGAGAAAATAGCTGATTTCCAGATTATCATAGCTGAGAGCCAGCCCCCGGACTACCGTAGTAACTACTTGTCCAGCAGTCCCTGCCCAAGGACCATTCTGCAGCCTGCAACACCTGCAAAGGTAAACAGGCAGCTCTAACAATAATAGCAACAAAAATATAGTCTTCTGTAAAGCAGGAAAGGTGTCAGAAGCCAACTTTGAACCTTGTTGAATAAACAGAATTTTGGAAGACAAAATAGGGCCAAGAGCCAAACTTATGCCCAGCTCAGCAAAGGTCTAGTGAGTAACCATTTGATAAGGCTCCATGAAGACTTACCTGTATCCACTGGGACCCAGAATAAGTCTTATAATTTAATACATCTATCCATGTCTTCACTTAAAACCCTTTAATAGGGCTGGGTGTGATGGCTCACGCCTGTAATCCCAGCACATTGGGAGGCCAAGGTGTGACAGAATTGCCTGAAGTTAGAGTTCAAGACCAGCCTGGTCAACATGGTGAAACCCAGTTTCTACCAAAAGTAGCAAAAAACTTAGCTGGGCATGGTGGCGGGCACCTGTAATCCCATCTACTTGAGAGGCTAGGGCAGGAGAATCACTTGAACCCAGGAGGTGGAGGTTGCAGTGAGCCAAGATTGTAGAGAACCTGGGTGACAGAGCAAGATTCTATCCCCCGCAAAAAAATCCTTTAAAGTTTTTAGTTTTCTATGACCTCTAAAACAAAGACCAAAATCCTGCTCACTGCCTGATGCCTGGCCCCTGCCTGCTGCTCCATACCTCATCCAGCATCCCCCACCCCAGGCACACTCCAGTCCTGGAGCCAGCCTCCATCATCACTTCAAGGGCTTAGCGCAAACTGTACCCTCGTTTACACTGTCATCTCACCCCCATCCACTAATCCGCTACACATACACTTTGGCCTACCTAACTTCCACTTATCAAGATCTATTCAGGTTTTGGCTTAAATATCACTTAAACTGGAAAGGCTTCTCTCACCAACCTTGGGGACTAGATTAGCACCCTTTATGTTCTCAAAGCACTCTATAATTTCTCTTCCTAGAACTTACCACCATTTCAAATGATTATTTGTAAAGGCTCTTGGTCTCCCCAACTAGGTTAAGAGCATCCAGAGGGCAGGGACTAAGTGTGGTTTTATAAGCTCTCATAACCCAATGCCTAGTACTTTGCACTTCACACAATGAGAGTGGACCCTGCCCACATCCTCAACTTGAAATGAAATTCATATGCTAGAAATAGCATGAACATTGTAACTACTGAGTAACACTCAAGTAAGAGCTACTAAAATTATGTAAAAATGGGTTCCCGCTGAATATGCCTGAAATTTACCACTGCTTTTTCATTCCACCCGATGGAGGGGGAAAAAGCCAGCCAGGCAAAAGATGCCAAGCTGTCATTTTTTCAAGCATACTTTTTGACTGTCAAATCAGCTCATTTTAGGATATTGAAAAACTTCTAATGGCAAGGTAAGACATCAAGAAAGGAAATGCTTCTAAAATTAACACACTATACTTTTTTTACTCTGAAACAAATCTATACTCATCATCAGTACATTTTCACTTCCCTCTGCAGCCTCACTGTCACCTTCTCTTTCAAAATCCTGGTTATTACTACTACAAGGATATTCAGACCCTTTCTCAAACACCAAAGATTCTACTAACTTCCATGGGAATAAATGTCAACTATGGCTAAAATGTCATTTGCTTAAAAAACATGAAAAACTCGCTTTTATCTCAGCTATGAACTAATAAAAGCAAGCTAAATTACAGCTGTCCTAAGTTGTCCCTGTTCACAGAAGGATTACCATTTAAAATCATAAGTTAGCAGATAAAAGTGGAGGACTGAAATACCCAAACTGATATTTTCAGGGTGTGTTACACTGGACTAGCAGCTAAATTCTCCTGGACCCAGGCAATATTCTCAAGCAAAGGATGAAGGAACCAAATACTGAGATTTCTTCAGAGATAACAAGGCAGATTCCTATTGGCCAGGGGAGAAACTTGAGAATTCAAGAGTGCGTTGATTCTTAGGTAGAAAACTATACTTCAGAGAAGTACCTGGCTGTAGAAAGTGTCTCCACAGAAATGGCTACATTCTAGGTGCACGTTAACAACATTTCGGTCCACAGCAGGTTGCATATACAACAGTGGTCCCATTGGATTACACTACTGTATTTCTACCATACCTTTTGTATGTTTAGATATTTTTAGATACACAAATACTTACCATTATGTTACAATTGCCTATAGAATTCAATAGAGTAACATGCTGTACAGGTGCATGTACCTAGGAGCAATAGGCCATACCAGATAGCCTAGGTGTGTAAGCCTAGGCTATACCACCCAGGCTTGTGTAAGTACACTCTACAATGTTCACACAACTATGAAATCACTTAACATGTTTCTCAGAAGGTATCCCGATCATTAAGCAATGCATGACTGTGTAAGTATTATATGCCACAATACCTAGAAGCTACATGGAAACCCCACTGGGTAATTCAAAGATGGACAAGAACATGATTGCTTTAAAAACGTGAAAAAATGGCTTCTATCTCAGCTATGAACAAAAGCAAGATAAATCACAACTATCCTGAGTCCCTGTTCATAGAAGGATTCTCACTTAAAATCATGTTAGTTAATGGATAACAATGGACTGAAACATCCAAGCTGATCATTTCTTCAGGGTATGTTAAACTGTAATAGAAGATATATTCTCCTGGGCCCAGGCAATATATCAGCCAGAAGACAAAGGAACCAAATACTGAGATTTCTTAAGAGATAACTAGACAGACTCCTATTGGCCTCACAATCATGGAATTAATATAATACATATGAGTATGCACACATACATATCTGATAGTCTGGTTCCTAACCTTTTTTAAGTCGGAGAATCAAGAAAGCTATGAATCTCCTCCCCAGAAACAAATAATGTTTATGCAAGAGAGGCTTTCTTAACTGATCTTGTCTTAACCACCCTGCCAAATTAACCAGCACATCCTACATCAGTACATGACTGAAGTGTGAGCACACCAGCAGCTCACAACTAGTAGGAGACGCTACTTGAGCACAGGACTACTCAATGTGTGGTCTAGGTGGGTGCTAGTCTGCCAACTGTTTATTACCAGTTGCCCTTAAGATAAGTACAGAAATGGTGAGTAGGCATTTAGAAACAGACGGAACCTTCAGACATGGTTGCATCATCTAAGTAGCTGACTTGCTTCACTGACCAACCCCAGTGTTGCTGGTCTTGTAAGGTACACGTGGCACCAGCTGCCTACTAGTCAAGATCTGAAGAACTATGTGACCACAAGTGACAGTTTAAGGTTAGTCAGTTAACTGTAGTACAAAAGTATTAAAATCAGGAGTCCATTTCTTACACTAAAAGTTCATTTAAATTTAACCAGGAATTTACAGGATACATTGTTGGAACTGGC
Organism: Callithrix jacchus; assembly: GCF_049354715.1. Taxonomy (NCBI): domain Eukaryota; kingdom Metazoa; phylum Chordata; class Mammalia; order Primates; family Cebidae; genus Callithrix; species Callithrix jacchus. The sequence goes on along the minus strand of NC_133504.1, from coordinate 152,667,469 downwards.
TACTGAAGAAGGACTGAAGATGAATTTTGACATGATAGCATCACTTATATCACTCACTTTGGAGTAAAATTTAAAAATGAATATCCTGAGCTTTCCAGAATTGCTTTAAAATGTCTTTTTTCATCCATTCTTATTTACATCCCTCTATAAGATCAGTTCCTCTACCATGAGTATTATTTAAGCAAAACCAGAAATAGTTTGGATAGACATTACTTTAGCCCCAAAACAAGCTTGTCACTAACCCACATAGTTAGACAGGTTAACAAGCAAGATGTGAATTTATTTGTGACATTAAAACTCCTAAATACTGACATACATGAAGTTTGGTCAAAGTATATATAGAGGAATTTAATATGAAGAATCATTATTTCACTTATAACTTTTTGAGTAGTTATAAATGGAATAAAAAATAACAAGAGTTAATAGTGATTATGAATTGCCAAGACATGTACACTTTCAAAGAACATGTACACATTTAGAAATTTTTCCCTGTATTGTTTTTTCCAACTACATCTATTAAAATGTAACTTTATTTCTGTTGTTTTTAAAAATAAATTTAAAAATTAAGGCTTGTATTTTGTTCTCTTTTTTTTAAGTAAAAGTACAGGTCCACAACAGATTGGAAATAAAAAAGACTAGATTTTCACCATATATAGATTAAAAAGCAGTGAGCTGCTCCACCAATCAAGCTGTATCATTCCCTACAGTCAGATACGTTTATTCCTACTTATGCCAGTCGTTCTTACAATTTAATTTATAAACACATAATAAACTGTATATAAATACACAATATTTTTATTCAGAGAAATTACTGTTTCTGTGAAAATGAAGTTGAATGTTTGAATGATTTGGAATCATTCAATAATAGTGAAACACTAAAATAAATGCCACAATATTAGATGTAAGGAAGAAAACAGCAAAAAGACTGGAAGGCAAATCACAAAAATCTAGGATTCTGTACTCAAGATATTCACAAATATTTTAAAGTTCTTACTTTAAGGCAACCCAAACTGAAAACTGTGTAGCCCATGCACCACAGGTGAAGTTTATGTGCAAAACCAACACAGAAGCCACTTATCAGGACTTGGCCCCCGTATCAGAAATTAGCAAATATGTGTGAAATAAAATGTTTAAGACACAAATGTAACATTTTTCACATTTCTCCATCTTTAACTAACTAACTAGCTGCTGGTCATCATATTCCTAGATGAGACAGCCTGCACTCTAAACACAAAACTCTGTACATAATATTTAAGAGATTCTGGTCCCCTGGTTCTATTACTGAAATATAACCAAATGGTAATAAAACATGGACAAAATAAAAACAAAAAGACACACCAATTACAGGAAGCATAAAGAGTCCAAAAAGAGACTCTAACCAAATAAAGAAAATGAAACCATTTATAAAATTGCAACCTTATTGTCTCTTTCCTAGTAACATTGTATCTACACCCAATTCCCACAGAGAATGTATTTTTGAGCAGTTTACACCATTAACCGAATTAAACCAGAGCCCTTAGGGAACAAAGTGGGTTACACTAGACTTTCCACTTCTTCCCCCTCCCACCCTTCTTGGCCCTCACCCTGCAGAGCCCAAAGGACAAAAAACAAAAGCAGATTCAATAAGTAACATATAAAAAGTCCTTTATGAGACACTGCAAAACATTTTCTCTTACTATCACTATTAAAAAATGTCAGTAATTCTGGGCCATAAACCAAAGTAATCCAAAACTATGGGTTTCGTTCGATTCTGAAGTCCAACATTTTGTAGCTTATCTACACTAGTCCATAGTTTAAGGTCAAAGTTTTAATTTAGTGTTAAGAAAAAGAACCAAAACAAATGAAAAGTATAGTTGTGCGATGAAGGAAAATAACATGAGACAGTTCATTTCATAAAGGATTTGCCGTTGACAGAAACTAAAATTATAAGAAAAAAAAATTCAATATCTTATTAACACCTAGATTGAAATAATCTGAACACAAACTCATTTTGAAAACAGCCAGAGCATGCCTTACACCTCTACTTCACAGCATTAGGACTTAGCTGAATTAATGCAAAATTTCACTGTCAACTATATTACACAATGCAACAGAATAGAAATAGTGTACAAAAAAAAAAGCATAAAAATGAGCAATGTCTAAATAGGCCATGGGGGAACTGGGCTGATGTTCTGGGTCCTGCTCTTTGGGTCTAGCTCTGCCAATAATTAACACCATGAAAAGTGGTTGGCTGCCTTCATTTTGGGGTTCCTATCTGTGAATTCAGAGGGTCAGTTTAAGTACACACCACCGACGCTATCCGCTCTAAGACTCTTCTGCCCTAGAACTAAAATGCAGTTGGTACAGAATTGAAGCTTTTCTGGGCAGTGAAAGGAGGCAAACATGATCTACCACCGTAAAGAGATTTGGACACTCACTGACTTAGCTGATAGTTATTCTGGTAATAAAACAAAGGGGGAAATGGGTAGCTATGCCACTCTGAAAGCAGCATCAAGAACTACCAAGCTTGATGGTAGTTCATTCTTCATTGTAAAATGCAAACCGTAATCTGGCTTTAAAATAAATTTTGTTCTTAATTTTGTAATTAACAAAAATATTTATTTTAAAAATCAGGAGGAATGAAATATATTGAAACAAAGAAATGCACAGTGGTTATTTAAAGGTTACCTTACCTTAGTTCACACAATATTAAATTCTTTGTTTTATGAAGAGATGATAATGCAGCGATGAACACACACCTGGTCTGGGTGCAAGTTCCACCTACTAGCTGCATAGCCTGGCAAGTTTCAGTTTCCTTGTCTGTAAAATGAGGATAATATGGTTGAATAACGTGGTCTCAAGAGTGGTTGTTGGGAGTTAATATGAGTTAATACAGGGTAAGTATTCCTTAATCCCAAATGCTTGGGACCACCAGAAGTGTTTCAAGTTTTAGATTTTTTTGTATTTGAGAATATTTGCATTATAACCAGTTAAGCATCTATAATCCAAAAATCTGAAATGTTCCAATGAGCCTCTCCTTTGAACATCATGTCAGCGCTCAAGAAGTTTCAGATTTTGGAGCACTTTGGATTTCAGATTTTCATATTATAGATGCTCAACCTGTATATATGAAGCACTAAATACAGGGTCCCACATGCAAAAGAACCTATGTAAGTGTTTACTAATATTTTATGCTGAACAACTTCATGTTTAACTACAAATAGATGTTCACTAATATGCCAAATGCAAACCATATGAATATCAAAACTCCAGAAAACCTCACCCACATGTATCAGTATTAAACTAAACATCAAGACAATTTCGAGAGAAAATACACACACACACACACACACACACAGAGAGTATGGTAACTTTTTGATTCTTCCAGATGCCAATCCTTTGTCAATCTATCCTACTACTAAAGATCTCTAAAATCTCTACACACATTTACAGAATAAACCACAAAGTCACACAGACTAGAATGAGCCTCTGGTATCCTGTACTTCAAAGTACTTATCACAGTATGTAATTCTCTATTTGAGTGACTCTTGTTTGATTAATATCTTTCTCACCCACTAGAACAAAAGCCAGGAGATAAGGTGTGTGCTTTACCCTCCACTGTATTGCTACCATCTATCACAGTGCATGGCCCGGGGCAGGTGCTCAGTAAATACTTGTTGGATGAACCTCATCTTCCATCAAGGCTCACATCACCGTCTAATATGGATGACCCTTCAGGGTTTGCAAAACACTCTCAAATAAATTTTCTCATCTGACCTTCATAGTAAGCTTTTGGGGAAGCCAGGGCAGATGAGAAAACCAAGGCCCAAAAGTTCACTGAGTCACCCAAGACCACATTCTTAACAAGTGGCAAAGATCCAAGTGTGTTAACTCCTAGTCTGAGGTTCCTTCCAGAACATTCTGCTGCCTGGGTTAAATCCAATACAAATACTTGGGCTGTAGCCTTGCCTTGTACTTTTTTGCCTCTACAGTTTTTACTCCTCCCTTCTAGCCACCCAGAACTGTCTCCTACCTCTTTCCCACTTTTCATTCATTAAATAAACATTTATTAATGTGTTCGATGGTCAAACTCTCCTTCTTCCTTCAGGGTCCACGGATGTGTTGTATGTGTGACATCTATTGCACAGACATCCATTTATTCAATCAACAAAAAGTCTTCTGTTGTACAGACATGTATTTGTACTTTCAATACAATGATGAACACTTGCTAAGTGTCATACAGTGTGAGGTTCCACTGTGGAGAACTGTTTTTTTTTGTTTGTTTGTTTTGTTTTTTTTGAGACAGAGTTTCGCTCTTGTTACCCAGGCTGGAGTGCAATGGCACGATCTTGGCTCACCACAACCTCCGCCTCCTGGGTTCAGGCAATCCTCCTGCCTCAGCCTCCCGAGTAGCTGGGATTACAGGCACATGCTACCATGCCCGGCTAATTTTTTGTATTTTTAGTAGAGACAGGGTTTCACCATGTTGACCAGGATGGTCTCAATCTCTTGACCTTGTGGTCCACCTGCCTCGCCTCCCAAAGTGCTGGGATTACAGGCGTGAGCCACCGCGCCCGGCGAGAACTGTGTTCTAATGTTCTGAGAAACTACTGAAGTTTCTCAGCGAGAATAACAATGTAAATTACCTGTTTTAAAACAGTACAACTGCTGCCATTTACACAGCCTGAGATATCCCGGGTACCTCAATTGAGAAATAAAGCAAACACTAATACCCACCAAAACAACATAGATCACATCAACATATATATCAATTTAAAAATATATACAAATTTGATTCATCTGCCATCATGTAAAAAACATATTCATACAACATCCATAGAAAAAGTATCCCCGGGTCTACTCTACTAAAACAGCTCTTATCTATCAGGCCTGTTAAATAGTTAACAGCCCTTTTCAACCCTGTCAGCTCAAAAGAACACACATTAAAATCGAAACAACAGATCTGGGAATCTCACGCTTCTAGATTACCAGCCCAGGACCGCAACTCTAAATACAACAGCAATAAACCTGCAATAATCCTCATGAAATATAGTATCAATTAAATGTTGGTGCAAGAAATGTAATGCAGAATTGCTGCCGTATTAACACTCCCTGAAGATAAATCACTAAAGACTTTAAGCAAGTGAAAGTCGATTCTGTGAATATTTAACACAGCTGGCTTTATTTAAAAATTCCCAAAACAGACACACACTGGCATAAAGAACTACAAAGGGTTAATAACACTAGATTATATATGAATTCAAAAGTAAGGAAGACAGCTGCCTGGGAATCTTCCTTATTTTAGAAATGATAATATTTTAAAACCTCAGTGGAAAGCAAACAAAATGGTACTTGATAATACGCTAACTCATTGGAGAATTTAATAGAAACAATATCCAACTAATCCTCCTTTTTCTTTCATACTTAAATTTCAATGCTGAATTTAAGAGACCAATATCAGATAAGACGAAAAGGGAAAGTACATGAAAAAAAACAGCTCTCAGAATAGACAGAAACCTGAGAAATCATGTCTCTGTGGGCAAAGGTTTGGGTTGGTGAAGAACATCCATTGGTATAAGGCAGCATGCCTGACCCCTTCCTCACTGTCTCTTACAGGGACACAGATGCTTTTAAATACCATGCTCCTATGGATCCTGAATGAATCTAAGTAACCCTCATGAAGGTGGGGTTATGTGTGCTTGATTCAGGGTCCTTAAGAGTATATGAGGCTGGACACAGTGGCTCATGTCAGTAACCCCAGCCTCATGGGAGGGGGAGGCGGGAGGACGACTTGAGGCTAGAAGTTCAAGATCAGCCTGGAAAACTTAGCTAGACCCTGTTTCTTAAAAAAAAAAAAAATACCCAGTCATAGTGGTGGTACATGCATGTAGTCCCAGCTACTTGGGGGAGGTGGGAGTGAGGCCAGAGGATCACTTGAGCCCAGGAGGTGGAGGCTGCAGCGAGCTATGATCGCACCACTGCACTTCAACCTGGATGACAGAATAAGACCCTGTCTCTAAAACAAAAATAAAAATTACTAAACAGTAAATTTGCCCACATGTTTTCTTATGTCTTCCAGTGGACCAGAAAGACCTCCCACCTTCAAGAACTCCTAATCACTTCACCTTGATTGTCTACAAGGGAGTGATTTACAAATGCTACACCATGACCACCCTAAAGAGGCCTCATTAGGAAAAGTTTCTCTTGTATTAAATCCAAAGCTCTTTTCATTGGATAGTTTAATTCCACTTCCTTCCTTTTTTCCCCTCTGTGAACTCAGTGGAAAAGAATGAACCTCTCAAAGAAGTCCCTTTCACCTCAAAAAAAAAAAAAATCACATTTGGTCAGATGAATTCTATGAAGTAATAGAACAGGTGCTCTTTTCAAAAGAACAAGGACATCAGTGATCAAATTTAATCCAATCAATTACATTTAAAAAATCATTTTAAGAGCTAACATGGCCTTGTAGAAACTAAGCATTTAATATCTCCTTTGATTATGAAATTGCACAGGTCTTCCTGAAAGCTTAAGTTCACACCTTCACCCACATTCAATTCCAACAGGCATAGAGTGTTTCCTAAACTGTTTCACCAAGCCATTGTGAGGTGCTAGGGAACTTGACAAGGCAAGGTTACATCTCAAGGGCCCTTTTGTTTCACTCTATTCTTTCGGTTGCCCTTTTGGGTCTTCTGCTCCCTTACCTTGGATAATGAGAGAAGATGAAACTCAAGTGTGTTAATTATACTTTGCTTATAACTCTTGATTTTAAGGTATGTGAAAGAGGAAAATAAAATGTGGTTAAAATTGTTTTTGGATGTAAATTATCCCAAGAGCTAATTATGTATAATTTCTTCATTTTCTTTATTTATGCAAGTGAATCCCAGATAAACATCCTTTTAGGTCAAATATTTCTTCCCTTATGACTTCATGACTAATCCTATGTAAGCCTAACATGCTGTTACTCACCACCCCACCCCAAGAACTCAGTATTAATATACTATCCTGTTAGGAGAACAGGAGCTAAAACTTGTTTGAAAGGGACTAACATAACATCCTTTGGCATGAAGTCATCTTTACCATCTTTACTGTGCAGAGTTAAGGTTAAATAACCTTGTAACATAAAAAGGAGGACTGAGAAATACTGAACTTCCCTTCTATGAAGGTTATATAAAGATCTTTCCATCTCTAGCATCCTAGTGACTCTGCATGTCCAGGATGAACATGGGAGAGACATTTGTAAAATCAAGGGCTGTCTATATTTAGTCTCAATCTCTCTCCTCCCATTGAGCTCACTCCAATCAGGCTTTGATTCCTACCATTCTATCAAAACTGCCTGTCAAGATCACCAATGACCTCCACGTTGCCAAAGCCAACAGTCAATTTGAACCTTCATTCTACTGAATGATTACTCTAACTGGAAACATTCAGTAGCTGCCTTCTTGGTGATCTCTCCAAGGTAATTTTGGTTAACCTCATGTCTTCAAATACCTTCTACATATTCATGATTTACAAATCATATCTCTGGTATTGGTGGTATAGTGGTGAGTATAGCTGCCTTTCAAATGACATTTCCAGCTGAAACTTCTTTGAACTCTGGATTCCAGAATCTCTCATATATCCAACTGCCTATTCAATATCATCACATGAATATCTATATTAATCTGTTTTCATGCTGCTATAAAGAACTGTCTGAGACTGGACAATTTATAAAGGAAAGAGGTTTAAGTGACTCACAGATAAGCATGTCTGGGAGGCCTCAGGAGAGTTACAAATGATGACAGAAGGTCAAGGGGAAGCAAGGCTCCTTCCTGACAAGACAGGAGGACGAAGAGCCAAGCCAACAAAAAAGAGCCCCTTATAAAACCATCAGATATTGTGAGAACTCACTCATTACCATGAGAGCAGCATGGAGGAATCATCCCCTGACATGTGGGGATTACAGTTCAAAATGAGATTTGGGGTGGGGGACACAAAGCCTAGCCATATCAGTGTCTAAGAGGCATCATTAACTTAAGTCCTAAATCAAACTCCTAATGTTACCTCCAAATTGGCTTCTCCCAAGACCTTGCCCATCTCAGTAAATAGCAACTCCATTCTTCTAGTTGCCCAGGAGAGCCATCCTTGTCTATGCTTGTATTCTCTCTCTCTCTCAGTCCATATCTAATTTATAAGGAAATCCTATCAGCTCCACCTTATATCTAGAACCTGTCCACACCACCACCCTCTCTAGCAACCCAGCCCAGCAATCACCATGTCTTGCCTAGCTCTTCACAATGGCTCTGCTTCCTCCTTTCATCCTATTCTCCACAAAACAGTGATCCATTATAAACTTAGGTTGGATCGTATTATCCTGCTGCTCAAAACCCACTGATGGCTTCCCACCTGTTCTAGGTTGAACTGTGTCCCTCAAAAATTCACACACTATACTCTTAACCTCCAGTATCACAGAATGTGACCATATTCAGAAATAATGTCATTGCAGATGTAGTTAGTTAAGATGAGGTCATTTAGGTGGACCCCCAATTCCAGTATGAATGATGTCCTTATAAAAAGAGAAAATTTGGACATAGAGACACATACATAGGGAGACCACCATATAAAGATTAAGGCAGGGATCTATAAGCCAAGGAATGCCACATATTGCCAGAAAACCACCAAGTGCTAGGAAAGAGGGATGGAACAGATTCTCTCTCTCATGATCTTCAGAAGGAACCAACTCTACCAATAACCTGAGTCAGGCTTCCAGCCTCCAGAACTGTAAAACAATAATTTCTGTTGTTTAAGCCCATTGTCCCCAACCTTTTTGGCACCAAACCTTTTCGGTTTCATGGAAGACAATTTTTCTATAGATTTGGGGAGTTGCCGGCAGGGCTGGGGGGGAGGATTTCATAAAAATTCAAGGGCATTACACTTATTGTGAGCTTTACTTCTACTGTTATTACATTGTAATATATAATTAAATAATTATATAATTCACCATAATGTAGAATCAGTGGCAGCCCTGAGCTTTCCTGCAACTAGACGGTCCCATCTAGGGGTGATGGAGACAGTGACACATCATCAGGCATTAGATTCTCATAAATAGTGTACAACCTAGATCCCCCACATGTGCAATTCACAATAGGGTTCGTGCTCCTTTGAGAATCTAAAGCCACCACTGTTCTAACAGGGAGCAGAGCTCAGGCAGCAATGAGAGCAATAGGGAGCAGCTGTAAATAGAGATGAAGCTTCATTCGCTGGCCCGCCACTCACCTCCCGCTGTGGCCCAGTTCCTAACAGGCCACAGACCAGTATCCCTGGCTGAGGGTTGGGGACCCCTGGTTTAAGCCATCCAGTTTATAGTAGTTTGGTACAGCAGCCCTAGCAAACTAATATACCCCCTCATAAAGGATAAAAGGCAATGGCCAAAAGACCCTACATGCTCACACCCTAGCTCACACACTGGCCCCCTTATTGTTCCTCCCAACAGGCCAGGCTCCCTTCTAGCCTTTGCTCTAGCTCTTCCCTGGGCTTAGACCAGTCTGTCCCAGAGCCCTTAATTCCTTTAGATCTCTGTTTAAATCACTCCTTAAGGCCTTTTCCTCCCTCCAACACTGTCTGTCCTCCTCATCCACTGTTTTTCTCCATTATGTGTCACCACCAGGTACTTTAAGTACTTATTGTGGCAGATTGGGAGATGCACTGTTAGATCCCCCAATCAAGAAAGAACTTGCTGAGCAGCTGCAGGTAAACAGCATCCAGGAGTCAGCTCCTTAGAGTGAGCCTTGGCTACAGAGCACAGCCTCACCTCCCTGAGGTCACACTCTTCCCAAAAGGGGAGTCCACACCTCAGAGTGGGACCCTCTGAGAAGAGACACTCACTGCAGAGCTCTCTGGAGGGTTGGCAGAGACTCTACTCTGTCAAACCTGCATCACAGCTCAGCTTCTTCCTCTGCGCAATCCTGCTTCCACCTCCTGTTCAGAGGATTTGATCCCAAATAAACATCCTCCTTCCTAAACTCAATTTCAGTGTCTGCCTTTGGAGAATCTAACCTGAGACACTTACCTATCTCCCTGTACTACAGTGTAATCTTACTGAGGCAGGGACTTTGTTTCATTGTATCCCCAAAGCCTAAAATGGCACCTCGTAGGAAAGGAGAAATGATTGGAAATACACGGATGGAGGAAGCAGAGAGGAATGAAGAAAAGGCAATGAGTATCTGGACAGATGACTGGCCCCTGGATACACCAAAAGCATCTTAATATGGTTATTATGTATAACAAAGCAAAAGGAATACACAGCATTACAATGAGACTGTGTGAGATTTCTAATGTGCACACTGCTGTTGATTTTACAGAATTTGAAATATAATGTGTACTAAGTTCCTAAAGTTCACTTCTTCTCTTGACGCCTATGACCTTTTCCCCTAAGATTTCAAGTTTCACAATCACAAGATCTACTACCAAGAGGGTTTCAGGACCATAACCTTTAAGGTAGGGAATATAATGTACAGTAACTGTGTACACCTTTATGTTAATTCAATTGCTGTGTGACACCTTTATGTTAATTCCTAACTCCCATTTCAAAGAAACTCTGCTCTGCTTGTTATCATTACAAATAGTTTATTATAGCTTTTCTTCTTTTTTTTTTTTTTTTTGGTAAGACGGAGTTTCGCTCTTGTTACCCAGGCTGAAGTGCAATGGCGCGATCTCGACTCACTGCAACCTCTGCCTCCTAGGTTCAAGCAATTCTCCTGCCTCAGCCTCCCAAGTAGCTGGGACTACAGGCGTGCTCCACCATGCCCAGCTAATTTTTGTATTTTTGGTAGAGACGGGGTTTCACCATGCTGACCAGGATGGTCTCGATCTTTTGACCTCGTGATCCACCCGCCTCGGCCTCCCAAAGTGCTGGGATTACAGGCGTGAGCCACCGCACCCGGCTGGCTTTTCTTCTTTATTGACTGTGTCAAATAGTATTTTTTTCATTCAAAACAGTATTTTTTTTTCTTTCTCAGAAAATTGTCCTTCACTTTATTGTAACACTTTAATTGCATTTGGCTCTGGAAAGTGATTTAAAATAGATTTTCCATGAAGTATAGACCCAAATTAAGCTGATTTCTATCTGGTCACGTACCTCATGCCAATTCAATCAGAATGTGTTAGGTCTGACTATAAAGTAATAAAGCTGAGGAGCGTTGTGTGTGTTTGGCTTAGAATCACTTTCATTTCTGTACATAGCATTGCATGATGAAATTCCAAGTGAAAAATGTAAAGTCATGTTTAATACCAAAAACATCCCCAACAAAAACAACAAATCACCCCCACGCTAGAGCTACTATACTGGTCTGTAACTACTCTACCACACTCTGAGGCAAACTGATTCACAACAGTGTCTGTGTGTTTATAGCACAAGAATGTCTTACATAGATGTACCTAAAATATTTTATAACCATAAATATGAATAACAGAGTCTTTCTAGTCAGACCTATCTAATTTCATCAGCCTTCTGAAATTACATCTTTCACTAAAGCAGCCTCAAGGTACAAATGCAATAAGATCACATTAATTAAGACACATAAAACCATCCAGGAGTAGCAAATAGTATATACTATGTTTTTTCAAAAAGCAGAAACTGAACTAAAAATAGTAATCACTATTTTTGCCAGCTTAAAAAGCTGGATCTTACCTAGTGCCTGAAGCTACAATTCTATTACTACACAAGGTAGGATAATAATTAGCACGTTATTCATTTGTCTGGTATGCACCTAGCTTTGCAGGGCTGTGTATGTATGCTCACTTTGCAGCTAAGACCTTCAGTTCTCGGCTACTTGTTTGCCATTAAGCAGATTCCAAGAAGTTCCAAAATACAATGTGTCAACGCTTATACTATGTCAACAACTGCATCACTCAAGAAAAAAAAAATGAGGAGTCTATGCAATCCTATGGAAACACTCAGTATTGTCATTGTTGAAGTTCAGATCTCTACTTTATTTGGAAACAAATTACCGTTGACTATAAATAAAGCACCACATTACTGATACCCTTGACTTACACTGCAATAAACCCATCATAAATTGGAAACATTATGAGTAAAAATGCATTTAACACAGCACTATTATTATTACTAACTGTAACTGCTTTTGCACTATTGGATCTTCACAGCAACCCTACCAGGTAGGAATTAATCGAGAAACATGCTCAATGCCATACAACTAGGATATGAGGAAGCCAGAGCTGATACCTAAACTTGTCAGACTCCAAATTCATGCATTTGACTGCATTTGCATTTGAAATGCAAACAAGCATTTAAGGTGTATAGCAACAAAGAACCTAATTTTATCACTAAAATTCCTAGCCTCTCCCTGCACACATACAGAAATCATTAATGTGAGAATGGTATTTCGCATTTGTCTTTTCATTTAAGATTTCAAGTACTAGCATCCAACTAACTCCAGCACAGAAATAAAATCAGGTCAGAGACGAGCTTCTCTAAGAATTGTTTTCCTAATGAAGTGAAGATACAATGATACAAAATAAGATCTCAGGTAGCAAAGGGCAGCAGTCCTTTACTTGTCAAATATTAAAATGAAACACCTATCAAAATGGTGGGATTTCAGGTAATTTTTTTTTTTTTTTTTTTTTTTTTGAGACAGAGTTTCGCTCTTGTTACCCAGGCTGGAGTGCAATGGCGCGATCTCGACTCACCGCAACCTCTGCCTCCTGGGTTCAGGCAATTCTCCTGCCTCAGCCTCCTGAGTAGCTGGGATTATAGGCACGCGCCACCATGCCCAGCTAATTTTTTGTATTTTTAGTAGAGACCGGTTTCACCATGTTGACCAGGATGGTCTCGATCTCTTGACCTCATGATCCACCCACCTCGGCCTCCCAAAGTGCTGGGATTACAGGCTTAAGCCACCGCGCCCGGCCTCAGGTAATTTTTTTAAAATTAGCTTTTTATACTTTGTTATTTATTGTTGTGTTTCCTGCTGAAAACCATGCCATTTTTATAACATGAAAAAAGATACGAGTCTTTTAAATTTGAGAAAAACAAACAACATTAATAACACAGAGTTGGACCAATAGACTAATATTACATATACAAACATCAGTTCAGAGCTTATCTACAAAAGTCATACACAGATAGGATATAACTGAATTTAATGACCATGTGTATGAATTCAGAAGACTTGGTTATATCTACTAAACCATCCAGTACTATTCATGTTACCCTAGACAACTTGTTCAGCTCATCAGAGACCCTATTTCCTCATTTGCAAAAAAAGAATACTGGGATACTGTCTATTGAACATAGTTGTTGTAAGAATTAAATGAGCAACACAGACATTTATGTACATACATACACATTCATAAACTGTAAAATGCCAACCAAGAGTTATAAAAGTTACCAAAACTTTTAGAATCTAAACTGAAAGATCTTTAAATAGACAGTATTCTCAATTCATTTCTGTGACATGAAGTTATCCATTTGTCCTTTAGTTTCTTTTGTAACACAAATCTTACTGCAGTGCCAAAGGAAAAAAATCTCTATGTATGCATGTGTGTATATATGTGTATACATAAATACATATAGATTAATATATGTGTATTTATATTTTTCCCAAATGATATCCCCAATAGAAAGAAAAATCATTACTCCTTAACTCTTTCCAATATACATATTTATGCAAAGGAGTTTAGACTTTATACTAGCCAGTTTTAAAATCAGATTTCCATTCAATTCACATTACAGTGCCTATGAATTGTGATGAGTGCTTTTAGTTATGTATCATTCTATTCTAGGGAAACATTTAGAGGTTGGCTTGTAGAAAAGAAAATCTAGAGACAGAACAACCAATTAGCAGGCTTGGCTTTGCCATCATCAAGGTGAGAAAAAAATGAAGACATCTGGGGACTGAAAAAGAAAAAAGAAAACAGATTCCAGAGACATTTCCATCCCTGTTGATGAGCTACCTCCATGAAGTAAAAGAAAAGAATCTCAAAGAGGCAGGAAGATTTCCAACTGTGGTATCTGTTACAGACCAAATGTCTGTTCCCCTCCAAAATTCATGTGCTGGAATCCCAACTCCAAATGTGATGGTACTAGGAGGTGGGGCCTTTGAGAAGTGATTAGATCATGAGGGTGCAGGCCTCAGGGATGGGATTTGTGCCCTTATAAAAAAATCCTCTATGAGCTTTCTGGCCCTTTTCTGCCATATGAGGACACTATGAGAAGACGGCCATCCATGAGCCAGAAAGCAGGCCCCTAATCTGCCAGCACCTTCATCTGGAACGTTTTCCAGACTCCAGAACTGTGAGAAATAAATGTCTGTTGTTGAAGTCACTCAATCTAGGGTATTTTGTTACAGCAGCCTGAACAGACTAAGACAGTGCCTGTAGGTGTAGGGGACTTATGTGAACTATGGTCAGGAACACAGGCAGTTAAAACAGGGTTAAAAGTGGTGGCAACTATCCAGGCACGGTGGCACGTGCCTGTAGTCTGGGCTACTTGGGAGGCTGAAGCGGGAGGTTTGCCTGAGCCCAGGAAGCAGAGATGCAGTGAGCCAAGATCATGCCACTGCACTCCAGCCTAGGTGACAGTGAGACCCTGTCTCAGTTAAAAAACAAAAACAAAAACAAAAACAAAAAACTGGGGAGGCTGAGGCAGGAGAATTGCTGGAACCCAGGAGGTGGAGGTTGCGGTGAGCCGAGATCGTGCCATTGCACTCCAGTCTGGGTAACAACAGTGAAACTCCATCTTAAAAAAAAAACTGATGGCAACACCAGTTAGTAGAAATGTAAACTGGAACCACCAGTTTGGAAGATTTTATTAAACAACCTACGCATGTCTTACAATTCAGAAATCCTACTCCTAAGAATATGCCTAACAGAAATGCCTGGTAAGTGTCTACCAAAGGCAAATACAAGAATATTCATAGCACCGTTATTCCCAGAAGCCATAAACTGGAAAACCAAATGTCTGTCAACAGTAACATGGATAAGCTGAAGCATATTCATATAATACACACGGGAAAAAAATGAGCCGTTGCTACTCACAACAATGTGGATGGCTGCACAGGCATGTTCAGAATGAAAGCATATACTGAATCACTTCATGATTCCATTTACACAAAGTTCAAAGAGGGAAAACTTGCCTACAGAGATGAAGTTACAATGGGAGGGGTAGTGCCTGGAAAGGGACAGGAGGAAGGCCACAGGAGTGATGGGAATGTTATCTATCTTAACCTGGGTAATGACTAAACAGGTAGATATATATGGAAAAATCAACCTGTACACCTAAGATTTGTGTGCTTTTCCTTAATGTAAAAAGTTAATGAGTAAATAAAAGTCTCCCAGCCCTAGAGCACTATAGTGACAGCAAATCTCCTCCCCAAAACAGCTCTCTGGCCGCTGCTCCTAACAATAAAACAGCCTCACTTCAAAAAAATCAAGCAATAAAAGCATCTCAACAAACTAAAGTCATCAGTACAAGTAAATAGCTGTCTATTTCTCTCTCCTGAGGAAGTCATCAGCTAAGTGTTCTGGACACAGCTCAGATTCCTCAGGCATAGGAATTGTGGCCCTGACATTGTAAGTAATTTCCTTTTTTCTTTCTCTAAGACCCCAGACAAAATGAACTGATCCCTCTTCAGTGTTACAGGAACAGGTTTCCACACGATAGCACCTACTGTCTGTGAACCACTGGGAGACAGGCCTGGGACTCTTTCACTTCTGTCTCCTAAGCACCTCACACATTGCCCAAGCACAGGGTTGAAAATCCGTAACTGTTTCCTGAATTTAGTAAATAATTACGCATGCCTACAAATAGAAGTACCTTAAAACTTCATGGCTAAAAATCAAAAGTCACATCTTCTTTCATTAATATTTAATTATCCAAGTAGGTCCAATCTTATACATGCTATTATTTTTTTCATTAGAAAGTTGATAATTCCCAGTGTTATCATTTGTGAAGAAATAAAAATGTCCCATAGCTTAACATACTGCTTAGTATGATTTCACTGCAGTACATTTGCTTTCTAAAATTTACCATATCAAAAAACTTCCTACATAGGTTCTCCCCTCCTCTCCCCTCCCCTCTTCTTTTTTCTTTTCTTTTTGAGACAAAATCTTGCTCTGGTGCCCAGGCTGGAGTGCAGTGGCATGATCTCAGCTCACTGCAACCTCCACCTCCTGGGTTCAAGCAATTCTCTGCCTCAGCCCCCAAGTAGCTGGGATTACAAGCACTCAACACTGCATCTGGCTAATTTTTGTATTTTTAGTACAGATGGGATTTCACCATCTTGGCCAGGTTGGTCTTGAAACCCTGACCTCGTGATCCACCTACCTTATTATAGGCATGAGCCACCGTACCTGGCGACATAGGCTATTTCTTAAAGTTCTGTGATTAAATCAGAAGAGGTAGGGAAAAAAAGAGCAAGTATCCAGCATGGAAAAAGGGATACATATCCACTTTTGTATTATTAGGTTTGGACACTGAATATCTTTTGTTGCACAGATTATGCATGAGGCAACGTCATACTAATCATACATACCTGGCCATAAAAATATAGCTTGACTCCTGGAGTCAGCTAAGCTTTACCTCCAAAGTAACACAAAATGGTTGTGCCAACACAAAGTAAAACACTTTAAGATCTGAAAAAAGAAAAAAAGCCAAAGAAAGCGAATCTACTTCTGATTAAGTAGCTTTGAAGAAATGGACCAAGGCCGATCTGCTGTTTCTGATGAATGAGAGCAGTAAAAAGACTGGCAGAAGAAAAACCAGAGAGAGCTGTGGTTGGCCCATCATTTCCCGTGTGGACCCTGCTTTGAGACCCAACCTGATCGATTTAATTCTCCTCTCTAAGGAGGAGCTTGGCAGGGATCCAGTGGAGTCAGGTCTCACCCAAGAGGTCTGAAACATCTCACTGACAGCAGCCTTGCCTGTCCAGGAAGGAGAATGCTCAGATTGATCTCAGACTGATAAAACATGTCACTCATGGGACCAGAGGACTGGAGTGGGGAGGATGAGGAGGGCGGACAACTTATACCACATATATTTTCCTCCTTTGTCCACTTTAACCAATAAACAGCCTCCTCTCCCCCTTATTAAGGACTGTGTGCTCAACATAATTGAACCACATGACTAGGTTATGAACAATCTGCAACAGCCCAATTCCCTTGCCCAACCTGGTATCCACTGACAACATCAATAGCTATCAAATTACTGTTAAAGTTTATTTCTATGCATTCATTTATTTTTATTTCTCCCCCAACTCTCCTTTAAAAATCCAAGTGTGAAAGAAGACGGTTCTATAGAGTCACCTAGTATTTAAGAAGGGCACTGAGTAGGCACAATGGGGAAAGGATAGTTTCATCAATTAAGGATACTGGGAAAACTGGATTTCCACACACGAAAGGATAAAACGGGACCCTCGTCTTACACCATACACAAAAATCAACTCAAAATGGATAAAAGATCTAAACATAATACGTGAAACCATAAATACTCCCAGAAGAGAATATAGGGGAAAAGTTCCTTAACATTGGTCTTGGCAATGATTTTTTTGAATATAATGACAAAAGTCTGGGTCATAAAAGCAAAAATTAATAAATAAGACTACATCAAACTACATCAAAACCTTTTCTGCGCAGCAAAGAAAACAATAAAATGAAATGGCAACCTATGGACTGGGAAAAAACATTTGCAAACCGTATACCTGATAAGGGGGTCACTATCCAAAATTTATAAAGAACTCATACAACTCAGCAGTAGAAAAATAAATAACATGATTAAAGAAATGAAAAAGTCACCTGGATAGACATTTTTTCCAAAAGAAGACATAAAAATCTCCAACAGATATATGAAAAGAAACTCGACATCGATTAATCATCAGGGAAATGCAAATTGAAATTGAAAGCACTGCTGGGCACGGTGGCTCATGCCTGTAATCCCAGCACTTTGGGAGGCCGAGGTGGGCGGATCACCTGAGGTCGGGAGTTCAAGACCAGCCTGACCAACATGGAGAAACCCCATCTCTTAAAAAAGAAAAAAAAAAAGAAAGAAAGAAATTAAAAGCACTATGAAAGCATTCACACCCATTAGGAATGCTGTTGTCAAAAAAGGTCAAGAGATAACAAATGCTGCTGAAAGTGTGGAGAAAAGGGAACATCTGTACACTGTTGGCGGGAATATAGATTTGTGTAGCCATTATGGAAAAACAGTATGGAGGTTACCAAAGAAATTAAAAACAGAACTACTATATGAGCCAGCAATCCCTCTTCTGGGCATACACCCAAAGGAAATGAAAGCACCACTTCATAAAGATATCTGCACTGCCATGTTCATTGCAGGATTACTCCCAATAGCCAAGATATGGAAACAACCTAAGTGTACATCTACAAAGGAATAGATAAACTGTGGTATATTCATGCAACAGAATATTACTCAGCTTTAAAAAAGAGGATCTTGCCATTGGCCACAACATGGATAAAGCTGCAAGATATTATGCTAAGTGATATTCTGCCAGACATGGAAAGAAAAATGCTGCATGATCCCACTTATTTGTGGAATCTTAAAAAACATTTTTTTAAATGTCAAACATAGAGAGATAGAGAATAAAATAGTGGGATGGAAGGGGAGAGGTAGGAAATATACATTAGAAGATATAGAATAGCAGATATGTAGGATGAACTAGGAATCTAATGAACAATGATAGGACTACAGTTATTAAAACTGTGTATTTGGGATTCCTGCTAAATGAATAGATTTTAGCTGCTCTTGGCACAAAAACAAAACAAAAAATGGGTAACTATGAGATGACGAATGTGTTGATTTGGTTCACTATAGTAACGATTTTACTCTCTGTATGTACCATACCATAACACCATGTTGTGTACCTTATATATAATCAATTTTTTTAAATCACTTTTTTTATAAAAAGAAGATGGTTCCCACCAATCTAAGTCACTCACCAAGTGGGTGGCCTGTCTGCGAACCACAGGTTAAAGGCACCATTTGATTGTGCCTCTCATGTGCTGGGCAATCCTCACTCAGTTACATCCCCCAGTGCAGATATCAATGCATCACATAAGATATGGCCAATATTAAACATTTACAGGACCTGTTATCTGTCAGTAATGACAAAATCAATAAAGTCCTTTCCCCACTTTTAAGCCCTTTCATTCCACCACTGCCGTTAAAGACCTATTTGCACCAAACCATAGCTGAGTCAAACCACATCTTTGATCACTGAGACCACATCAACTGATGCTGAGATGGGTCCTTTGCGGTGCTATGCTTTCCTGAGGCTGTAGAATAGGACAGGCAGGACATCGTAATCATAACAGAGACCAGATTACTGGCCACTCTTCTCCTGCAGTGAACCTAAAGGCTTACTGACTAAGAAGCTGTATTTAACATTTTTAATTCTATTTCTGGTCTTCTGAAGAAGACCACCAAACTGCTAGTAGTGAGCTTGACAATGAACCTGTTCACAGTGAAACCTAAAGGCTTACTGGTTATGAAACTGTATTTAAATTTTTTAAATGCCTAGCGTGGTGGCTCATGCCTGTAATCCAAGCACTTTGGAGGCCAAGGCGGGTGGGATCGCCTGAGGTCAGGACTTTAAGACCAGCCTGACCAACATGGTGAAACCCCATCTTAAAAAATAAAATAAAATAAAATTTTTAAATGCAAAAGCAAAAACTGGTCGAGCTCTAGTTACTGTTCACCTATTTTATGCGCTAAAATTATCTAACTTCAATATCTCTTTGTAGATAACCAAAGCATATTTATTTAAATAATGTACCTCTCAATCTTTTTTGTCCACCAACTAACAACAGTAAAATAGGGAAAAGATGATAAGACCTGGAAAAGGAACAAATGCAACTGGTACATACTCTATGACAACCCTCTCAGGTACTTTACATATGCTATTTCCTACAAGCCCCACAATAACCTTTCAAGGATGGAATTTTATTTTCAGTCCTGTGGATGAAGAGAACTGAGATGCATGAAGCTCAGGTGACTTGTCCAAGATCACAGCTGGTCAAAGAGCTAGGATCTAGGCCGGGTGCGGTGGCTCACGCCTATAATCCCAGCACTTTGGGAGGCTGAGGCGGGTGGATCACGAGGTCAAGAGATCAAGACCATCCTGGTCAAGGAGGTGAAACCCCGTCTCTACTAAAAATACAAAAATTAGCTGGGCATGGTGGTACGCGCCTGTAGTCCCAGCTACTTGGGAGGCTGAGGCAGGAGAATTGCTTGAACCCAGAAGGCGGAGGTTGTGGTGAGCCGAGATCGTGCCATTGCACTCCAGTCTGGGTAACAACAACGAAACTCCCGTCTCAAAAAAAAAAAAAGATCTAGGATCTGCAGCAAGAACTGAAGGGTTCCAAAACCTCAGTTCTAGCCCTAGACCATGGTACTCCCACAGGCACTCCTGAGCTCTCCAAATGGAAACCAGGGACTCCCCAAGGTAAGCTACTTTTCATCAGTGAAAAACACACTAATAAGTAGTCGTACAAGGGAATATGTTGAATGGCACAAATAAAAATATGAAAAATAACAGCAATAATGGATAAGTAAGAATAAATTTGAAAATATCCAGAACAGTGGTCACATTTCTTTTCTGATGGGTGTGGTAGGTATCAGTATCTAGAACATTAGTCCCTACTTTTTGGATTATTTCTATATTTGAAATATTTTGTTAAGAGTGAAATTTAGGCCAGGCACAGTGGCTCAAGCTTGTAATGCAAGAACTTTGGAAGCCCAAGGCAGGAGGATTGCTTAAGCCCAAACTTTGAGGAGTTCAAAACCATTCTTAGCAACACAGTGAGACCCCCAAAAGTTTTAATTAGCTGGGTATGATGGTGTGTGCCTATCTTCCCAACTATTTGGGGGGCTGACACAGGAGGATAACTTGAGCCCAGGAGTTCAAGGTTGCAATGAGCCATGACTGCACCACTGTACTACAGCCTGTGCCAATGCACTCCAGTTTTTTTTTTTGAAGCTCTGTCTCAAAAAAGAAAAAAAAGACAGATAATTTATAGACATAGATACACAGATATCAATATAGATATAATAAATATACACATCTGGGGCTGGGCACGGTGGCTTATGCCTGTAATCCCAGCACTTTGGGAGACCACAGCAGGTAGACTGCTTGAACCCAGGAGTTTGAGACCAGCTTGGGGAAGATGGTGAAACCCTGTCTCTACAGAAAATACAAAAATTAGCTGGGCATGGTGGCATGCGCCTGTAGTCCCAGCTACTTGGAAGGCTGAGGTGGGAGGATCATCTGAGCCTAGACACCATAGTGAGGTGAGATCATACCACTGCACTCCAGCCTGGACAACAGAGCAAGACTTTCCCCCCAAAATTACAGTAAAATAAATATACATATTTGAAAAGTTATCCAGACTATTAACTGTTAACAATGAGTGGAAAGAGAGAACAGAGGCATCTGTACTTTATACTTAAAATAATTCCACATATTGAAGTAAGATAAAACCTAAGGAACACTCACTCATCGGTTTTTGTTTTTTTTTTTTAGTTTTTGCTTTATTGACCTAATATTGGATAACTCTTAAATTTTCAGTGATGATGACTACAGTTTAACAAGAGGTACAATTTATTTTTAGATCTGACCCAGTGGATCAGACCTCTCCCTTGAAATACATTGTCTTTGCTTGGCTTCTAAGATGTCACACTCCCGTCTCAGTGGCCACTGCTCCTCAAGCCCCCTTTGCCAACTCTTCCTCATCTGCCCAGCCCTCACCTGGCAGTGCTCTGAAAGTCTTCACCTCCTCTCTGAATGACTGTTACACTCCCAAACCTACCTTCCTCTCAGTCCCTTCTCCTAAGCTCCAAACTCATAGGTCCAACTACCCGGCTCAAATCACCACTAGGATGCTGGTGAAACGCCATGGTTGAAATCCCCACTGAAACCTGCTCCATTACAACTCCATTCACAGCAGCCTCCTGCTTCCAGCTGCTCCAACTAAGATCCTCTGAATCATCCTTGACTCCTCTCTTTCTGTCATACCCCACACTCAATCTATCAGCAAACCCTGCTTGCTCCACTTGGAGCAAACATTCAGAATCCAGTCATTTCTTGCCACTTCCACTGCTCCTACCTGCATCCAGGTCTCCACCATTCTCCCAAACCATATCACCAAAGAACCTCACCACAGGTCTCCCTGTTTTGCCTCAGCACCCCTAAAGTCTGTTCTTCCCACAGGACCAGAGGACCCTCATAAAATGTAAGTTACGTTGTTACCCTTGCCTGAAACTTTCGTATCTTCGTTGGCATCAATGTCAAGGCCCTTTCTGTGGCCTAAACAGCCCTACAGGTGTTTTCTAGCTCTCACCCCTACCCTTTGATCCTTCTGAATCCTTTGCTCCTCCTCCCCTCACTGACCTCATTCCCACCCTGCTGACATCCTCCCCTCCTGAAACACCTCTTCCCCCCATATGCACAATCCAGGGGATCCTCCCTCAACTCTTTCAAGTCCCCTCCCACATTTAAAAATCACATCCCCTCCTCCTAGCCTGCCCCCTCATCTCCCATCCCTCAGTCCAGTTCATTCTGCATCACAGCACTTACACTTTGTAATGTCAATTACATACTATGGTTAATTACTGTCTGTACTCCTGACACTGGGTGCAAGTGCCACCAAAGTTCAGATTTTCATCTGTTGTGTCCACTACTAGATCCCTAGCACCTAGTGGGTACTCAATAAACACATGCTGGATCAATATATAGGTAACCTTTGCTCAGCCACTTATTATCACCAACATTTTAAACACATTTAATGCAAAATAATTCTATTATCACCATTTTGTCGTTTCTTTCTAGAGTTTTCCAGAATAATTTTTAACTAAGCATCTCCCCCAAAACCTCACTGCCCCATATCCAATGCTAGCCTTCTCTGCCCTTGTCACTGAGAAAAAGTCCCCCACTTTTGTGGGGAGAGGCTTAGAAGGTTTGACCCCAAGTGTTAACAATTATCTCCAAATGTTGAAATTTCTAGTGATGTTTACTTTTTACTCTCTTTTTGCCTGAGTCTTGCCATCATAAGCACATTTTCTTTTCATGATCAAAGAAAACCACAATTGGAAATAACCCTCCTCTTCAAAAATAAAAATAAAACTAAGTGAGACCATGGCTGAAATCATGCATTTGCCATCATAAGCTCTGAAATGTGTGGCCAAAGAAATCCCACACGTTCCCTTTCCCCCTCTGAACACAGGCCAAGTGAGGCCTGTGCTCCATGGAGGGGGTGCTCCAGGGCTGGTTTTTCAAAAATTGTATTAGTTCAGAACATAGACTGATGTCACTGGGTAATCTGAAGACAATTAACAACAAACCAAAACTATCTTCAAATTGATCAGTTAAAGATACAGGTGGTTCATCAGATTTAATAACAAAATCATGTTGGCTCAACATGCTGATTTATTTTTTTTATTTTGCCTAATCAGCAATCTGTACACAACTTTGTGCCAATGTCTGGCCTATATTAATACTGTTTTCTCCTGCTCGAATAATATGCATGTTATTTTTTCACCTCTTAATATCAGTGTTCAAATGGTGAAAGTTGTTTTCAAGAGAGTATACAGGCTCAAGGCCGCAGCAGTTATCCAACCCCACAGGAATCGCTGAACTCAACTGAGAACATTTGATGAGCCTTCTTAATGCTTATCTTCCAATAGCAAATCCAAGAGTAGTAAAACTAATTAAAGCCAGTATTCTCTGAGCACTTCCTTTGGCCAAGCACTGATCTAAGCACTCCAAGTTAATCTACTTATTTAATATTCTCAAAGCCTATGATCCCCACTTAAAGGATGAAAATACAGAGGCACAGAGAGGTCGAGAAAGTGGTTCAAGGTCATACAGCAGTAAGTGGCAGGATTTCAAAACTGGCTCCAGAGTCTACACTCTTGTAGCACTGTGAGTAACTTCTGGTGTCTGCTGTATCTGCCCATGTCTTTAGAGATGCTTGCTCCTGCTTTCTCTAAGCTCTATTCCTCCTTTGCTGCCTGGGAACTCCTACTGGACTTTCAAAACTCTTCTCAAAACAACTCTTCCTGACACTCCCAGGAGAATTAATCACACTGTTCTTTCTACCCCCATATTCTTTGTTCATATGCTATTTTACTAATATGTAGATGAATAAATCTCCCCCATTTGACTATGAGTTCTATGTGCATCTGATTTATGCATGAATTCTCCACACTTAATAAAATGCAAAAGAATGAATTTACAAATTTGAGGTCTTTCTGGTTTCATTTGATAATATAACAATATTCATTAAATGCTGACTATTCTAGGTACTTTAAGTATTTTAACTAATTTAATCCTTACAATAACCCTTCTGAGAAAGGTGTTGTTATTGTCTCCATTTTGCAGATGTGGAGGTAGAGAAAAAAGTCCAAAAATTCCATCACTCCCCAAGGTCAGAGCTGATAAGAACTAAAATTTGAACCCAAGCAGTCTGGCTCCGTATTCACTACCTCCCTATTACACGTCTCTGAGGTCCACAGGAAGGGCTACACCCAGTTCTTGCCCATAATGCTGCCACATGGAACATGTCTTTCTTCATGCTAATGGAGGAATAAGCACCTGATGGATGTAGGAGAGAAGGGATCCTGTCTGCCTGGGCCAATCTGGACACTTATCAGCTAGCATATGGCCCGTCCTTAAAGAGGAAGTTTTGGAGATATCTGTCAAATTATCAAATATCATTTCCATTTAGTTTTGAAATGATTGGTTTTTAAAATATAATAGCAGCAAGCACTTTTTTTTTGAGACGGAGTCTCGTTCTGTCACTCAGGCTGGAGGGCAATGGCACAATCTTGGCTGACAGCAACCTCTGCCTCCCAGGTTCAAGCGATTCTCCTGCCTCAGCCCCTAGGTAGCTGGGAATACAGGCACACGCCACCACGCCCGGCTCTTTTTTTTTTTGTATTTTCAGTAGAGACAGAGTTTTACCATGTTTGGCCAGGCTGGTGTCAAACTCCTGAGCTTATGATCTACCCATCTCAGCCTCCCAAAGTGTTGGGATTATAGGCATGAGCCACTGCGCCTGGCTGTAGCAAGCACTTTCAAAGTGCTATACATATATTATTTTATCCTTAAAACAACTATAGAAGGAAGCTATTATTTTTAGTCCTGTTTTACAGATGAGTCAACTGCAGCACCATGAGGTTCAATAACTTGCCCAAGATCACAGCATTAAAAGGTAAAGGCAGGATTCAAACGCAGGCTGTCTGATTCCAAAGGCTTGTGGATTAAGTGTCCTGTGGCTGCTGTAACAAACTACTAAAAACCGGGTGTCTTAAAAGAACTGAAATGTATTATCTCTCTGTTCCAGAAGCTAGAAGTCTGAAATCAAGGTGCTGGCAGAGCCACGATCCCTTCAAAGCCTTCGCGAGAGGACCCTTCCTTGATTCTCCAAGCCTCTGGTAGCCCCAAGCATCCCTTGGTTGCGGCAGCACAAGCGCAGTCTCCGCCTCCATCTTCACATGGCCATCTTCCCTCTGTGTGTCTGTCTTTATATGACATTCTCCCTGTGTGTCTGGGTCCAAATTTCCCTCTTCTTCTAAAACTTAGAGAGAGCCAGGATAACCAAAACAAAACAAAAACAAATTTCCTTCTTCTTATAAGGAAACCAGTCATAATGGATTAAGTACCCATCCTACTCCATCCAGTATGACCTCACCTTAACATCTGCAAAAACCCTTTCCAAAATAAGGTTGCATTTACAGATACGAAGTATTAGGACTTCAAGGTATATATTTTGGGGGGACATAATTTAACCCATAACAGGTACCCTCTATAGAACTGACTCCAGAGATGCACAGAGATAACATGAGTCTCTTTAACCAGTTATCTTATAACTGCAAGATTTGCCAGTTCTCAAACTACTCTTCAGAGAAAAGAAATAATGGTTTGAGATTCCAGGTTTCACTTTATACAGGTAAATGGAACGCACCAAAACATACACATCCTTTAAGTAAATGAGAAACTCTCCTTATCATAAAAAAAGCAAGTATTTCTTTAGAATAGATGCCAGTTAATATACCCAAAAAAATCCAAATGAAATACTTACAATCCACTTACCTGCCCACACTGCTAATTTATCATGCACCTCCTTTTCTTGCACTAAAGCAACACCTTTCAATTTTTTTTCTTTTTTTTTTTTAATTATACTTTAAGTTCTGGGGTACATGTGCAAAACATGCAGGTTTGTTACATAGGTGTACACGTGCCACGGTGGTTTGCTGTATCCATCACCCCGTCATCTACATTAGGTATTCCTCCTAATGCTGTCCCTCCCCAATTCCCCTCACCCCCCAAACAGGCCCCAGTGTGTGATGTTCCCCTCCCTGTGTCATGTGTTTTCATTGCTCAACACCCACTTATGAGTGAGAACATGCAAATACCTTTGAATTTTGACCAATGAACAATAATTAAATAATATTTGATAACAGCAACCTATAATCATTGATATTTCATTTGTTAAACTCTTAATAGAGGTGCCCACTTATTTTAAAAGCTCATGGTTCTTTGCGATCCACAGCTAACAGTTTAAGATTACGTGCAACTTGCAGATTTCCATTAGCCTGACAATAACTAGCCTTCAAGGAAAAACATAAACGAGGTACACAACTATTCAAGTAAAAGGTTATGTTTCGAATTTCTCTTATTAATAGCTTCACTGTTCTTCCAGAGTCTAGTGGCAAACTGGTACATTTGCTGTCTATCAACTGTACTTTGTTCACTTGTAAATCATGAGAAATACATTCACCATGCACTGGCACCCTGATTTTCTCTGTATGCTAGAAAACAAAGAAATTTCCACAATAGGCTAATTCAGAATTTGGCTCTTGAGACAGATTTGGGGAAATTCTCTGGTATGAGTAATTGTTAACCAAACACTTCAAGAATTACTCTTTGAAATGATTGTTAACCAACTCATTTCAAGAATTACTATTTGAATGACATCAGATATAATTAAATGAATATATTACACTAGTATCACCTACATGGTGAAAAGCACCACATAAATTCCTTAACTCACTTTAAATACCAAAATATAGCATTCAAGTCACAGTGCACAGTAGAGCAAAGCTGATCAAAGCAAACATTGTGGGAAAAATAACATTTCTGAAAAATAAAATTCTTAACATAAAATTTAATCTGCTTTCTTGTATTCTATTACCCTGACTGAAATAGAAGTGGAAGAACTAACAGGTTATTCCAAAGGATAATTCAATTATTTTGGAAAAAATGAATGACCTATTTTTAAAAATAATATTAGTCTTTCTCTAGAAAAAATATACCACTATTAACATAGAATAATTTAGCAAGTAAAATTCTATTTTACTAGTACACCACATTAAAATGCAATTTTCAGACTAATATATTTGCAAAGAATATTTTGAGACCACCAGTTGCTCTCCCCTGGTGGCTGGAACTTATCCTCCCTAATTATCCTGAGCACATTCTCAGAACAGAATGCTCAATGATTCGAGAAATAACTGATTTTTTTCCTAAGAAAATATCACAATACCAGTTACATCCTTTAAAAGTATGTATCACTCTATAGAGTAAGTAGAAATTTTCTCTGTTTAAAAAATGCAAAGTGGCTACAATTAGAACCAAATACAGGTAGCACTCCTGACATCTTTCTCATACTGACATCTTTTTCACACTTCCTCATACTGCTCATGCTCTATCTTCCTGGGGAATTCCCAATCTAGTAGCTCCTCTGTTTTAAGAAAATATTCAGGGTGGGGCCGGGCGCGGTGGCTCAAGCCTGTAATCCCAGCACCTTGGGAGGCTGAGGCAGGTGGATCACGAGGTCAAGAGATCAAGACCATCCTGGTCAACATGGTGAAACCCCGTCTCTACTAAAAATACAAAAAAATTAGCTGGGCATGGCGGTGCATGCCTGTAATCTCAGCTACTCAGGAGGCTGAGGCAGGAGAATTGCTTGAACCCAGGAGGCGGAGGTTGCAGTGAGCCAAGATCACACCATTGCACTCCAGCCTGGGTAACAAGAGCGAAACTCCATCTCAAAAAAGAAAATATTCAGGGTGTGCGTGTGTGCGCGTACTTGTGCATGTGTTTTCACATATACTGAGTGCCTTCTTTGCAAATTCTGGCCCCAAGATCTTCATCTAGTGCAACTCTAGCTACATGCCCTCAAACAACCTCAGTGTGCCTCACCTTCCCCATCTGTATTAGGAGATGATAACAGTATCTACCTCTTAGAAGTATAGCATCAAATGAGATAATCCATGCAGTACATTCATCACAGTGACAGTTGCCTTACAGGCAGGGCTCATTAAACACTGACCATTATAATTCCTATAGGATCCCATAGGATTCCTACAGGGAAAGGAGGTAACTTGTTTAGGGTTATCACGCTGATCAAATTCAACCCCCAATCAAATCCCAACTGATACTTTTCCCAAGCCTATCAAACTGTAATATGAAGCATCAAACACAGCGGGACATCTATATTTTCTGAAGATAATAAAAGAGAGGGGAGACAGATACAAATAAAAACCAAAACCATGTAGTTGAATTAAAAGTATTTTAAACCTACAGAAGGTTAAGCATCACTAATCTGAATATCTGAAATCTGAAATGCTCCATAATATGAAACAAAATATGAAAAGTGGTAAATATCTTGATCACTTGATCTAGAGAAAGCACTTTCACATGTTATCACAGTAAACCCTTCCCACAGCACGGCCAGATAAGTATTGCTAAAGATATTTAACAGATGGAGAAAGTACATGCGGCTCAGGGAGAAAAAAAATGTTCACCTCAGGGCACCCACCTATCTCCACCTATCCCAAAGTAAGGCCTGAATTTAAACCCAGATCTATATACATAAAGCCTCTACACTCTTTAGAACAACATGGGCAAGGAAAAAGGCTAGGCCAGCAGGGTAAATGGGAAAGGTATCCACACAGTTTTGAGAACATCCAAATGAAGGTTCATTTTTACCAAATTCATTATCTCCAAAGTGCAAGTCAATAATATACATGGCCAAAAATATGCCCCATATAAATCATACCCAATTCACAATTTGAAACTTGTCTGGATAAGTAGCCTGGTGTCGGGTCTGTGCCTTCCCTGCCCCTGGGAGCTTCAGATCCAGCAGCAGATTGCACTGAGGTTAGAACATGCCCCCAGGAGCTTCAGCCTAGTGCGAATTAATTTCTCCTTGAAATTTTAACTATTTTTAAGTGTACAGTTCTGCAGCATTAAGTACATTCACATTGTTGTACAATGATCACCACCATTCATCTTCAAAATTTTCGTCTTACTCAACTAAAACTCTGTACCCATTAAACAGTAACTCTCCATTCCTCCCCCCCTGCAACCTCTGGCAACTGCCATTCTACTGTCTGTCTCTAAATTTACTGCAGGCAATGCATACAAGTAGAATTATACAATAGTTTTACTTCTGTAACTGGCTTATTTCACTTAGCATATGCCAGTTCTCTTTTGTTCCCAGTTAGTCTCCTTAAAGAAACACCCTGAAATGCACATCCTTTAGAGGAAACAAAAATGAACACACAAGAATTATTTTTTCCCTTTTACTTATTGCTAACAGGATATAAAAACACTAAGGATGCTTGGGAAGGAAGAAGAAAGATAACGCCAACAAAATTATCCACAATTGCACTGAGAAACCATACTATTTTTGTTTCTATTCATTCTCTTATAATCTTTGGCTTTATGCAAACAAATTTTTTACAACTGCATCACACAGAAACATTCACACTGCATTCTTTAACTTAATCATTTATCAAAATGATGTATCTCTGAGCATTTCAAAAATTAACTTTCAAGGTCAATACTAAGGTAAAATAAATGTATTTTAATGAAAATCTGTACTCATCAAGCTCTCCTGCTATAGAAAAAAGTTTAAACTACCTGAAGTTTTGTTGATATAAAGAAATTGCTCTCAAAAAGATGGCCCTGCATTGTTAATAACTGGTGCTGCAGAAAGTAGGCAAATCTTCAAACCTTCACAAATGTTCGTATAAAAATCACTTAAATATTAAGCAAAATTGTATATATACTCCAAATGTGGCCCCCTTATCTCATTATTATTTCTCTCAATGGAAAAACAGCACAACAGGATCTAATGAAAATCCTGTTTTCTTTACGGGAAATGAAGATAATCATACCACAAATCGACATTCTCCTCAGTTTTTTAAAACTAGTTTTTCTTTCAATCCAAGTTTTCAGAACTAAGAGAAAGAAAAAATAAAAATTCAATAAAACACCTCATCTTATTTTTGTTTCTTATTTCTACTTGCAGCTTGTAAATAAATACACACACAGACACACACACACACACCAGCAGGATCTAGTACTAGTAAAGGAAAATGATTTAAACTGAAATAAAATTCAAAATAAAATAAAAATCAGTCAGATGACTTTGATCATGAGACAATGATACACAAACTGATGGAATGCAGAACTTCCTTTATCTTAGTAGAAATAATCTCAAATCTTGGGAAAAGGGGCATTTTGAGAAAATGACACTGATCCAACTGCTAAGTCTCATGAATAAGACCAGTGAGTGTTAATTTTGTTTCACCCCTGTTGACATATTTTCTGCTCAAATCATTGGAATTTATTTTATTTGAATGCCAGAGTTTTCCCCTTCTGAATGTTGGGACACAGAACATTACCGGTCCACAGTAATAGCATCCAACATATTGAGTGTTCATACTTCCTGTCTCATTTAGGGAGAGCACAAAAGCCATAAACACAGAGTACATTAACAAGGGCCCCAAGTCTAAGCTCCCAGAACCAGAAGGAACCTCCAGGAGCAGTAAGCCTAATTCTCCCCAGTACTCCAGGTCTGCTTCCCTGCCTGTGTGGGCTGTTTCCTGGGGCATCTCCCTCTCTATCTCCAGCTCCATCAATCCTCTCCTCAGCCAAACTGTACGGCATCTTTCTGGAAAGTGCTCCAAGCATAAGAAATCAGCAGCCCAGGATGGATGTCTCCTCACATCCCTGACAACTGAGCCAAACACTCTTTTACTCTATATTGTTTTATCTTTAAAAATATGTTTTTCAAAAACACCCATCCTGGACTCTCTCTCAAATGAAAATTTTCAGTGAGCCTGTCCCACCTTTGTCCACTTTCCCACTGGCTTTGCAAGGCAAGAACCATAAAGATATCAGAGAATAATGTTTAAACTACTTCCTGAAGGAGTACTGAAAGGCAGGTAAAAAACAGACGGGGGGATGATTGCAGGCAATGGGAACAGGGGATAAAAGCCGAAAGGCCAGAGGAAACCTGGCATATTGTAAGAACAAGATGGAGAGCAGATCGGGAAATATGTTCGGTGTCTCATCAAAAAACTGAGACTTCATCCTGAGGGAGCCCCTGAAGTGTTGGGAGGACATGCCCAGACCTGCTGAAGATTTCAGAACACCTTGGAGGCAGTGTACAGTAGAAGAGACCAGGGAAAAGGCAAGTGCAACCTCCAAGGTGAGAAGCAACTGAGATGGGAGGGAAGGTGGAGGCACGCTTTCAGAAACTGCAGGCTCCGCACAGGAGCTAGAGTCAGGGTGCCCTAAGGAACGGTAAGATGGAGGTCCCAGGTGCACTGTGGAATAGACTGAGCATCCCTTCTCCTGGATGCTCACACTCCCCACACCCAACCAGGATAAGTGCTGGTCTGGGAAGCACTGAGTATTTCTCCCGGTAATACATATCTCATTGTACCATCATTCATTCTTTAGCTCTCAGCCTCTCTCCATAGACCCAGAGCTCTGAACGGGCAGAGGCAGTGGCCATCCTGGGCAGTTTCTACATGTGGCATCTGGAACAGTGCCCAGGACTTGGGAAGGCAAACCGAGTGAACAGAGCTGGATAAGCCAAGAGGCCACTGCTCTCACTCAGGAGAGATGACTGTGTCATGGGGAAGGAATTAGAAAGATCCAACAACTGAGCTTCTTAATTTTTCTGTAGTCTGTTGATACCATTCAAAACACTGAATGAACTCTTTCCAAGTCAATTATGTTATGAACATTCAACGGTAAATCTGATCTGTTGTGTGAAGTCCACAAAAGCTGATCTCTCTGTGGAAAGTCAGAAAGGATCACGGTTTGAGCACTTTTACAAGTAAAAATGAGGCATAATTCTAGGCCACAGAGAAACTGCCATCTCATTGAGATAACAAGTTTGCCTTCCTTTGTTTTCAGAATAATTCTGCAAAGCCTCAAAGCAGAAGATAGAAACATTTCAAATCCTGCTGACATAGTCTGCGTCTTTGCTTTGATTTTTAGATATGATTCCAAGCAGCCAGATAATGTTGTGACCCAATTACGAGGTATTTTGGAAGTAGTAGGCACCTAACTTGGGAGTGGAGCTGGTGGGTGTAGAGAGAAGAGTTACTAAGCAAGCACTACCACCTGCCTCTCAATCCTTCACGGGATTTTACAGAGAAGGGAGATATGACAATCAGGAAGCAATGCAACAACTCCCCTGACCCGCTTCCCATTTTCTCACCATTCCCAAAATAGACAGAGCTAAAAAAAAAAAAAAAAAAAAAAAAATCACAAATATAATTCTCGGCCCTCTAGGGGAAGGCTCATTAAGGGCATAAATGTGGGTCCCTGGGGAAAAAAAAAAGGATGAAAGGCAAAGCTACTGAAAACCTTAGAATCAACATATGGAAACAATGGGAAATGAAGCCAATGGATGAAAAGGAACTAGAAAAACATAAAAATAAAGGCCATTTCTTACACCAAAGCATACTTAGAGGTAGTGCTACAAGTTCGACTGCCCTGGATTCTCCCAACTTAAGTTCTTTAGAGTCAAAAGGTAAGATTTTTGTTTAAAACTAAAAATAATAATAGTGGTTAAGTTCTTATTTCATATCAAGTATTGTTCTATGTCCTTGTCGTACATTCACTCATAAAATCTTCATAACTATATAAGTTCAAATTATATAAGCACAATTGAAATTCCTATTTGCAGATGAGCAAACTGAGCACTGTGTAATTGTTGTCTTCTGTCATGAGGCTATTAAATTGCAGCCAGTACTGGAACTTGACCACTAAACCCCTACTGCCTCCTTATAGGGCTATCCTGTGCACACGCTGTGGGATGCTACTAGAAGTAGCATTCTTAGCCTCTTCCTACTAGATGCCAGTAGCTCTTCCTCCATAGTCACAATGATCAAAATGTCACTGCCAAATGTTCCCCGGTGAGCAAAACTGTCCTGTTTAAGAACTACTACCATAGAGATTTGAAAGGCCAAATCCCAGGTTCCCTTACAAAAGGAGTGGCAAATCCTGGGTGGTGGGTAGTATAAAACAGAGTACAAGAGTTCCATTGATTTAAGGAAAGATGAGAAAGAAAACAGCTGAAGGGTTTGCCATAATGGGAATTTCACATGAGGAGTCACTCGCCATAGATCTTGCCTCTCTCACAGGGTTAGGACGGCCTTCCTTCCCCTCCACTCCCATCACACACATGCCTCTACTGCAGCACCCTATATCCAATGTTCTGGTACATTCCTCTCTGTCCTCCTGAACTTAATGCAGTGCCTGGCACAAAGTATGTACTCAATAAGCATTTGCTGAACAGAGTGATGAACAAATGAAGCTAAGGTTTCTGGGTGTCACCAAATGAATGTCTCTCTTCACTAGTGTCCTGAAAAAGGTATAAATAGTCCTTGGTTCTTGAAGAGGACAAGAGGTTCTGATCAGATAATCTGAAGAATCTGAGTCTGAATCATCAATGCTTCCCAAGGTGTCTACATCCAAATTATGCCTCAGCTGTGTTTGCAATGTGGTGTAAGATCATTTTGTTGAAATATCCAGAAATTTTAACTGTATTAGTTCCCCCAGGAATGAACCAACTCAAGAAACCTAACTCATGTTAAGAAAATTCTGAGTTATTCATTTCTACTGAAAAACAGTACCACCTACCAAATTGGGATATTCAATGTGGCAGGTCAACTGACTCTCTTGCCCAGGACAAAAGTCTACCTGAGAAACTGAATAAAGATCAGAAGGGAAGAACAGAGCCAGCACCAAAGGGCAAGCGGGATGCTGCCAGGGAGAGGCACCATGCCCGTAATCCCAGCACTTTGAAAGGCTGAGGTGGGTGGATCACTTGAGGTCAAAAGTTCAAGACCTTCCTGGCCAACATGGTGAAACCCTATCTCTACTAAAAATACAAAAAGTAGCCGGGGGTGGTGGTGGGTGCCTGTAGTTCCAGCTACTCAGGAGGCTGAGGCAGGAAAACTGCTTGAACCTGGGAGGTGGAGGTTGCAGCAACCCAAGATTATACCACTGCATTCCAGCCTGGGTGACCAAATGAGACTAACTCAAAAAAAAAAAGAAAGAATTTGTTGCTGTTGTTTTGACACTCCTTCTTCAGCCCAAATAGCAACCAAAACTAAAAGTGAATAACAGCAATTCCATAAGCAAATCATTCTAAAGCTTCCTCTAGCAATTCAAGGCTCACCCTGGATGGCATGATACTGCAGGAGTCCAGGCCAAGCTGGCTATTACACAATTCTAGCTTCTATCACCATTTCCTAGAATCACTAAGAATTGCTAAAGTGTGTTGTTTTGCCAGAAAGAGGGCTGCATGCAAAGAATCAAATGTCAAGATATAGCTCCAGGTTTGCCTGCTGAAATTCACATTTCAATCACTTGCCCATTCTGCTCCCTTCGACTCTCATCTTTCATCTTGGTGCTTTCCTTGT
The DNA here is from genome assembly GCF_049354715.1 of Callithrix jacchus. NCBI lineage: Eukaryota > Metazoa > Chordata > Mammalia > Primates > Cebidae > Callithrix > Callithrix jacchus. The sequence goes on along the minus strand of NC_133504.1, from coordinate 152,632,743 downwards.
CATTCGCAAGCTATAATTCAAGAGCACTCATTGACTCCCAGGGAACTTTCAAAATTAGCTCATTCACAGTTCCTAGACCCTTGAGTGACTATATTCCTGGAAAGCCCAGGGGACCCATCAGCCAACCCACAAACTCCACATGTTGGCCTGGTCTCCATGACTCAACTCAATCCCAAGAGCAGGCCCCTTTGCATCTCAGGCCCAGATTCCCAGACTTCCCAATTTCGTGGACCATTAAGCTACCAGATAAAAATATTCCCATCAAATCATAAAAGAATCTTACCCAAAAATGAGAAGGGCATAATATCAGAGAAAAGGACACATCTTCTCATTTGAACAATTATGACATATTCACTACATCATTATCATTGTTGTGATAGGAACAGTGAAAACCACTAACCCACAGTAAATGGCCTGCCGGTCTATTATGCTTTGCATATAGGAGATACTCAGTTACTCTTAAATTGTATGGAAACTGAGCTCTGATTTACAAGACAGGAACACATCCCATACCACCAGCAATGCCAAGCCTTCCTTCTTCAACAATGACATTTCCCTTTACCCTCCGGAATTCTGCAAATTCTCTCCAATCTATCTCACCCTCCTAAACACATGCTTTTCCTTCTAGCTCAATTCCAATATTCTGCATTCTTTTTTTCTCTTTTTTTTTTTTTTTTTTCGAGACATAGTCTCGCCCTGTCACCCAGGCTGGAGTGCAGTGGCGTGGTTTCAGCTCACTGCAACCTCCACCTCCTGGGTTCAAGCGATTCTCCTGCCTCAGCCTCCAGAGTAGCTGAACTTATGGGTGCACACCACCGTGCCTGGCTAATTTTTGCATTTTTAGTAGAGACAGAGTTTCACCATGTTGGCTAGGCTGCTCTCAAACTCCTGACCTCAAGGAAGCCTCCTGCCTTGGCCTCCCAAAGATCCAGGATTACAGTCCTGAGCCACTGCGCCAGCCTCTGCATTCTTTTTCATCAACTTAAAAAAAACAACACTCTTCCTCCCACTCCAAGCATTCCTGAAGCATACTTGCCAATAAGTTACACTTCAGAAACTTCAGTTATTACTTAGCAAAAAAAGTGTGCAAGATTTCCACAAGAGGCAAAGAGAGGGTAAAACTGGTCAACTTTGTTTATAGCCACTGTCAAGTCATTAACCAACAACAAAGAAAAGCTTTAATCCATCCTTCTAGCCATTCATTTCTTTCCATGTTCTCTTCCCATATTTGTCCATATAAATCTGTACATTTTATATACCAATAAATTATACATTGGGATTTTTCTCTCATTATAAAAGAAATGTATGTCCATTACTGAAAACAAGATAAGATTCAAACAGTATGGAAATAGATTATATAGAAAGAGAATGTCTCTTGTAACTCTACACACAAAGAGCTCTGATCCCTTTAAACTCATCGAGCTTCTTACGTCTTGTCCAGTTGTGTGACTTGACCTTTCACCCTCTCTGCCCTTCCTCTCTCCCAGCTCTCATCTAATGTCTGGAATTAATGCCCCATTCCAAACTGGTTGAGGAATCCTGGAGCCTGGTTATGATTAGAGGAACTAGAGTCACTGTCCCTTTACTATCAATTATTTAAATGGGATAACAACTCCTTACTGCCTCACTTAAAGGTTAATGAGGCTGAGTTTTGTGAGCCTCTTGAAAGCAAAGTGCACTAAAAACACCAAATGGGATTGGTTTCCTTTGCTCTCTGCCCCATCACAGCTTGCCAAGAGGAAAAAAAAAAAGCTCATGATCCTGCTAATGACACTGAGTAGACACATTTCACCAAGCACCACTCCTGCTACTGCTACAGCCACTACAGGCATCTGTCCAACATAATGACAGGGCTAGCATTAAATGAGAATGAAAATCGTATTCAAGAAACCAAGGGCTGCATTTCTCATCAAGGGTAGAAGGCAGAGGATGGAACATAGGAAAGGCTTGCCAAAATTTCACAAGGGTGGGCCTGGGAAGCAAAGCACAGGACACCCTCTCCTGCAGCCTATGTAGAGGCTTCTTTCTCAGACTATCTGTGTGCCCAAGAGCAGAAAATCTCCCCTCAAAAAATGTTATATAGTTTCAAATGTCAAATACACTTTACCCAAATCTAATCATTTCCTTCTCTCCTTCCTAGACTGGCAGGGCCACAAAGAGTTAATTTTATGACAACCATTTTATTATAAATGAAAAGTAAAAGGGAAGTAGGAATTGGGCAAAAAAAGAAGGGCATTTGACAAAGCAGTAACAAACCAGACTTGGGGAAACCCAAAATCAGCTCCAACTAATGCTCTAAACCAGCGGTCCCAGACAGGGTTCACAGAAGACAATTTTTTCAAGGACAGGGTGGGGGATTTGGATGAAACTGTCGCACCTCAGATCATCAAGCAGCAGATTCTCATAAGGAGGACACAACCTAGACCCCACACATGTACAGTTCACAAAGAGTTCACAGTCCTGTGAGAATCTAATGCCGCCACTGATCTGACAGGAGGTGGCGCTCCGGCAATAAAGCTCACTCGCCCACCACTCACCTCCTGCTCTATGGCCCAGTTCCTAAAAGGCCATAGACCTGTTTGGGTCCAAAGCAGTGGGGACCCCTGCTGTAAATGAAGGCCTCCCTCCTCTAATGGCTGCATCACAGATCTCTAGACTGGGACAAGAAGAGCCCAACAGACAACCAGAGGGTGACTGCAGCTCTCTCATTTTACAGATGGGAAAACAGAGACCCACAGACGTGAACTGACTTTTCCCAGGTAACACAGTGAATTAAAGTAAGGACAAGCCAGCCCCTAAGGCAAGTCTTTGGGGTCCCTGGTTAGTGGTCTTTCCTCCAAATCCCCCCATACCCTTTATTATGGAAAGTCTGTCACTCCGCCTCTGACAAACCATTTCAGCTGAGAGAAATGTCATCAACACAAACACATATCAGCATGCAGAATGCACACTAATAACACATTAACATCAAAACGGCTAATCTGGGTTTATCTTCCTGACATCTAATTTTATTTGTTGGTAGTGCAACATTGTTGAAAATAAATGAACACAAAACAGTTTTAAAATCTGGATAGAAGCTTCTTGAAAACACTCAAATTATTCTGAAGATACGCTGTTTCAATCAAATTTAATTCTAAATAACAAATCAAAGATGCTTTAAAAGAGAATGCTTATTGAATACTAATGGAACCAATTAAAGATATTCTCATATAAGACAAAAGCTTAAAGCTCTATTGCTGTGCAATCAAGAGTGCCCATCTTTTCAGAGGGGTTTTCTTAGACAGCTGACATTTATGCATAGATGCTTGCAGCAGAAGATGATATATACGAAAGCTTAATAGGATAATAGGACACATAATAAGCACTGAACTAGCCTGGCATGATGGCTCACACCTGTAATCCCAGCACTTTGGGAGGCCGAGGCAGGTGGATCTCCTGAGGTCAGGAGTTTGAGACCAGCCTGCCCAACATGGTGAAAACCCGTCCCTACTAAAAATACAAAAATTAGCCAGGCGTGGTGGCAGGCGGCTGTAATCCCAGCTACTCAGGAGGCGGAAGCAGAAGAATTACTTGAACCTGGGAAGCAGAGGTTGCAGTGAGTCAAGATCACACCACTGCACTCCACCCTGGGTGACACACTGAAACTCAATCTCAAAAAATAATAATAATAATAAGCATTGAACAAATGCTGGTTTCCTTAATCCCATGTAGGAAAATAAGTATTCCCCACATAACCAGTAATAACTTATTACAATACTTTCCTAGAAGTCTGTCCCACCCCGCCACGCACCCTGGAAAACTTAAGGTGTTATATCACACGGGTATTTTTATTTTATTTTATTTATTTATTTTGAGATGGAGTCTCGCCCTTTTGCCCAGGTTGGAGTACAGTGGTGCAATCTCAGCTCACTGCAACCTCTACCTCCCAGGTTCAAGGAATTCTCTTGCGTCAGCTTCCTGAGTAGCTGGGATTATAGACAAGAACCACCAAAACCAGCTAATTTTTGTATTTTTTGTGAAGACAGGGGTTTTACCTCTTGGCCAGGCTGGTCTCAAACTCCTGACCTCAAGTGATCTACCCAGCGTGGCCTCCCCAAGTGCTGGGATTATAGGCGTTAGCCACCGCATCCTGCCAGGTATCGTCTATTTTTTAAGTGAAATTGAAAAAGGTACAGAGACATAACATTCCATTTTTCTTTCTTTTTTTTTTTTCCCCTTCAACTTTTAAGTTCCAGGTATGTGTGCAAGATGTGCAGACTTGCTACACAGGTAAACAGGTGCTATGGTGGTTTGCTGCACGGATCAACTCATCACCTAGGTATTAAGCCCAGCATCTATTAGCTATTCTAGCAATTCTTTCTGATGCTCTCCCTTCCATTTTTCTTAAAACAGAAATTTAGATACCCAATAATCAGCATAGTCCACACATATGCTGGCAAGGCTCTCAGTATTCATTCCTGTGGTAATAGAAAAATAAAAGCATTCAATATTCGTATGCTGTTGCTTCTGTGGCGGCAGGAAAAGAAATAATCATCAAAAGGTTGAAACGTGACAAAAAGTAGCAATTTAAAAATATTTTATGTTTGTACATGTGGATTCTTAAAATATAAAATCGTCTTTTCCCAAATAATTTTGGAATCAGTATTCATATTATTCCAGTTAAATGTAAATGGCAGTATTTTACACTTTAGCTCTTCAAGGTTTTTTTTTTTTGGTTTTTAGAGACAGGGTCTTGTTTTGTTGCCCAGGCTGGAGTGCAGGTGCGTGATCATAGCTCACTACAGCCTCAAACTCCTAGGCTCAAGCAATCCTCCCACCTCACCATCAAGCTTTTCAATTACCACTTTATAAAAATGTCAGAAAGCCGGTTCACATGGGCTCCTTGAAGGTGAATTTATTCAGTTAAAAGTATGCATTTGAAAAGAGAATAAAAGTATAGGACCTAAAAACCTTCCGTGGAAAGGATCTCAACTTTAGAGTCCTTTCTCAAAGGCTCTAAGCAAATATCTAGAGACATGGTTACATCCAGTTTATGAAGACCATGGATAACTTTGGGGTCATCCAGTACATGGACAACGGAAGAACAGCAATTGAAATCTTGCATCTGTACCCCACCACCTTCTGCCCCAGGATCAGCCCACTGTACTCTACTGCCACCTGTGTTCTCTCAGCATTTCCCGAGCCTGGAGGTTTCCCCATCCCCACCACAAATATCATCCTTTATGAACGATGCCATTTCTAGGATGCTGCAAGTTATTATAAACAACTGTTAAACAAACATTGCTTACAAGCTACAAGTTGAAAACGAGAAGGTTGCTACCTAAGTTCATGAAGAAATCCCCCTTCAAGGATTCCATCTGTTCCTAAAAGGCCAGCCACAAGAATTCTAATACTCTGCATTATAATAGCCATTTGAGGACAAGATTTGAAATCTCAATCCATGACAAGATTTAAAAAAAGGCAAGATTTAAGAGAGCAAAATCCAGAAACAACAGATCAGGCTGCCACTGTGTGTTTTTTAAATCAGTGAAATATTAAAACAAATGACAAACCCATGCCAACCTCACAAAGTTTCCTCATTCCTTGGAATTCAAACACCACTGCTGGCAACATTTTATGATAATCCTTTAGGTATTTCACCTAAGTAATTGGGCACAATGTAAAGCCAGTGACTGAGGGACTTAAAGTGTGCCCTCCGAGAGCCCAGTTGGAGCTTCCGAGGCTGACCTTATTCTCCTTTCAATTTCGACCGTCCTCAACCACTCAATCCATCCAAAAACGTCTGTGACAGTCGTGGCTCTAAAACCGGGCAGAACTTGACTACAGAAGGATCGGTCGCAACTCCAACTACCATTTACCCAGATTATTTTTTTTTAATTCCTGTCCTGCTCTCCCTCGGCTGTTTGCCCCGAAGCCGTGATCTAGACTTCTTCACCGACGTGGAGACAACCTTTCATTGTTTCTGTGGGTCTCGGCATCCCTCCCTCCGTCCAGCTCTGTTCTCACCGCACAAATGTCATTTCTAGCGTTCCACCCTCCATTCTGCCCGGCGGGCAGCGCAGGGGCTTTTAAAACCCAGGGGCCAGTTTCCTCGAGTCGGTCCCCTCTGCACAGCCATTTTCTAGTTAAACGCTCTCTCTGCCACCGAGGGGAAAAAGGAACTTTTCCCCCTTATATGTCTCAGCGGCTGGCCTCTGAACCCCTCGTGGAAAGCCAACCGTGGCTCCAACTCCCCGGCAAGAGTGCGCTGCCGCCCGGGAGGGACAACCCAGCCGCAGAGCAGAGGCCGATGCCAGGACTAGGGGGTGTGCGCTCTTCCCGCCGGCGCCCACCCTCACTTTTCCCCTCCGCAGTCCCCGCCCGGGCGCACCGCCTCCAGCCCGGTCTCCCCCGCCCCAGGCCCTGCCAAGCCGGGGCTGCTGAGGGAAAGAGGGCGCCGGGAAGCGGGAGGGATGGAAGTCAAGGAGAGTGAGCCCGCAGTCGCCGTGCCACTGGCCTACGGCGCGGGCGCAGGGCGCACGGGACTCCGCAGCGGGAGCCCCGCTGCAGATGCCACGGCAGCTGCTGCAGCTGTGGCTGCGGCTGAGCGGGCGGCAGTGGCCGCGCAGCCCCGTGGCCGGGAGCAGAGGAGCAGCAGCCGGGGGAACCCGCAGCCGCTCGCCGCACGCTGCAGCCGCTGCCCGGGTGTCTCCCCAGCACTCTAGGGCTGTCCCGTAATGCGGGGCAAAGGCAAGGAAGAAAGCAGGGCTCACCAGTGGTGCGCGCGGCGCTCGCCTCGGCTCCGGCGCCCGGCGGCTCTGCTCCAGTCTCGCCCTCCCAGGAGCGCCCAGATCAGCTGCGGTTGCAGCGCACAAGCTTCCTACTTGAGATCAAAACGGGCTCTAGCGACTGAGCATGCTCAGTGCCGCTCCGCGAGTCCCGCGCAGGGAGCGGCGCCGACGAGATTCCACTTCTCCAGGCTTTGGCGGCGGCTGCGCGAGGGGAGGCAGGAGGAACCCGGCGGGGCGGGGGCCTAACGGGAGAAAGGCGGGGCCGGGGGGGCGGGGGCCCGGCGGAAGGGGGCGGGCCGCGCTCCCAGGGCGACCCCTGCAGGTGAAGGCGGCGGGGCCTTCGGGAGGCAAGTTCTCCAATCGCCTGGGAACAAGCAGGGAGGCAATAGGTGCCCCAGTGAGACCCAAAGGCAGGACAGGCGGTGTAGCCCGGGTATCCCTTCCATGTGGATGGTGTCTGTCTGCACCAAAAGGCAGTCGGGTTACCTTAGCCCTGGCTTTTCTCCCACATGTAAGCATTCCCTTGCAATAGGAAAATGTTCCCAAAGGAGAGCTGCCCACACCCACACAGGCTAACTGCAAGTTGTAGGCGAGACCTTCTCCTTCCTTCTGCCTCCTATCCCACCCCCATGCATATGCCACACACACACTTTTCTTTGATCCGGAAATCACAACAAGATGACACAAGGGGAGAAATACAACTGCAGGGGAGGAAAAGCAGATTTTCCTTTCCATCGCCAATAACATTATCTGTAACTAATTCTAACCGTGCAAGCAAGGCCCTGATGAGAGTCGAGTCCCAGTAAGTGGTAAGCCGTGCTCTGCCCCAGACACTGTGAATGACATCCCCAAAGTATCCTTAAGATTGCTATTCACGAGGGCAGCGGTTGTCAAACTGGAGCCTGGATCAGAATTGCGTGGAGGGTTTGCTGAAGCACAAATCCCCGAGTCGCAATCCAAGTCTCTGAATAGGTAGATATATGGTAGGGCCCCAGCATCTGTGTTTCTAACAAGTTCCCAGAGGATGCTGATGCTGCCGGTCTGAGAACTATACACTTTGAGAACCCAACCCATACACAAACACATAGTCCTACCAAGGATCTCAAATAAAAAACTCACATGATTCTTCCTGTGATGACTGTATGCAGTGAAGGTGGGCATTACTTTATTTTTTCCTGCATGAATTCATTAGGATCCACGAGGTCTTGTACTAGGTTTGAGGACAGAGTTGAATTTAAAAGCCCAGGCCCCTGCCTTCACGGAATTTACAGGCCGGACGGTTGACAGACATCTGTTAAATAATCACTCCAAACGGTCATTTCAAACAGGCAGAGTGCTGGAGGGAAATGCACAAGGTGTGAATAGAGTGTACAGCGGGACCCTCATGATGCAGACTCAGAATGTGGTTGTTATAAATGGACAGGAGGGGGGGCTGCCTTGTGGAGAGGGTTTCTGACTTTTGCACTCCAATAACCTCTTCAATGAAGAATTATGTCCCTCAGACCCAGCTGGAGGCCAACAATCATGTCCCTCCTTCCTACAACATGAAAACAATACTGTCACAGAGAAATCCCTAAAAATTCATGGCAGTGTTCATTCTTGGGACTGAGTCTCTGCACCCCAACCAAGATCCACCTAACACGCCCGTAGACCAAGAACAGTCGAGGGCCACAGTAGCCCTCTTGGGGAAAATACAGGCTCTGTGAACTGGAAAGCCTTGTAATTCCTAGTCTGTGATCTTCAAGGGTAGAGAGGCGAGGAAACCAGCCCAAAACCACCACTCAGATCAGGAGCGGAGATCGACCAGCCTCCAACCTTGCAGGCGGGTCCTCTTTCCAAGGCACTCTATTCCCGGACGTCACAGCTCCCGTCGGATCCCCGGAGCCCAGCCTGGCCACCCCGCTCTCTCGCGGGGGTCCCGGGTAGATGAGCAACGCCCACCCCTCCGGGCTCCGTCTCTTCGGACCGAGAGGAAAACCCGCGGTGGAGTCTACGGCGGCGGGGCGGGGCATTGCGCGCAGGCGCAGAGGCCGCCAGGTTGGGCCAAGGAGGCGCCCTGCTCCACACCTGATGCAATCAACCTTCCGGAAACGGGTCCGGCCGCCGGGCTCACCCAGGAAACGCTTCCGCGCCCTCCTCCGGCTGCCGCGCCCCCGGGCAGGGTTCCCAGACTACCCCGGCCGGACTTCGCCCTGGGAGCTGGAGGAGTCGGGAAGTCACTTCTTGCCTGGACGCGCGAATTGCCCTGACAGTGACGTCGAAACTGACACCGAGCGTTCCGCAGCTGCAGGAGGAAAGTCCCTTAATTATGAATTTACAGAGAGGACCGATCGGGGCTTGGAGGGAAGTCTTTGACCCTTCCTTTGCTTTCTTCCTTCGTCCGCCTCCCGACACACTGTCTTTCTCACTTAAAGGAACGTTTATTGTAACAGCAGTTTGAGGGCAGTATGGAGAGGACTCCCCATGCCCTCTGTCTTGCTAAGTATGTAACAGCATGTTAGCTTTGCTACATAAAGCTTTCCCACCGCGCACTCATTTTATAAATAATTGGTTTCTCCATACCTCATCATTTAAGTTTACAAAGAAAATCATTTCTCGTTTCACCACCTCATGCAATTTTTATATCTATTGTGAGTAGGTTTTTTCTTCATGCTGACTCACCCATTGTTTTCCAAGGAAATGAAATATTCAAGAATATTCCAAGAGCATGTTTTTTAAAGCATAGAAGTAAATGCTGTGAACAGTACATAAAAATGACCTCTCAAGTCCCTTAAGGCCAAAGGTCCTCCTGGGGAGGGGGGAAGGGGGGGAGAGCAGGGGGAGAAGGCAGATCCAAGGAATTTTATTTGCAAAGATACTTCAGAGACCATTCTAGAATCAAGTCGAGATCAACTCTTAGACTTTATAGATGACATTTACCTCTCTGTGGCCCAGAGAAATAAATGACTTTTTCTTATTTAGACAAATCAAAAGCAGAACTGGTACTTGAAGCCAGATTTCTCTAAATTCCGATCTAATGGGGGAAAAAAAATGTTGTTTGCACAAACACCATAGGGAGTGTAATACTATATTACATTGCAGTTTTACAATCCAAAGATTACAAAATACAAAATTGGTGACAACAAAAGGATTCTATTACATGTTCCTTCCTGTGACGTCATTAGTCTTTAAATAGTCCTTTATCAACAAATATCCAACCACTTCTAAGTGGCTTTGAATAGCCAAACACTAGGCATTAAATATTTCAATTAAACAGGTCTGAGTCAGACGCAGTGGCTCAAGTCTGTAGTAGCAGCTACTGGGGAGGCTGAGGCAAGAGGGTACATGAGGCTGGACGTTCAAGGTTACAGTATGATCTTGCCTGTGAATAGCCACTGCTCTCCAGCCTGAGCCACACAGCAAGACCCCATCTTAAAACAAAACAAAACAAAAAAAAGTATAACTATAAAACATCAAAAAATCTTCTGTGCCAACATTTAGAACTTCTAGTATTTTTATTTGCTTGTGTGGTGTATGTGCAACAGTTTGAGCTTAAACCAAGGGAATTTTAATGATCACAACAAAATATCATGGTCATGATTTTCTTCTGTAATGATTTTAAATACTTTAACAATATAGAAATCAAAGTGAAATTAAAAACAACTCAAAACTCATGCCTGTAATAAGATAAAATCTAATTCTTCAAAACTGCCTCCCTTCTTGAATGTATATTTCTTTTTGGAATGTTCTGACACAAATCTGGAGGAATACCTTCTACTGAAGCAAAAAATAGAGTAGAGTAAATGTCAAAATGCAGAGGTACAAAGTACACACCATCACACAGTACTAGTTATAGAATAGCTAACTTTTATCGAGTATTTAGCATGTGCCAGATGCTGGCTAAGCATTTTCCATAGGTTGTTTAACTTAATCCTCACAACTACCCTATGAATGACGCACTATTGTTATCCCTGTTTTATGAATAGAGAAAGTGACGCTTGCAAATGTGCAGTAACTAACTCAAGGCACAAAATATTCAGTGGCAGAACTGGGATTTGAACCCAGGCTCCAGTTTTCCTGGAGCTTGAGCTCTTAAATAAAACTCTATACAGAAAAAATGTAAATACAGAGAAAATGACTATAATGATTCTCAGGTAAGAAAGGAAGGGGAGTATTGTACTTACTCTTCTAAAGATAAAACATAGTAAAATAAGTTTGTGGTCCACAGTAGGAAAAACCTCTTGCTAACTAATAAATTATGGTCCCCAAGTGTAGTACCAATATTACCCACAGGTATGAGGCAGGTGATCAAATACCTAGTGATTTCTCAGGGGTACCAGCAAGGCCTTTTCTCTGATGACTGTTTCTCTAGTCCTAAACCACCCAATATGGCAGTCACTAGCCACATATGCTTATTTAATCTGAAATCACTTAAAATCAGTTAGAATTAACTTGTTGGTTCCTCAATGATACTAGCCACATTTCAAGTGCTCAGTAGCACATGGCCTAATAAGTACTGTATTGGATAGTGTAAGTAAAAAGCATTTCCATCACTGCAGATAATTGTATTGAACAGTGCTGCTCTGGTCCTTAATGTTATTAGGGCAAACGTTTAATCTCTCGTCAGACTGCACTATTTTAATGAGCACAACAAAGTATCATGGTTATGATTTTCGTCTGAAATGATTTTAAATACTTTAACTATATTTCTATAAATATAGAAATCAAAGTGAAATCAAAACCAAATCAAAGACCTTGTTTCCATGGTCTACCTTCCCATTGAGCTTCAGTCCAAATTAAAATTTTTTTCAAAACTAAAATTATCAGAGTGTAGAGAGGTACAAAGAGGTACAAAGCACAAAGTCCCCTACTATCATGGAAAGAATATGGACATTGGAGTAAGACCTTATTTCACATCCCAGCTCTTACTAGTTGTGTGACCGTGGGCAAGCTACTTTACCTCACTTTTCTTATCTGCAAAATGGGCATGTTAATTTTTTCATTACGGGTTTAAGATTAAATAACATATATAAAGCTTCTGGTAGTCCTCACATAGGATGATTTCCTTTCACTCCTATTTCAGTTAATGACATTCCCCAATTACTCAGGTTTCTAAACTAGAAATCTCAGTCATTTTCAATTCTTCCTTCCTCCTCAACCACCCGAATTAAAGTAATCTACCACCCACATTAAATTAATCATCAAGCCCTTTTGCTCCCAATTCAGCAATGCCTCTCAAATGTGGGCCCGCCTTGCTGTCCTCACTGTCTTTTTATGCGTAATATTTCAGAATCCTGCTAAAAAACCTTGGTGACACCCATCACTCCCAATCCAAGTCCTTTCTCCACACTGCTGCCACAGTTGATCTTTCTTTAAAAAGATGCTGATGATGTCATTCTCCTCCTTTAAAACTGCTGATGACGTCTAGTTGCTTAAAGATCTTAACTACTAAACTGAAGGACTCACATAACCAACCCTCACTTGATCACTGCTGCTTGTTTGGTTGGTATTAAAAAGAAAAAGAAAATTAAAAATATAACAACCCTTATTCCATTGCAGAAATATATTTGGATTCCTCTACTACCAACCTCTTTTCTCAGTCACCCCGTCCCCAGCTCATACCTCTCCCTGTACCCTCACCCACTACACCCACACTCCAGCAACTTATGCCCATGAGGCATTCCAGGAATCACGCAGTGGCCTTTTACGACTCTGCCCTTGCACACAAACCTCAGGCTGGACTAACACTTGTATCTGTTCTTTATCTGGTAGAATTTTACTTACTCTCTAAGGTCCAGTTCAGGTACCACCTCTTCTATAAAAGCTCCTTCAACTTCTTCAAGGAACAGTGGCTACCAATTCATCTGTGATGCCATAGATTTGGGTGTAGATGCTGTATCCGGGCTACCTAGGTTTACATGTTGGCTGCACCACTCGCCCACTGCTAGTTTTGGGCAAACTACTTAACCTCTTCACCCTTCAGTTTCCTCATCTGAAAACAATGATAATCATAGTATGAATATCTTACTGTTGTTACCAAGTATATGAGATAATGCACATGAAGTTCATAGTAATATACTGGCCCGCAGGCAAGCACGCAATACAGATTATCTTAAAATTGTTTGACTATGGTTTTATTTTATTTTATTTTATTTATTTTTTTGAGATGGAGCTTCGCTCTTGTTGCCCAGGCTAGAGTACAATAGCACTATCTGGGCTCACAGCAACCTCTGCCTCCCGGGTTCAAGTGATTCCCTTACCTCAGCCTCTCTAGTAGCTGGGATTACAGGCATGTGCCACCATGCCTGGCTAATTTTGTATTTTTAGTAGAGATGGGGTTTCTCCATGTTGGTCAGGCTGGTCTCAAATTCTGACCTCAGGTGATCTGCCTGCCTCAGCCTCCCAAAGTGCTAGGATTACAGGCGTGAGCCACCACACCTGGCCCCCACTATGATTATCCATCTATCCTTTTGTCTCAATATGAATTATTTTTTACATTCTAAATAATTTATATATATATATTATTGCACTTTAGGTTCTGGGGGTACATGTGCAGATCATACAGGATTGTTGCATAGGTACATACATGGCAATGTGGTTTGCTGCCTCATCCCCCTGTCACCTATATCTGGCATTTCTCCCCCTTTTATCCCTCCCCAACCTCCCTACCCCCCACTGCTGTCCCTCCCCTATTCTCCCTCAACAGACCCCAGTGTGTGATGCTTCCCTCCCTGTGTCCATGTGTTCTCATTGTTCAACACATGCCTACGAGTGAGAACATGCAGTGTTTGGTTTTCTGTTCTTGTGTCAGTTCGCTGAGAATGATGGCTTCAGATTTATCCATGTCCCTACAAAGGACACACACTCATCATTTTTTTATGGCTGCATAGTATTCTATGGTGTATATGTGCCATAATTTCCTTGTCCAGTCTATCATCGATGGGCATTTGGGTTGGTTCCAGGTCTTTGCAATTGTAAACATACATGTGCATGTGTCTTTATAATAGAACGATTTATAATCCTTTGGATATATACACTGTAATGGCATTGCTGGGTCAAATGGAATTTCTATTTATAGGTCCTTGAGGAATTGCCACACTGTCTTCCACAATGGTTGAACTAATTTACACTCCCACCAACAGTGTAAAAGTGTTCCTATTTCTCCACTTCCTCTCCAGCATCTGTTGTCTCGAGAGTTTTTAATGATCGCCATTCTAACTGGTGTGAGATGGTATTTCAATATGGTTTTGATTTGCATTTCTCTAATGACCAGTGATGATGAGCATATGTTTTTTGGCCTCATATATGTCTTCTTTTGAAAAGTGTCTGTTTATGTCCTTTGCCCACTTTTGAATGGGTTTGTTTGTTTTTTTTCTTGTAAATCTGTTTTAGTTCTTTGTAGATTCTGGATATTAGCCCTTTGTCAGATGGGTAGACTGCAAAAATTTTTTCCCATTCTGTTGGTTGCCAGTTTACTCTAATGATTGTTTCTTTTGCTGTACAGAAGCTCTGGAGTTTAATTAGATCCCATTTGTCTATTTTGGCTTTTGTTGCCAATGCTTTTGGTGTTTTAGCCATGAAGTCCTGGCCTATGCCTATGTCCTGAATGGTTTTGCCTAGATTTTCTTCTAGGGTTTTTATGGTGTTAGGTCTTATGTTTAAGTCTTTAATCCATCTGAAGTTAATTTTAGTGTAAGGTGTCAGGAAGGGGTCCAGTTTCTGCTTTCTGCACATGGCTAGCCAGTTTTCCCAACATCATTTATTAAACAGGGAATCCTTTCCCCATTGCTTGTTTTTGTCAGATTTGTCAAAGAGCAGATGGTTGTAGATGTGTCACATTGCCTCCGATGCTTCTGTTCTGTTTGATTGGTCTATGTCTCTATTTTGGTACCAGTACCATGCTGTTTTGATTACTGTAGCCTTGTAGTATAGTTTGAAGTCAGGTAGCGTGATGCCTCCAGCTTTGTTCTTTTTGCTTAGAATTGTCTTGGCTATGTGGGCTCTTTTTGATTCCATATTAACTTGAAGGTAGTTTTTTCCAGTTCTGTGAAGAGGGTCATAGGTAGCTTGATGGGGATAGCATTGACTCTATAAATGACTTTGGGCAGTATGGCCATTTTTATGATATTAATTCTTCCTAACCATCAGCATGGAATGTTTTTCTATCTGTTTGTATCCTCTCTTATTTCATTGAGCAGTGGTTCATAGTTCTCCTTGAAGAGGTCCTTTACATCCTTTATTAGTTGTATTCCTAGGTATTTTATTCTCTTTGTAGCAATTGTGAATGGCAGTTCATTCTTGATTTGGTTCTCTTTAAGTCTGTTATTGGTGTATAGGAATACTTGTGATTTCTGCACATTGATTTTGTATCCTGAGACTTTGCTGAACTTGCTTATCAGTTTCAGAAGATTTCGGGCTGAGACGATGGGGTCTTATAAATATACAATCATGTCGTCTGCAAATAGAGACAATTTGACTTCCTCTTTTCCTAATTGAATACACTTTATTTCTTTTTCTTGCCTGATTGTCCTAGCTAGAACTTCCAAAACTATATTGAATAGGAGTGGTGAGAGAGGGCATCCTTGTCTAGTGCCAGATTTCAAAGGGAATGCTTCCAGTTTTTGCCCATTCAGTATGATATTGGCTGTGGGTTTGTCATAAATAGCTTTTATTATTTTGAGATACGTTGTGTCAATACCTAGGTTATCGAGAGTTTTTAGCATGAAGGGCTGTTGAATTTTGTTGAAGGCCTTCTCTGAATCTATTGAGATGATCATGTGGTTTTTGCCTTTGGTTCTATTTATTTGGTGGATTACATTATAGACTTGTGTATGTTGAACCAGCCTTGCATCCCCGGGATGAAGCATACTTGATTGTGATGGATAAGCTTTTTGATGTGCTGTTGCAATTGGTGTGCCGTTGCAATCGGTGTGCCAGTATTTTATTGAAGATTTTTGCATCTATGTTCATCATGGATATTGGCCTGAAGTTTCCTTTTTTTGTTGCGTCTCTGCCGGGTTTTGGTATCAGGATGATGTTGGTCTCATAAAATGATCTGGGAAGGATTCTCTCTTTTTGGATTGTTTGGAATAGTTTCAGAAGGAGTAGTACCAGCTCCTCTTTGTTTCTGTGGTAGAATTTGGCTGTGAACCCATCTGGACCTGGGCTTTTTTTGGTTGGTAGGCTACTAATTGCTGCCTCAACTTCAGCTCTTGTTATTGGTCTATTTAGGGTTTTGACTTCTTCCTGATTTAGTCTTGGTAGAGTACAAGTGTCCAGGAATTTATCCATTTCTTCCAGGTTTACTGGTTTATGTGCATAGAGCTGTTTGTAGTAATCTGTGATGGTAGTTTGTATTTCTGTGGAATTGGTGGTGATATCTACTTTATTGTTTTTTATTGCATGTATTTGATTCTTCTTTCTTTTCTATTAATCTGGCTAGTGGTCTGTCTATTTTGTTGATCTTTTCAAAAAACCAGCTCCTGGATTTATTGATTTTTGAAGGTTTTTTGTATCTCTAACTCCTTCAGTTCTACTCTGATCTTAGTTATTTCTTGTCTTCTGCCAGGTTTTGAGTTTTTTTGATCTTGCTCCTCTAGCTGTTTCAATTTTGATGATAGAGTGTGGATTTTAGATCTTTTCTTGCTTCTTATGTGGCCATTTATTGCTATAAATTTCCCTCTAGACACTGCTTTAAATGTGTCCCAGAGATTCTGGTATGTTGTGTCTTTATTCTCGTTGGTTTTGAAGGACACCTTTATTTCTGCCTTCATTTCATTGTTTATCCAGTCAACATTCAAGAGCCTGTTGTTCAGTTTCCATGAAGTTGTGCGGTTCTGAGTTAGTTTCTTAATCCTGAGTTCTAATTTGATTGCACTGTGGTCTGAGAGACTGTTATGATTTCCATTCTTTTGCATTTGCTGAGGAGTGATTTACTTCCAATTATGTGGTCAATTTTAGAGTAGGTGTGATGTGGTGCTGCGAAGAATGTATATTCTATGGATTTGAGGTGCAGAGGTCTGTAGATGTCTATTAGGTTTGCGTGGTCCATCTGAGTTCAAGTCCAGGATATCTTTGTTAACTTTCTGTCTCGTTGATCTGTCTAATATTGTCAGTGGAGTATTCAAATCTCCCACTATTGTTGTGTGGGTGTCTAAGTTTCTTTGTAGGTCATTAAGAACTTGCTTTATGTTTCTGGGTGCTCCTGTATTGGATGTGTATATATTTAGCATTATTAGCTCTTCTTGTTGCATTGATCCTTTCACCATTATGTAATGCCCTGCTTTGTCTCTTTTGATCTTTGTTGGTTTAAAGCCTATTTTATCAGAGACTAGGATTGCAACTACTGCTTTTTTTTTTCTCTCTCTCCATTTGCTTGGTAAATCTTCCTCCATCCCTTTATTTTGAGCCTATGTGTGTCCTTGCAAGTGAGATGCATTTCCTGGATACAGCACACTGATGGGTTTCAACTTTTTATCCAATTTGCCAGTCTGTGTCTTTTGATTAGGGCATTTAGCCCATTTAGGTTTAAGGTTAATATTGTTATGTGTGAATTTGATCCTGCCATTTTGATGCTATCTGGTTGTTTTTCCCATTAGTTAATGCAGTTTCTTCATTGTGTCAATGCTCTTAACCATTTGGTACATTTTTGGAGTGGATGGTACTGGTTGTTTCTTTCTGTGTTTAGTGCTTCTTTCAGGAGCTCTTGTAAGGCAGGCCTGGTGGTGATGAAATCTCTCAGCAATTGCTTGTTTATAAAGGATTTTATTTCTCCTTCACTTGGAAGCTTGGGTTGAAAGTTCTTTTCTTTAAGGATGTTGAATATTGGCCCCCACTCTCTTCTGGCTTGTAGAGTTTCTGCTGAGAGATCTGCTGTGAGTCTGATGGGCTTTCCTTTGAGGGTAACCTAACCTTTCTCTCTGGCTGCCCTTAGCACGTTTTCCTTCATTTCAACCCTGGTGAATCAGACTATTATGTGCCTTGGGGATGCTCTTCTTGAGGAATGTCTTTGTGGTATTCTCTGTATTTCCTGGACTTGAATATTGCCCTGCCTTGCTAGGTTGGGGAAGTTCTCCTGGATAATATCCTGAAGAGTGTTTTCCAGCTTGGATTCATTCTCTCCATCACATTCAGGTACACCTATCAAACATAGATTAGGTCTTTTCACATAATCCCATATTTCTTGGAGGTTTTGTTTATTTCTTTTCACTCTTTTTTCTCTAATCTTGCCTTCTCATTTTATTTCATTGAGTTGATCTTCAATCTCTGATATCCTTTCTTCTGCTTCGTCGATTTGGCTAATGAAACTTGTGTATGCTTTGTGATGTTCTCGTGTTGTTTTTCAGCTCCATCAAGTCATTTATATTCTTCTCTGAGCTGTTTGTTCTCATTAGCATTTTGTCAAACCTTTTTTCAAGGTTCTTAGTTTCTTTGCATTGGGTTAAAACATGTTCTTTTAGCTCAGAGAAGTTTGTTATTAACCACCTTCTGAAGCTTGTTTCTGTCAGTTCATGAGACTCATTCTCCATCAAGCTTTGTTCTCTTGCTGTTATCCCTTGGAGGAGGAGAGTTGTTCTGGTTTCGAGTGTTTTCATCCTTTTTGCTCTGGTTTCTTCCCATCTTTGTGGATTTATCTACCTGTGGTCTCTGTAGTTAGATGAGGTCTCTGAGTGGATGTCCTTTTTGTTGATGATGAAGGTATTTCTGTTTTTTAGTTTTCCTTCTAGCAGTCAGGCCCCTCTGCTATAAGACTGCTGGAGGTCCACTCCAGACCCTGCATGCCTGGGGCTCACCTGCAGCAGGTGCAGAACAGTCAGGGTTGCTTCCAGTTTCTTCTTCTGTTATCTTTGTCCCAAAAGGGTACACACCAGATGGCAGCCTCAGCTCTCCTTTATGAGGTGTCTCTTTGGATATACAGGGGTCGGGGAGCTACTTGAAGAGATAGTCTGTCCCTTATAGGAGCTCAAGTGCTGAGCTGTGAGCTCCGTTGTTCCATTTAGAGCTGCTGGACAGGTAAGTTTAAGTCTGCTGCAGCGGAACTCATAACTGCCTTTTTTTCCCAGGTGCTCTGTCCTGGGAAGGTGGGGCTTTATTTATAAGTTCCTGACATGCTGCTGCTTTTTTTCAGAGCTGCTCTGCCCAGCAAGGAGGTGGACTAGTCACAGTCTGCCAGCAGAGGCATTGTTGAGCTGCCATGGGCTCTGCTCAGCTGCTGTGGGCTCTGCCCATCTGCTGTGTGAACTTCCTTGTGGTTTTGTTTATAGAGGTATAGTTAGAACTGCCTAGGTAATGGTGATCTGCCTCAGTAATGGTGGACTGCCTCTGTAATGGTGGACTGCCTCAGTATTGGTGGATTGCCTCGGTAATGGCAGACTGCCTCGAGGATAGTGGACTGCCTGGGTAATGGCGGACTGCCATGGTAATGGCAGATGCCCCTGCCCCCACAGAACTCGACTGTCCTGGGTCCAGCTGTGCTTTCTGTGAAACTCTCAATCCAGAGCGTTTCAGATTGCTAGTCTTTGTGGGGGTGGGACCCACTGAGCCAGATTACCTGGTTCTCTGTTTCGGCCCCCCCCCCTTTTTTTTTTGTAGGAAGGGAGGAAGGCAGGAAGGGAGGAAAGGAGGAAGGGAGGGAGGGAGGAAGGGAGGGAGAGAGGGAGGGAGGGAGAGAAGGGAAGGAAGGAAATCAGGCAATGAGAGAGACATTGACGACCTGGATCTAGCGGTCTACAAGTTGATTTCTTTTTTTCTTTTTTTGAGAGAAGGAAAGAAAAAAAGGAGTGAAGGAGAGGAAGAAAAAGAGGGAGAGAGAATGGAAATGTTGCTTTATTCTAAAAAAATGGGTATTAATAATGGCCAATCAATATTTCATTTAAACCTATGAGTAGGTGTGATGTGGTATTGACAAGAATGTATATTCTGTGTATTTAAAGTGGAGAGCTCTATAAATATTTATTAAGTTTACTTGTTCCAGATCTGAGTTCAAGTCCTTGATATCCTTATTAATTTTCTGTCTCATTGAGTCTAAGTCTCTATGTATCTGGGTGTTAGGATCATTAGCTCTTGTTGTTGCATTGATCCTTTTATCACTATGTCTTTGTTGCTTTAAAATCTATTTTATCAGATACGAGAATTGCAACTCCTGCTTTTTATTTATTTATTTATTTTTGCTCTCCATTTGGTTGGTAAATCTTTCTCCATCCCTTTGTTTTGAGTCTTTGTGTATCCTTGCATGTGAAATGGGTCTGGATGTAGCATACAGTTGGGTTTTGGCTGTATCTTTTGATTGGGGAATTTAGTCAATTTAAATTTAGGGTTACTGCCATTTGATGTTAACTGGCTGTTTTATCCATTCGTTGATGTAAATTCTTCTTTATGTTGATGCTCTTTACTTTTTGGTATATTTTTAGAAAGGCTAATACTGGTTGTTCCTTTCTATGTGTAATGCTTCTTTCAGAAGCTCTTGTAAAGCAGGCCTGGTGGTAATAAAATCTCAGAGTACTTGCTTGTTCATAAAAGATTTTATTTTTCCTTCAGTTGTGAAGCTTGGCTGGATATGAAATTCTGGGCTGAAAGTTCTGTTCTTTAAGGATGTTGAATATCCTTAGAAACTCGTTTGGCTTGTAGAGTTTCTGCTGAGAGACCTGCTGTAAGTTTGATAGGCTTCCCTTGGTGGGTAACCTGACCTTTCTCTCTGGCTGCCCTTAGTATTTTCTCCTTCTTTTCAACCCTGGTGAATCTAACAATTATGTGTCTTGGGGTTACGCTTCTTGAGGAATATCTTTGTGGTGTTCTCTGTATTACCTGGGGTTAAATATTGTCCTACTTTGCTAGTTCAAGAAAATTTTCCTGAATCATATCCTGAAGAATATTTTCCAACTTGGATTCATTCTCTCTGTCGCATTCAGGTACACCTATCAAACGTAAATATGGTCTTTTCACATAGTCCCACATTTCTTGGAGACTTTGCTCATTCCTTTTTATCCCTTTTTCTCTAATCTTGTCTTCTCGTTTTATTTCATTAAGTTGGACTTCGACCTCTGATATCCTTTCTTCTGCTTGAACAATTCAAGTGTTTAAACCTGTGAATGCTTCTCAGAGTTCCTGTATTGTATTCTTCAGTTCCATTAATTCACTTATATTCCTCTCTAAATTGTCTATTCTCATTAGGATTTCGTCAAACCTTTTTTCAAAGTTCTTAGTTTCTTTACGTTGGGCTACAACATGTTCTTTTAACTCACAGAAGTTTCTTATTATCCATCTTCTGAAGCCTGATTCTGTTAATGGGATACATTCGTTCTCCATCAAGCCTTGTTCCCTTGTTGATGAGGAACTGTGATCCTCTTTAGAGGGAGAGGCATTCTGATTTTGAGTGTTCTCAGCCTTTTTACGCTGGTTTCTTCCCATCATTGTAGATTTATCCACCTGTCGTCTTTGTAATTCCCAACTTTCAAATTAGGTCTCTGAGTGGAGTCCAAGTTGTTAATTCCCAGGGCTGAAATATGAGCAACCCACCGCGCCAGCCAAAACAGCAGCGTTAAGACTGATGGTGCTTTTCCACCTGGGAATCTCCAGTCTGGCTTCCTTCTTGAGTCTGTAATAGGCGACTCTGCCTTCCTGGAGCTCCAAACATCAGTCAGAAGGGGAACCAGTCCCGTTTACTCTGCACCAAGAGCTGCCACACCAAGGTGCCGGCAAAACTGCTGTGCCGGCCACAAGAGTCGCGCTGGCAACCCGTGCGGCTCCTCCACTGGGAATCTTCTGCTCTGTAAGCAACCAAAATTTGTCTGAAAGTGTGGCATCCTCTCGTTCTCTGCACTTTCACTGGGAGCTGCAAGCTCGAGATGTTAGCGATCAGCAATCTTGGATCATTCTCTCAGTCCCCTTTTTTTCAGTTGAATGGGTGGCTCTGTCTCCCAGGCAGGCGTTCAGGCGCCAGTTGAAACGGTGACCCAGATTTGTGTGAGTTTTTGTGTGGAAACCTGCTGTGCCGGCTGAAACATCTGTGCTGGAAACTCATGGCGCTTTTAAGCCTGGGAATCTCCTGGTCTGTGGGGAGTAATAACTGGTTTGGAAATGTGGTGTTCACTCACCCTCTGCATTGTTCTTGCTGGGAACTGCACTCCAGAGCTGTTCCTATTTGGCCATCTTGGATCTGCCTCCTCCATTTTAAATAATTTTTTAATTTACGTTTTTTATATTTTACATTTACATTTGATTTTCATATTAAATACAAGTATTTTATGACAGAAGTACTTCATATTGATGAAAATTTAGGAAATTCAGATAACATGCCAAAAAGATTAAATTCTCTATTGTTTGAGACATCTCTTTCTTACAAGCAAAAGGAACTAATTCTGATTAACTTATCCAGAAAAAAAGATTTTATGGGACTATTGTTGGGCAGCTCACTGCATCAACACAAAAATGGAGAATCAGGTTAAGAAAGGGTCAGGATCTATGGAGGACTGGCAGCAAATAACAGACAAGACTATGGGACAGTGGGTCACCAAGGGCACAACCCCATTGGCCACTTGCTGTGGCCACCATTCCTGAACATTTGTGACTTAGCAAAAGTAGGAAGAGCATCTTACCCCTCTCCCACTCACCCACCCCATAGTCTTTGCCTATATGAGATCACTCACAGGCAAACAAATGATGCACTTACAAGCTTTGGTGTCTTTGCTTATGCCATTCTGTTTGCCTGGGATAGTCTTGCTCTGTCACCCAGGCTGGAGTGCAGTGACATGTTCATGACTCACTATAGCCTCGACCTCCTGGGCTCAGCCTTCCTAGTAGCTGGGACCACAAGTGCGCACCACCACTTTTTTTATTTTTTGTTGAGATGAGGTCTCACTATGTTGTGTAGGCTTGTCTTGAACTCCTGAGCTCAAGCAATCCTCCTACCTCGGGTTCCCAAAGTCCTGGAATTAGAAGCATGAGCTACCACAGCTGGCCTGCTCACTTCTTGATTCCAGAGCTTGCCATATGCTTTTGCAGCACTTAGCATGTAGTACAGTCAGATGTTGTATCATTCTGTATTGCTATGCTGTAAATTCCTATTTTCAGCCATATCACATAGAAGACACTTAATAAATATCTGTTTAATGAATGAAAGGAAGAAAAAAATAAATTAGATTTTAAGGTACCGTACTAAGCACTTTACAAACATTAACTTGCTGGGCACAGTGGCACAGGCCTATAATGCCAGCGTTTTGAGAGGCCGAGGCCAGTGGATCACTTGAGTTCACAGAGTTTGAGACCAGCCTGGGCAACATGGTAAAACCCCTTTTCTACTAAAAATACGAAAACTAACCAGGCATGGTGGTGCACATCTGTAATCCCAGCTACTCAGGAGGCTGAGGCAAGAGAACTGCTTGAATTCAGGAGCCAGAGACTGTAGTGAGCCAAGATCATGCCACTTCATGGACGACAGAGTTAGACTCTGTCTCAAAAAGCAAACAAACAAACAAAAGCACCCAAACAGCACAATTTAGTCTCAATTTATAATACAGTTTTTCCTCAGAGAGGTTGGATTACTATTTTATAACAGAGGAAACTGAGACCAGAGGAGTGAAGTTACTTTCCAAAGGTCAAACAGCTGTTAAGGGACAGAGGCAGAATTTGAAGGAGGCAGTCTCTCTCCAGAGCATAGGCTTTTACCTAAAGAGATGTTATGACTCTATGAAAGGTAGTACAGGGTCCTTTTTCTAGAAAACTCTACAACATCTTTGTTTGTTTGTTATTTAAAGAACTGACAGTCTCCTGGTAAGCAGAGAAAGCTAATTAAATGTTTCTGTACATTTTCAATATTGAAAAACATACTTAGTAAATTTCATAAACACTTATTCCATCATTCATGAACAATGGTAATGGCAGGCTCTATACACGAATTCAAAGACACTCAATTAAATGAACACAAAAGCACACAATAAAATTCATCACACTCTTTGTCTCTACCCTTCCCCCAGGTTACCAGGAGTTGTTAGTGTAGACACCGGCATTTTATCGAACTGGTTCTGGCTACAAAGAATTTATGTTGTTCTGCTCAGGGCACTCTCCATCCCTGGTTATATGATCTCTCTCACCCCTCCTAGAATCTCTGTTTTGCTTATCATCAGACAGCAGAAACTTGATTCCAGTGTACAAGTGTGCATGGTGCCTCACAATTAATTGTCTGCACGATAAGGGCAAGAATTTAAATCTTGTGAACAGAGGAAAATCATCACCTTCATGTTCAAAGGGTACATAAATTACACCATCCAACCTGAAAAAATACTCCATTTTAAATTCATATAAACATAATTAAACAGAAATGGGGAATCTGAAATGAAGAACACTGAGAGAGAAGACATTTAAAAAGAACTAGAAATCATTTACAAGAGAAAAATGCTCTGCTCATCCCAGAGATGGATAAGATATATATCGCTAATTTGCAAAGGCATTGATAGTCTCCTTGATCAAGCAAGGGATTTATAGTCACCTTTCTCTATTTGTTCCTGCCAAGTATCTTCACTTTTAATTGCCTCATTACAAGGTCTGCAAAATAAGAAAAGAAAGGAAGATGGAGGAAAAAGATCTAAAGATTTCTTTTACTTTTAAGAGATTATTATAACAAGCAAACATTTGTCATTAGGTTAAATGAAAGAAAGCTAGTTCCTTACAAATATCTGAGATCATAAAAACTGAACTTGGGGGGAAAGGATGTTTGTATAGGAAGAGGTATGATCAAAAGTAATAGTACAGAATTAATAGCTAACATGGAGGTTACATGCTAGAAAAAAAAAAGATTATTAGTAAGGTCAATTAGATAAAAGGAAAAACTTCAAAAGGAAAAGCAAGTGCTCCATCCCATGAGACTTTTAGAATTAACCTGGACAAAGAACTAGAATATATTTTGTAGAAAGCAATCCTTTCTGACAAGCTGGTAGATTAGTTCTAATTGATTTTTCCACCTCTAATTTCTTTGACTCTCTGAAATACTACTCATAGAAGACAAATGAGTTTTCCTTGAGGTTGAATTTTCTGTCTTTATTTTAATCAAATGAGATATGATTTCTCATGAAAATAGTTTCCAAGCCAATGGCTTTGCAAGTAATAATTCTAGCTCTTATTTAGATGATAAAAGTTTAAAAATCAAAGTTAGAGCATTAGCAAACATCACAAATCAATATAAATTTTCTTTCATCATGCACTGGCAAAATTCTTGGAATAAAGTTTTCAAGAAGTGAAGGAATAGGGTACAGGAAAAGTGGAGCAGGCTAATATTCCACCAGTTTTTGCCTTTTTGTTCTAGCTTCATATCCTTTCTAAAAAGTTATCACTAAGAGAAAAATATTTAGTTCTGTTGAAATTGTGTTAAAGTTTGTATCAGATAACAGTTTGGAGACCATGAGGTACAATATCACATGCATGTTATTTATGTTATTTATTGTCAAAGAGCAAAGTTAAAAATGTACTAGAAAAACTTTTGCCTAGAGTCTTTGAATTGTTTTATAGAACACTTAGGGAAAGGGGAAAAGAAGAGGAAATACTAGGTGAGGCAGGGGATAGATCTCTTTCTCCTCATATATATATATATATATAATCTTAAAACATATATATGTATTTCAAAACAGTTCCTACAAATTTTAATGTGTTATCTTTTTCCGTGACTCAAAATATATTCTAGAAAAAATATTCTAAAATTTAAAAACTTTTTTTACTTCAGGTCGTAAAAATATTTTTCCTATTAAAGTCTGACAGGTTTCAACCTTTGTGTATTTTACTTCGTTTTGTTCTTACATTTATACTTCAATTTGTTTTCTAATACACTGTGAAACAGGGATATAACTTTGCAAGCAGAAGGCCAACTGTTCTAATGCTACATATCAAACAAGCTTTCCATTGCCCACTTATTTATAAGGTCACCTTTGTTATATAACCAGTTCTCGTTGATCTGTTCCTATGCTCTCTATTCCCTTTCATGGACTCCTTTTTCTATTAGGGTGCTAATACTGCACTATTTTTATTCCTGTACCTTTGTAATATATCTTGATATCTGGTATCAGTGTGGGTCTCCCTTCTCTGTTCTGCTTTATCAAGACTGGCTTAGCTCTTCTTTCATAATATCCCTTCCACATAAAATTTACAATTACTATCAGTTTTGACAAAAAATCTTTAGAATTTTATTGGTATTATTATTATTATTTTGAGACAGAGTCTCACTCTGTTGCACAAACTGGAGTGCAGAGGCACAATCTTGGTTCACTGCAACCTCCACTTCCCAGGTTCAAGGGATTCTCGTGTCTCAGCCTTCCGAGTAGCCGGAATTACAGATGCATGCCACCATGCCTGGCTAATTTTGACATTTTTAGTAGAGACAGGGTTTCACCATGTGGGCCAGGCTGGTTGCAAACTCCTGACCTCAGTGGTCTGTCTGCTTCAGCCTCCCAAACTGCTGGGACTACAGGTGTGGCCAGTATTAAACTTAATATAGATTAATTTGAGGTGAACTCACATTTTTACTCTATTGAATTATCTCAGATAGATAGATAGATAGATAGATAGATGTGCTATATTTCTATTTATTCACCTTCTTTAGTTTCACAAATATTCTCTGCATCTACTAAACTGTAAACTCATAAAAATCTATGTAAGTTTTCAAGTTTGAGAATGGTATTAGTAAAATGGCTTAAACTTTTATTTTGTCCTAAGTCTGCTGCTACTTCTTCAGCTGACTTGAATCTTCTGAACAAAAGACTTTTGCTCTCGCTTTATTTTTATTGAATTTGACTATAGAAAAAGCCAGTGAGTTGATAGAGTCAGTCAAGTAGAATGCTTTTTATCAAAGTGGCTGGTGTTATATAAATCCAATGTAGTTTGGAGTATTAGTCTCAATCCGAAAGAGGTTTAAGCTCGCAGTGCCTCATAAATCTGCCCAGGTTTGCAAGTGAAGTTATAAAGAAAACATAAACAAATAATTATTTTAACCTGTGTATTAAGACTACTTCACTTTAATAATTCCATTAAAAAGAGAAAAAAACTGCCAAAAATATAACACAAAGTGAAATTGAATACTAGAAAGTATTTAAATAATCCAAAAGAATATAGGAAAGAAAGAAGAACAAAAACATTGGAAACAAATAGAAAATAATAAATTAGGGGCTGGGCATGGTGGCTCATGCCTGTAATCCCAGCACTGTAGGAGGCCAAGGCAGAAAGATCACAAGGTCAGGAGTTCAAGACCATCCTGGCCAACATGGTGAAAGCCTGTCTTTACTAAAAATACAAAAAATTAGCCTGGCATAGTGGCATGCACCTGTAGTCCCAGCTACTCAGGAGGCTGAAGCAGGAGAATCGCTTGAACCTGGAAGGCAATATGGCTGGTATTCTTATAAGAAGACAACTATGCGAAGACACAGGGAAAATGTCCCCATGAAGATGGAGGCAAAGATTACAGCGATGCATCTGTAAGCCAAGGGACACCAAAGATTGCTGGTTGTCAAAAGAAGCTAAGAGAGAGGCACAGAATAGGCATGACCTCAGAGCCCTCAGGAGGAAGCAACCTGCTGACATTTTTATTTCAAACTTCTAGCATCCAGAACTGTGAGGGAATAGACTTTTGTTTGTTTTGTGTTCTTTGTTACAGCAGCCCTAGGAATCTAATACACCTATTCATTCCAAATAAATACCTTTATAAATAGTTAAAACTTATACAAGATTTTTTTTTTTTTTTTGAGACAGAGTTTCACTCTTGTTGCCCAGGCTGGAGTACAATGGCGTGATCTTGGCTCACTGCAACCTCTGCCTCATGGGTTCAAGTGATTCTTCAGCTTCAGCTTTCCAGAACAGCTGGGATTACAGGCATGCACCACCATGACGAGCTAATTTTTGGATTTTTGGTAGAGATGGGGTTTTACCATGTTGGCCAGGATGGTCTCAAACTCCTGAGCTCAGGTGATCCACTGCCTCCATTTCCCAAAGTGCTGGGATTACAGGCATGAGCCACCTCGCCTGGCTGGGAAAATTTTTATTAACCTAAACTGCTACCTCTAAACTGTAGAGATGGTCAGAGGTGTCAAAGACAAAATAAACTGAAGTCTAAATAATTCTTGCAAAATGTTATTTTCCTTTTCTGTGGTGACATATTGACAGCACCTTAAAAGCTCCCTAGGTCCAAAGAGTGACTTTACCTCCATCTTATTTCAGTATTGATTTTGTAAAAATATGTAGAACAAACAGCAAATCTGATCAATGGATCCTCCAAATGCGATTTGCAATAACAAGAGGCATAATAAATGTCTCACATTTTGGAGTACAATCTCCCATAGATATTGGCCTCAGACAATCTTCTATATTTCAAATTAATGCTGTTGCCAGGAGCTTGGTGGGAGAGGGAATAGGGAGTTATTGTTTTATGGATACAGAATTTCAGTTTTGCAAGGTAAAAAGAGTTCTGGAGATGGATGGTGTTGATGGTTGCACAATAGGAATGTACTTAATGCTGCTGAACTGTACACTTAAAAATGATTAAGGTAATCAATTTTGTTATGTGTATTTTACCACAACGTTAAAAAACAAAAAAAGGAAAAAGTAAGCCAAGCTGGGAAAAAATGTATATATAATCAATGCTCCATCACTGTATTTGGGAACATAGGTATATAATTCATATAATAATCTATGTTTACAAAGTAATTCGGATTTTGTTTTATTGAGGTTGGAGATGACCCACCATATTAGGGCACTTCAAGGCACAGGGCTCCAGCAGGCCAGAGCAGAACAGAAAATGCGCTGGTACACACAGCTCAAGAGTCCAGGAGTACTCCCTAATCCAATATGGCTGGTATTCTTATAAGAAGTATATAAGAGGCTGGCGATGACTAGGAATAGGGGGTCAAGATGATATCAACAGAACTGGCTCTTTCTCCAGCTCCATGTCTTGCCTCTCTTTTCCATCTAGGCTGAATCACCCTTTTGCAGGGCCCCTTCCCACAGTGGCCCCAAGTCCTCAGAGCGGCTACATTCCTGCTTGAGACAAAAGATCTGCCTTACTTGATTCTTCTTGACTAAACAGATCCTAAGGACTGGGAGTCAGTCTCTCTTTCTCAAACTGAGTTCTTTATACCCTGGGAACATACAACACATTCTAGGAGTTATTGGAAATCACAAGATAAACCTACATCCTCCTGGAGTGACAAATGTCTTAGGAAATTTGTAGAAAATACTTGATATTAGAGCATATATATAGGCCAGGTGTAGTGGCTCATGCCTGTAATCCCAGCACTTTGGGAGGCCGAGGTGGGTGGATCACCTAAGGTCAGGAGTACAAGACCACCTAGGCCAACATGGTGAAACCCCATCTCTACTAAAAATACAAAAATTAGCTGGGCATTGTGGTGGGCACTTGTAATCACAGCTACTTAGGAGACTGAGGCAGGAGAATAACTTCAACCCGGGAGGCAGATGTTGCAATGAGCCAAGATCACGCAGCGCCACTGAACTCTATTACTCTAGTCTGGGTAATAGAGCAAGACTCCATCTCAAAAAAAAAACCACAAAAAGCCACACACATAACACACACACACACACACACACACACACACACATCTGTTGTGAAATAGACTAAAAAATGGGCAAATTTTTTTTTAGATGAAACACAAGATGTCAAAAGGCACATTTCTCCGGAGGCAGGCAACTGGGGACCTCCAGAGCTCAAGATTCTTCTGCTGTAAGGGGTAGGTTAGAGGGAAAGCACAATGGGAAAGCTGGATGAGCAGAGTTTGTGATGGCTGCTTTGAACCAGAGAGGAAGACAGGCTCCATCCCACAGACCAAGCAAGAAAAAGAGAAAACGTGGAACAAGCCAGGACCTTCATGGTTCCATGAAACGAACCTATAATAGGCTTTTAGTACTTTCCGGTCTAGTAACTAACGTGCTTGAGGCCTTCCTATTTGCTAAACGCTGTACATGTATGAATTCACTTAATCCCAGAGGCACTCTGTGAGGTGGATACTGTTAGTAGCCATATTTTCTGTATAGGAAACATGAAATTCAGAGAGGTACAATAACTTTCCCAAGGCAACTGGAAAAATATGTGAGTATCCTCATCTCTTTCCACATTTTGTGTCTTCTCCACTTTGTGCTAAAAGAATGTAGGACATACAAAAATAGAGAGATCCAGGAACTTGGTTATTTCTAAAATAAAAGTCAAAAACAGCTAAAATCAATGCCTGAATTAGAACATTTCATTTCCTACCTCTTATCCTAATATTCATTTTTATACTTTTGTTTCCTTGATTTCACGTTTTTCAACTGGATGTTTTAAATAGAAAACTTTGGGCTGAGCGCCGTGGCTCACACCTGTAATCCCAGCACTTTGGAAGGATGAGGCGGTAGGATCACAAGGTCAAGAGATCGAGACTATCCTGGCCAACATGGTGAAACCCTGTCTCTACTAAAAATACAAAAATTAGCTGGGCGTGGTGGCGCTCACCTGTAGTCCCAGCTACTCAAGAGGCTGAGGCAGGAGAATTGCTTGAACCCGGGAGGCGGAGGTTGCAGTGAGCCAAGATGGCGCCATTGCACTCCAGCCTGGTGCCTGGCGACGGAGCGAGACTCTGCCTCAAATAATAATAAATAAATAAATAGAAAACTCTGACCTCTTTCTTTACTACATCTATCTATCTATTTGTCTATCTATCTATCGATCGATCGATCATCTGTCTCAAAAGGCACATCTTTTCTGAGGCAAGCTATTGAAGGTCTCCAGAGTTAAAGGTTATTCTGCTGTAAGGGGTAGTTGAGTGGGAGAGTTTGATGGAAGAGCCTGATGAGCAGAGTCAGTGATGACTACTTTGAATGTATATAGTTCTCTCTTATAACCTACATAAATGTTGCTTTGTGTATAACCTCTCTGGCTTGGTATGCTACATAAACAAATGAACAAATAAACGATAAGTCAGGTTTCACGAGTATAGATGTCATAAAGAATCTCTTTATAAAGGTTTTTTAATGTAATTAATTTCCTAGGTTCCATGCATACAGTTCATTTTCTATTTCTTTCTTTTTTTTTTTTTTGAGACAGAGTTTTGCTCTTGTTACCCAGGCTGGAGTGCAATGGCGCGATCTCGGCTCACCACAACCTCCGCCTCCTGGGTTCAGGCAATTCTCCTGCCTCAGCCTCCTGAGTAGCTGGAATTACAGGCACGCACCACCATGCCCAGCTAATTTTTTGTATTTTTAGTAGAGACGGGGTTTCACCATGTTGACCAGGATGGTCTCAATCTCTTGACCTCGTGATCCACCCTCCTCAGCCTCCCAAAGTGCTGGGATTACAGGCTTGAGCCACCGTGCCCGGCCAGTTCATTTTCCTCTAAAAAAATTTCAGTGTTGTTTTAGTGTCTCATAAATACAAGCTCAAATCTATAACTTGGAAATTTTCAGGAAAAAAGATTAAGGCTGACTTACCTATGCCTCATCAATAGCATTATTTAAAAAAATGTTTAGTACTTTGTTCTTACTCTACTGTGTTGCTGGGCATACATCTGGAAATAGGAGGCTTATAGAGCTAGACTCTAAAGATGATTTCTATTCCTTTCTGACTTGATTTTTTCTTTCTCTCTCTCTCTTTACCCCACCTTTCTTTGTTTCCTTTTCAAAACAGGGTCTCACTCTGTCACCCTCAGGCTAGGGTGCACTGACATGATGATGATCACAACTCACTGCAGCCTTGACCTAGGTTCCAGTGATCCTCTTGCCTCAGACTTGAAAGTAGCTAGGACTACAGGCATGTACCACCATGCCAGGCTAATTTTATTTTATTTTATTTTTGTAGAAATAGTTTCTCACTATGTTGCCCAGGCTGGTCTCAAACTCCTGGCCTCAAGCGATCCTCCCACCACGGCCTCCCAAAGTGCTAGGATTACAGACATAAGCCACTACACCCAGCCCTTTATGCTCTCATAAATCTGACCTATGTATCAACTAATGTTCATACTGACATATATTCTAGCTTGCTTTTGTGGCATGGGAGCTATTGCCATTTCATCTCCTTAAATACTCTGTCCCAATAGATATAGAGCATTATTTTTCATATGTTAGTTATCCACAATATTCATAAACTTTGTTGAAACTTGTGGTTTCTGACACTTGACATGCATAGAGAACAATAGTTGCACAAAATTAAAATCATTTTTTAAAGAAGATTGAAAACAGTGGGAAGGTCTTTCCCCTGCCTTTCTGGTAAGTATTCAGTAATTTAAATACTTTATATCTAGTTTTTTATTTTTTCAGTATGTAAACAACTCCTAACCTACTAATCAAACTTTGCAGATACCAAACCAGTGTTTAAGATAAAACTTATAGCCAAGAACAGTGGCACACGCCTGTAATCCCAGCACGTTGGGAGTGTGAAGTGGGCGGATCACAAAGTCAAGAGATCAAGACCATCCTACCATCATGGTGAAACCCCGTCTCTACTACAAATACAAAAACTAGCTGGCCGTGGTGGCCTGCAACTATAGTCCCAGCTACTCAGGAGGCTGAGGCAGGAAAATTGTTTGAACCTGGGAGGTGGAGGTTGCAGTAAGCCGAGATCTTGCCACTGCACTCCAGCCCAGTGACAAAGCAAGACTCTGTCTCAAAAAAAAAAAAAAGATAAAACTCATATGATCTTTTAAATATAAAGGCATCATATAAGCCTAATAAATACATTCATTAGAAATCAAGCTGTAACAATGTGGCAGTTTTAGAGAATCACAAACCAAATTCTTTTGCTGCAATTTCATGCATTACCCTGACAATCTGGGCCACCTCAAGTAGAAAGCAGTGGTAACAAAGGTGATGATAATTCACTGCAAACAAATATTTTAAAAGAGAAAACCGAAGGGGAAAAAACGCAACCAGCCAATGATTTCCTTTAACCTCATTTCAAGTTTCTTTCTAAAGAGGACAATAATTCAAGGGAAATCAAAGGCAATTTCTAAAGAAGTAGATCTCTCTATTCTGACAAGTTGAAAGAAATTGTTGAAGAAACCTTTTGCCAAAACATATCACACTGGATCTTCTGGCTGAGGTCATTGTCAAAGTTGAGTTAATGGTTGGGACTTCTGAAAATGCAGTATTAGTGAAATGTAAAATGAGTCATATGCTCTTTCCAAGAGCCACATAAATAACCAAGAGGCATGCAGCATAGTGGGTTCTGTCCTACTTTGCCTACTTGCTGGCATTATAACCTTTGACAATTCATTTAACCACTCAGGGCTTAACTTTCAACACATTGAAGTGACAGGCGGAATTGGGTTGGAATTCCAGGTCCATCTTTTATTACTATATCATTTTAGGAAAGTTACATAACTTTTATGAACCTATTTCTTCAACCATAAGATGTGAGGAAGACATCAAAAAATTATTTGGGGACGAGTGCAGTGGCTCATGACCATAATCATCCCAGCACTTTGGGAGGCAGAGATGGGAGGCTCACTTGAGCCCAGTAGTTAATGACCAGCCTGGTCAACATAGCAAGAACCCATCTCTAAAAAAAAAAAAAATTTGTTTAATTATTTTGAAGGAGCAAGGCCAAAAAAAAAAAACCATAATGTATTATTGAATTTACATAAAACTCCAGAAGATGCAAACTAATCTATAGTGACAGTAAGCAGATCAATATTTGTTTGGGGACCTGGGAAGCAGAGGGGGTGGGTGGAAAGAATTACAAAGGGACACAAGGAAACTTGAGGTGGTGGATATGTCCATGATCTTTTTTTGATGATAGTTTCAGAGGTATATACATCGTCAAACCTTATCAAGTTATACATTAGACATTTAAAACATTTATTGCATGTCAATTACACCTTTTTTTAAAAAGGGTCAGAGAATTCAATGACATAGTATGTGCAAAACAATTAGTGTAGTGTATGGCACAAGTAGGCCTCCAGGAATGAGTACCACCCTCCCCCGCAGCCCCAGCTTCATTTATGTCACAGGGTTATTTAAAATGGTATTCTACTTCATAAACATCCATAAACTCTGAAATCTCCTTAGCAGTTTTGTAGCTTGATAAATACTTTCAAAGAAAAATATGGGATAATATGAAAATATTTCTGCAGCTTATTTAGGATATTATTTCTGTGTATTTTAAAAAAATCTTTATTAGAGGCATATTTTACATTGTTGGAATTACACTTTACATAGAACTTCCATACTACTTCCCAACTCCATGGTTTACATAAGATGTCTGCAAATGATTTTTTCCTTTTTTTTCTTGTTAGTTTTTTTTTTTGAGACAGGGTCTCACTCTGTCATCCAGGCTGGAATGCAGTGGCCCGAACACAGCTCCTGGGCTCAAGCAATCCTCCCACTTCAGCCTCCCAAGTAGCTGTGACTACAGGCATGCACTACCATGTCTGGCTAATTTTTGTATTTTTTGTAGATATGGGGTTTGCACAGACTGGTCTCAAACTCCTGGGCTCAAGTGATCCACCCACCTCAGCCTCCCAAAGTACTGGATTACAGACATGAGCCATCATGACGAGCCCACAAACTATTTTTAATGACAATCTCAATATTTTCTCAGGGCTAAGAATTCCCAATATATTTGAAGGGAGAATTGCCAGGATTTACTGACAGATTGAATTTGGGATGTGAGACAAAGAGGACTCAGGGATGACACTAAAGTTTTCGGCCTGAGCAATTAGAAGTTTGATGAAGCTGAGATTTTCTGAGATGGGAAGAATTTGTAAAGGGCAGCTTTGGTGGGGAATATGAGGAATTCCATTTTGAGGAGAAGTTAGGTGTTAAACATCACTAGAGTAGGCAGTGGACCTGAGATCCAAGGGGAGGTCCAGCTGGAGATATAAATGTGGGTGTCTCCGCCATCAAGATGATATTTAAAGCCATGAGTTGGATGAGGTCTTCAAGGACACGAGTATAAATATACAGCAGAAGAGGTTCAACAACTGAGTCATGGAGGCCCCCTAATGGCTAGACACCAGAGTTTAGGAGGAAGCAGTAAAGGTGACAGAAAAGGAATGTCATTGAGGAGGAGGGAAATCCAGAAGCGTAGGCTGTTTGGGAAGCCAAGGGGAGAAAGTGTTTATAGGAGAGAATGATGCTTATCATTCAAGTAAGAGGAGAATAAAAAACATGCTCTTAAAAAAAAGGGTAGTTATATCAAGGGCACTATGAGTAGAGCGGATTCAAAAGGTTATAATAAATGGAAATTTCTCCTAGGAAGTTACACAAGTGGCCAATAAGATGCTCACCATCTTTAGCCATCGGAGAAATATACATCAAAACCACAACAATGTACCGCTTCACACCCAGGAGGATGGCTGAAATCAGAAGAAAAATAACGTGTTGGTGAGAATGTGGAGAAATTGGAATCCTCACACACTGCTAGTGAAATGTAAAATGGTGTAGCACTTTGGAAAACAGTTTGGCAGTTCCTCAGAAAGTTAAACATAGAGTTACCATATGATCCAGCAATTCAACTCCTAGAAATATATCCAAAAGAAATGAAAACATATGTCCACATAAAAACTTGTACATGAATGTTCATAGCAACATTATTCATAATAGCCAAAAACTGGGAAAAAACAAATGTCCAGTGTTCAGCAAAAAAATTAAAAGACATAAAGAGAAATAAGAACATATAGCTCATACATGATGGGGGAAAAGTAATCAGTAGAAACTGTCCCAGAGGAATTCCAGATGTTAGACTTAGTACACAAAGACTTGAAGTCAGCAGTCTTAAATATGGTCCAAGAACTAAAGGAGATGATTTCTAAAGAACTTAAAAAAAAAAAAAAGTCTTAGAGCAAAGTCTCACTAAATAGAGGTTATTAATGAAGAGATAAAAATTATAAAAATAAAAAAGTATCAACAAATCCACTCAAAAGTGTTCTCTTTGGAGAAAAAGGAAAGAGACTTTATTCTAGCAAACTGTTTGCAAACCAGAGATACACAGGCTTTGATATACAATGAAGGTGTGTTCAGAGAGAACAAAGAAAGTGTTAGTCTTTTATAAAGTTCTGGATGGCCGACCACTAACAGCTCAGGATTGTAGCTCCCAGTGAAAGCTCAGAGAACGAGACGACGCCACATCATTAGACGAATTTTCGTCACTCACCGATTAGCCGATTCCCAGTGGAGGAGCCCCACGGGTCGCCAGCGCGACTCTTGTGGCCGCCGCAGTGGTTTTGCCGGCGTCTCGGCGCAGCAGCTCTTCATGCAGAGCCAACGGGACTGCTTCCCCTACTGACCGGAGTTTGGAGCTCCGGGAAGTCAGAGCCGCTTGTTGCGGACTCAAGAGGGAAGCCAGACCAGAGATTCCCGGGCAGAAGAGCACCATCAGTCTTATCGCTGCTATTTAGGCTGCCACAGTGGGTTGCTCGGATCCCAGCACTGGGAATCAATAAGTCGGACGTCGACTCAGAAAACTAATTAGAAAGGCGGTTCATCTACAATGAAGGGAAAAAGACAGCCTAAGAAGGCCGAGTATACTCAAAATCAGAACCCATCAGCAACGGAACAAGCCCTGAGGGAAAAGGACTCATCAGCAACCGAACAAGCCCTGATGGAAGAGGACTCATCAGTAACGGAACAAGCCCTGATGGAAAAGGACTGTGTTCCATTATCTGAAGTAGGCTTTAAAAGGTGGATGATAAGAAACTTCTGGGAGTTAAAGGAACTTGTTCTAACCCAATGTAAAGAAACTAAGAACTTGGAAAAAAGGTTAGATGAAATGTTGAAAAGAATAGACAAGATAGAGAGGAATACAAATGAACTTATGGAGTTGAAAAATACAACACGAGAACTTAGTGAAATATGTACAAGCTTAAACAGCCGAATGGATCAAGCAGAAGAAAGGGTATCAGAGGTAGAAGACCAACTTAATGAAACAAAACGACAAGACCAGAATAGAGAAAAAAGGATAAAAAGGAATGAGCAAAGTCTCCAAGCAATATGGGACTATGTGAAAAGACCTAATATACGCTTGATTGGTGTACCTGAATGTGACGGAGAGAATGAAGTCAAGCTGGAAAATACTCTCCAGGACATTATCCAGGAAAATTTTCCTAATTTAGCAAAGCAGGACACTATTCAACCCCAGGCAATACAGAGAACACCACAAAGATATTCCTCAAGAAGACCAACCCCAAGGCACATAATCATTAGATTCACCAAGATCGAAACGAAGGAGAAAATATTAAGGGCAGCCAGAGAGAAAGATCAAGTCACCCATAAAGGGAAGCCTATTAGGCTTACAGCAGATCTCTCAACGGAAACCCTACAAGCTAGAAGAGAGTGGGGGCCAATATTCAATATACTTAATCAACAGAACTTTCAGCCCAGAATTTCATATCCTGCCAAT
The DNA here is from genome assembly GCF_049354715.1 of Callithrix jacchus. NCBI lineage: Eukaryota > Metazoa > Chordata > Mammalia > Primates > Cebidae > Callithrix > Callithrix jacchus. The sequence continues at coordinate 152,595,642 of NC_133504.1, read as the reverse complement.
TTAAGCTTTACATTTGAAGGAAAAATAAAATCTTTTAGGAACAAGCAAGTACTCAGAGATTTTATTACCACCAGGCCTGCTTTACAAGAACTTCTAAAAGAAGCATTATACACAGAAAGGAACAACCAGTATGACCCTTTCTAAAAATACACCAAAAAGTAAAGAGCATTAACATAAAGAAGAATTTTTATTAATGAAAGGACAAAATAGCCAGTTAATAACAAATGGCAGCAACCCTAAATTTAAATCGACCAAATCTCCCAATCAAAAGATACAGACAAAATCTAACGGTATATCCAAAGATATACATAGACTCAAAATAAAGGGTTGGGGAAAAAAAAAACAAAAACGTACCAACCAAATGGAGAGCAAAAATAAATAAATAAGAAGCAGGAGTTGCAATTTTCACATTTGACAAAATAGATTTCAAAGCTACAAGGATACAAGGGTAAAAGGATTAATGTAATAATAAGAGATCTTAACACCCAGATACATAAGACCCATAATGAGATTTAGATTCAACGAGACAACAAATTGATAACGATACCCGGGACTGGAACTAAGATCCAGAACAAATAAACTCAATAGAGCTCTCCATTTTAAACACACAAAATATACATTATCCACAAAATCTAACGATATATCTGAAGATATACAAAGACTCAAAACAAGGGGATGGAAAAAAACTCACCAACCAAATGGAGAGCAAAAATAAATAAATAAAAAGCAGGAGTTGCAATTCTCACACTTAATAAAATAGATTTCAAAGCTACAAGGATGCAAGGGTAAAAGGATTAATGTAACAATAAGAGATCTTAACACCCAGATACATAAGACACATAATGAGATTTAGATTCAACGAGACAACAAATTGATAACGATATCCAGGACTTGAACTCAGAGCCAGAACAAATAAACACAATAGAGGTCTCCATTTTAAACACATAAAATATGCATTAACCACTTTAAACACTCAAAATATTGATCGGCCATTATCGAAACCCATTTTAGGAATGAAGTAATATTCCTTTTTCCCTCTTTTTCTTTTTTCCCCTTCTTTAAAAAAAAATATGAAGATTAGAGAACTGAGAGTATGTAAAAAGGGATAGTGACAAACATTTCATACAACATCTAGAATGTAAGTTCCATGAGATCAGGGACTTTGTTTTGTTCCCTGATGGATCCTTAGCACCTAGATGAGTCGCTGGCTACAGTAGCATTTCATGAGTATATATTGAATACTATCTGTACAAACAATTGTGTGATAAGAAACAGGAAAATAAGGTAGGGAAGAAGGAAGGAAGATAGGAAGGAAAGGAAGAAAGGGAGGAAGGGGGAAGGGAGGGAGGGAAGAAGAAAGGAAGGGAGGAAAGGAGGGCAGAAGGAAGGAAGGAAGGACAGATGGAAGGATGGACGGACGGATGGACAAATGTAAAATTTTCCACTCTGAGCTCCTGTGTAAGAAGCTAAGCTTCCAAAAAAAAAAAAAAAAAAAAAACCCACATGGAAAGATTATGTGAAAAGAGAGAGACTCAGAGACTACAAGGAGAGAGAGGTTATCCCAGCATCCTAAGGCTAGCTCTAGCTCACTGCATGCCAGCAAAATACAGCCGCATGTGACTGCCAGCCACAAAACTCCCCACCTGGGCCCAAGTCAGATTGAAGAATCATGAGAAATAGTGAGAATGGCTATGGTTTTAAGCCATTAAGTTTTAGCGTTATGCAGCAATATATAAGGCAACTGCTGAGAATTAAGAATAATCAGGGATCAATTTAAAAGAATTTCAGTGTAAGTCAACTGATCTAGATTTTTAAATATCAATATTCACTTAAAAAAAAAAAAAAAGAAAAAAAAAAAGAAAGTTCTTGCCCAGGCTACCACTCTGGTCTACCTACGCAAATTATGTATGCAAACTTGCTTAGCTCTGATTGGTTGATGCTTGCTGGGTTCTGATTGGTTGCTGCAGGTTACAGCCTTTGGTTGGTTCAGGCAGATATGTAAGTCTCCAAGTAAGACAAATCTAGGGGTTTTCCAGGAATGCAGAGTATGTGCTGTCAACTGAAGAATCACAAGGTTCAAAAATTTGAAGAGGAGAGCTTTACTTCTTATAAAGGGTTGCAGCTGGGCGGTGGCTCATGCCTGTAATCCCAGCACTTTGGGAGGCCCATGCGGATGGATCACCTGAGGTCAAGAGTTCGAGACCAGCCTGGCCAACATGGTGAAACCTCTTCTCTACTAAAAATACAAAAAAAAAAAAAAAATTAGCTGGGCATGGTGGTGCACACCTGTAGTCCTAGCTACTAGGAAGGCTGAGGCAGAATCGCTTGAACCCAGGAGGCAGAGGTTTCAGTGAGCCAAGGTCATGCCACTGCACTCCAGCCTGGGTGACAGAGGGAGACTCCATCTCCTTTTATATTATTATATAATAATTTAATAAATATATTAAATTTATGTGTTTATATTTTGGCCATCTGCAGGCTGGGCAGCATAGCCACCAGCAGAAACTGGAAGCAGGCACTTTGTGGGAAGGAAGAATGAGACTGGAATTTTTGCCAAATGGTTTGTCTAAGTGTACATATTTAATAGATTATAGGAGGAGTTATGAACATTCATGATGGGGTGAATGTGTGCATGCATAGTAAGCAAACATACATGCTATTACATACATCCCATGTTCACTTTAGGGTGAAGACTTAACATTTAAATGCATTAAAATTAGTCTGCATAGATACAAGGTGAAACGGAGGACACAAAGGCATCTTGTGCACAGACTCTGTGAACTGACCAGAATCAGTCCATCATCAGTGGTATCTAGTAGGAAGGAATACTGGTTAGCTGTTGTGTTGAAACTGCAAAAAGGGAGGGGAGCCCAGCAGTGTCAGGTGGTTAGTTGATAGTACTGGTGTAGCATGTCTTTCAAAAGGGGTGGTTCCTGTTTTACCCTTAGTATAGAGAGTCTACTGGCGGTTATTGAGGGTGGGAGTTTAACAAGGTGTGTCTGACCTCTCTTCTTGTCATGGCTGGGATTTCAGTTATTAAGCCTTCTGAGGTCCCCATGGCCCAGAGGGAGTCTGTTCAGTTGGCTGGGGGACTTTTTAAATTCTCATTATGTGACCTCTAGTCAGCCAATGGCCACTTGGCTGTATTTTGAATTTAGGTCCAGTTAGCTAACTCAGCATCCATCTTGGCAGATTAGCCTTTTGAGGGTTCATAAAAGAAATTTTTGGAGCTGAAAAGTACAATAACTGAAATGTGACTACCCTGGAAATCAGATTCTACCCATGTTCAGGGTTTATTATCGTTGTTGCTTGTGCTCATGCTTGTGTTCCAGGCATGAGCCACCACGCCTGGCCTGGACAAGGATTTTCTTAATCGCCTGACACCAATTAATCTCCCAATCTTTGCCAAGGGGCTCTGAGTGTTTCGAGGTACATCATCAGCACTTAGGCAGGCCAGGTACAACTCTTTCTGGGCCTTCATTTCCTGATTGTGCAGAGCCTCAGAGTTGGCTGCAGGTGAGAGCTTAGGGCCTTCTCATGTTTTCCTGAGCATGTATGCAGCCTGAGCATAAGCACATGGACTTCTAGATTCCAGGAATATGTCAGACATTTCCACAGCTCCTGTAGGCATTTCATTGCTCAGCTTTTCCTTGTAAGCCGCCACAGAAGAGGCTTTCAGCAATAGGCCATCTTTCAGTCAGTACGAATAACAGCCTCTCAAATGAGTCTTCCACTGTTTTTGGTTCCTTTTATAAAGGGGTGAATTTTTGGAGCTCCTTTTTTCTGCCATTTTTTTAATGTCACCAAGCATTCCCTCTTTTATCTTCTGGGGAATCATTTATGTAAGAATAGGATGGTCCTTTCTTTGAATCTTTCGTAAGATTGTCATAAAAACATCTAAATCTCAGTATTTTTTCATGGAAGATTTTTTATTACTGCTTTATTTTCTTTCACAGTGCATGCTTTCTATTTTTTTCTAAGTATTTGAAATTTTTCTCTAGGTTCAAATTTATTGGCAAAAAATTGTTCATAGTATTTCTTATTGTCTTTTAAATCTATAAAGTATATGTGATTATGTTCCCATTTTATATCCTTGATATTGTCTATTTGTGTTTAATGTATTTTTTCCCATAAATTCTGCCAGATGATTGTCTATTTGATTAATCATTTTTAAAAAACTTTTATTTATTATCTCTTGTATTTTACTCTCTCATCTATTTCTGCTCATAATTATCTACTCTTTTCTACCTTCCTTGACTTTATGTTGTTGCTCTTTCTGTAACTTCTTAAGTTGGATGATTGGCTCAATAATTTTCTCCACTTCTTTGGGTGTATGTGTTTTGTAACAGGGTTCTACTCTGTGGCCCAGCCTGGAGTGCAGTGTAGTGATCATAACTCATTGCAACCTCAAACTCCTGGGCTCAAGCCATCCTCCTGCCTCAATCCTCCTAATAGGTAGGGCTACAGGCATGTGTTGCCACACCCAGCTAATTTTTATTTTCATTTTTGTAGAGATGAGGGCTCACTACATTGCTCAGGCTGGTCTTGAACTTTGGCCTCAACTGATGCTCCCACCTCCACCTCCCAAAACGATGGGATTACAGGCATGAGCCATGGGGTCTGACCTCATTTCTTCTTTTTAATGGTATAAATTTCCCATAAATACAATAGCACTGCATCTCATAAACATTGACATTTAAATTTTATTAATGTTCAGTTCTAAAGATTTTCCAATTTTAATTATGACTTCCACCTTGACTCATGATTTACTAAAGAGTGTGAATTTTAATTTCCAAAGTTAATTTTATGTCTCATTTATCATTTTATCACTAGTATTAAATTAATTGCACTGCAATTAGAAAACATGGTCTGCATAAACTGATTCTTTAAAATTTGCTAAGTCATGCTTCATAACTAGGCACTTAATGTTTGTAAATTCTCTATGTACGTTTGAGAAGAATACAGATTTTAAAATTGTTGGGTGCAGAGTTTTATGTAAGCCCATTAGATCAAGATTGTTAATTATTGCTTTCCATTTTTAAAAATGTTTAAATTTTCTATATGTTGGTCTTCTATTGTTAGTTGAGCTGGGAAAGAGCTGAGCTGCCAAGTATCAGAGTAACCAATTAAAGCAGCAAACCAAAAATGAAAGTTTAGTAAATTTCTGCAATGGTACAAGCAAGAGGCAAAACTGAAGAAAGCACCAACTCCTCCATTCTGTCTTCCCCACAGAACTGCACACCAGTAGAGGGTCAGGTAGGACAATACAGCTGTAGGAATTATCTCACATTTGAGGGTGCCCCCCAACTAAAGACTCCAGTAGATTTATGGACCCTGGGGTCAAGGTGAAGGTAAGGGAGAAGGGCTAGAAGTAGAAATGTATGGAGGCAAAGTGGGTACAAGTTAAGTGTCTTTAAGGTTTTCCCTTCTCTCCCCATAAGGAGGCCTTAGCCAAGGTGCCTGAAGAAGACCTCTGCCCAAGGAGACAGGAGACCTAGGAAAAAAAAGGTTCCAGGGCTCCAAATGCAAACATTAAAAAGCATGACTGGGCCGGGCGCGGTGGCTCAAGCCTGTAATCCCAGCACTTTGGGAGGCTGAGGCGGGTGGATCACGAGGTCAAGAGATCGAGACCATCCTGGTCAACATGGTGAAACCCCGTCTCTACTAAAAATACAAAAAATTAGCTGGGCATGGTGGCGTGTGCCTGTAATCCCAGCTACTCAGGAGGCTGAGGCAGGAGAATTGCCTGAACCCAGGAGGCGGAGGTTGCGGTGAGCCGAGATCGCGCCATTGCACTCCAGCCTGGGTAACAAGAGCGAAACTCTGCCTGAAAAAAAAAAAAACAAACAAAAAACATGACTGGCCAGAGGGCCTGAGACCTTGACAGCAACTCCCCTCAGAGGCTGTAATGCCCTGGCTCTGCCCTAAGCCTGGTGTGGGGTGGGTAGCGTTTTCCTGTGGTCCTGTCAGTTTTTGCTTCATACATTTGAGGGTACTTTATTAGAAGCATACAATTGTAGAATTGTTATATCTTCTTGGTGAATTAAAAATGTAACCATAATGATGCCCTCTATCTCTAATAATGCTTTTTGCTTAACAATGTATTATGCTGATATTAATATGACTATATTAGGTTTCTTTGGTTGATCTTTTTCTTGGAAAGCTTTCCCTCCTTTACTTTCAATCTTGCCATATTGTTATGGTTGAGGCATGTCTCTTAAAAATAGCATTTATCACCAGCCTGGGCAAGATAGCAGGACCCTATTTCTACAAAAATGAATTAGCGAAGTGTGGTGGTGCATGGTATAGTCCCACCTGTTCAGCAGGCTGAGGCAGAATGTTCACTTGAGCCCAGGAGGTTGAGGCTGCAGTGAGCCACGATCACACAGTGGTGCTCTAGCCTCAGTGACAGAGCAAGACTGTCTAAAAAAATAATGGCACATATCTTAGATTTTTAAAATACAATTTGATTTTAAATATAATTTAGTCCATTTATATTTAGTATACTTTACTTGGTCTTTTTGCCCAAATAATATATCTTACCTTTCTGTATCATTTATCTTGGATTTTCTGTGCTGCATTTCTCTTATCTTGTCTTTTGTGGTGTTTGCTTTTTTCCCCCTTATTCTATTTATCTTTCATTGTTTGAATTTACATACTTTTACTTTTCTTGATTAATCCTTGAAATGTTACCATGACTATTTTACTTAAGTCTAAAGGTAAATGATTTCTTAACCTTTGCCACAACAATAAAAGAGACCTTTGAATATTTTATTCTCATTACACTTCCTTCTGACATACTATTCAGGACATTGTATTCTAGCATTATCCTTTTATTAATCCAATGAGTTTGATATTATTATTATACATAAATAATATTTATTTGCATTTACATGTGTGCTTCCAATGACTCTTGGTTTTTGTTTGTTTGTTCTAGAGATGGGGTCTCACTATGTTACCCAGGCTCGAGTGCAGTGGCTATTCACAGGCATGATCTGGCGCACTGCAGCCTCAAAATCCTGGCCTCAAGTGATCCTCCCAGCTTAGCCTCCTAAGTAGCTGGGACTGCAGGCACATGCCATCATGCCCCAACTGAATGCATTTTAATCCTTTATTTTTTTCTCAGACCATCTACTGGATAATTTTCTTCTCTAGTAACATCCTTTAGACTTTCTTTTGGTTTGGGTCTCTTGGTCGCAAATGTAGTTCCTAGTTATATATAATTTTCACTCTGGTTTTGAAAGAAAGTTTGTTGGATAGGAAAGTCAAGGGTAACAGTTATTTTCTCTTAACATTTTGGAGATACTAGTCTACCATGTTCTGGCCTCTCTGGTTGCTGTGGAGGAGACCGATGTCATTTTCATTTATGTTTTCTTTATCAATGATTTTTAAATCTTCGCTTTGTTCTTGGTATTCTGCAGTTTCATTGCTTATGTTTAACCATTAATTTCTTTTCTATTTTTCACTTTTGAGATACAATATGGTTTTTGAACTTGTCCTTTTTGAGATGCAATGTGGATTTCTTTTAATTTTTCCTTCTTGAAAAACAATGTACTTGCCATTCTCCTTGAGTGATTGGATTACCCTTTCCATATAAGTGTGAGGGTCAGTTCTGGCCAGTTAGACATTGACAGTTTTCAAGCAGTAGGGGCAGCTGGTGAAAATTTGGTAGCTAATAAAAAGAAACAAGCTGAGCCAGTAGTAGTGGCTGATGCCTGTAATCCCAACACTTTGGAAGGCCGATGCAGTTAAACTACATGGGACCAGAAGTTCAAGACCAACCTGGCCAACACGGTGAAACCCTGTTTCTACTGAGAATACAAAAATTAGCTGGGCATGGTAGTGTACGTCTATAATCCCAGCTACTCAGGAGGCTGAGGCACAAGAAGCGCTTGAACCTGGGAGGCGGATGTTGCAGTGAGCTGAAATCACACCACTGTACTCTAGCCTGAACAACGCAGCAAGACTCTGTCTCAGGAAAAAAAAGAAAAGAAACAAGCTGGATATCTGCTTCTGGCATTATGGAGCAGATGTAGTAGAAATTTTCTACACAAATGGTCACATACTAGAAGAAATATATGGAGAAATTAACCTGTAAATTTCTTATGGTGGTAGATTTACGGATGAGTAGTATTTTTTTTGAGACAGAGTCCCACTCTGTCACCCAGGCTGAAGTGCAGTTGTGTGATCTTAGTTCACTGCAACCTCTGTCTCCTGGGCTCAAGCAATTCTCCCATCCTGGCCTCCCAAGTAGCTGGGACTACAGGCGTGCATGTATAGCTAATCTTTATATTTTTTAGTAGAGACGGGGTTTTGCCATGTTGGCCAGGCTGGTCTTGAACTCCTGACCTCAGGTGATCTCACCTCAGCCTCCCAAAGTGCTGGGATTACAAGTGTGAGCCACCAGGCCTAGTCTTTTTTTTTTTTTTTGAGATGGGGGTCTCACTTTGTTGCTCATGCTGGTCTTGAACTCCGGGGCTCATGAAATCCTCCCACCTCAGCCACCCAAGTAGCTGGAATTAGAGGTATGAGCCACTGTACCCAGACAAAGCCCTCTTATTTCCAGTTTTACAACTCCACAGGAATAGTAACTGGAGGCCAATAGAGTAAGATCTATATTTCACTTGTACTGAGTGTGCCTTTCATTATCTACCGCTAGTTTTGTCATCTCTCCTATGTCCTCAGCCCTTTCTCTGTACCTTAGGAACACAAGACATTCTTTCATTGTGGACAGTACAAACTGCTAGCTATCCAGAACACAAATTGGTTGGGAAGAGCTTGATTTATATATATATATACACATATATAGTGGTGCTTTCTTATTTCTTAGATGCACCTTTTTTTTATGTTTAAATGCTTTTGAAAAGAGAAACATATTAAATGCACTGGGTCTTTCTGCATGTCTCTTGATTCCCCCACAAAAGCAGCTTTCAAATGGATGATTTATCTTAAAATTGAAGACATTTTAAAAAATCTAGAAAACATGGCCTATGTCTTATGTCTGTCATTTGCCATTCCCACTCCCAACCCAGGTAAGCCTAGCATAGTGGGTAACACGTAGTAGGTGCTCAAAATATATTTGTGAATGACTACATGAGTATATGTAGTAAGGTGAAATTTAATGAGAACATGCACTGTCTTCTCTCATTTTTATCTTTTTCTTCTTCCACATATTCTCATTACTACCCAGTTATGAACTGCTTATAGGATACAAGAGGGTGCCGGGCGTGGTGGCTCACACCTGTAATCCTAGCACTTTGGGAGGCCAAGATGGGTGGATCACCTGAGGTCAGGAGTTCAAGACCAGCCTGGCCATGATGGTGAAACCCCATCTTAAAAAAAAAAAAAAGGAAACAAGAGGAAAATTGACTTTACCATGGGAACTAAGTGCAGTAATTTTTTGCATTATGTATCATTTTTATTGTGCTATTTTTAACTTTAAAATGTCTGGATGTCAGAACCTTGCTTCTGGGGAAACATTATTGACAAAGGAATTGCCAAGCAAGTTTTAAAATGTAGAGGAAGTACTTGCTAATAATTAATGTCATGCTAATTATAAATTCAAACTAGATTCTTGAACCTCAAGGTGAGCCATGCTTATGAGAGAGTTGGGTGACCTGCTGTGGCCCTGGACATTACAGAAATCATTCGAGTTCTTTCTTCTCTGCAGGGGAGATTAACTTGTATTTCTAGTGGGCTGGGCCTTAGACGGAAGGCAAATAGAAGTGAAGGTGCACAGACTTTGAAATCCAATGAAGCTGGGTTCAGACTTGAACACTTAGCTGTGTGACTTAGCAAGTTAAGTGAGGCCTCAGTTTTCCTTTCTGCAAAACTAAGGTAGAAATACAGATATCAGAGGTTGGTATGAGAATTCAGTGGGCATAACTTGTTCAATGCCCTTTGTGTAACCCCAAAAAGCAAATACTCTTTCCTTGAGTCACTTAAGATGTCAGACAGAAATACTTACTGATGCCATAAAATATTTGGGGAGCACTAAGCTTGAATATCCTGCCTTTATAAATACACTCTATCATTCACCCCTTCAACTTACCAATATTCTTATCATTAGAGCAGAGTTATTCTGTCTTCAGGATTTGTGAATGACTCCTATGATTTTTTGCCATATCCACATTATTAAAGAATATTATTTACTTAAGATTTTTATTTATTTGTTTTGAGATGGAGTCTCACTCTGTCACCCAGGCTGGAGTGCTGTGCTGCAATCTTGGCTCCCTGCAACCTCTGCCTCCTAGGTTCAAGAGATTCTCCTGCCTCAGCCTCCCAAGTAGCTGGGATTACAGGTGCCCACCACCATGTTTGGCTAATTTTTGTATTTTTAGTAGAGATGGGGTTTCACCATGTTAGCCAGGCTGGTCTTGAACTCCTGGCCTCAAATGATCTGCCCACCTCAGCCTCCCAAAGTGGTGGGATTACAGGTGTGAGCCACCACACCTGGCCCACTTAGGATATTTTAGACTTAGCCAAAGATTTAATATCTGTGAAATCACAAACGTGATGTTCTGATTATATACATATGCATATATATATGCAACTTTTATAATATGTATTAAAATGAAAAAATATTATTACCCATTTGTTATTCACCTAGAATCATGTCATGTACCACACTGGTATGCATGCAGCATATCAATATAGGAGTCCAAAACCACTCCAGATATTTTAAGCAGATGGGGATTTAATATAGGGCATTGGGTACTGACAAAACCACTGGAAATGCTGGAGGATGAAACTTGGGGCTGGCTCTTCAGAGTGACTCCTCTCACACTGTAGAACTGACCTCTGGGATCACCACTGGCCCTGATGAGCTCAGGAGCATGCTGCTGCAGCTGCAATCCAGGGATCCAGAATCTGCCACTGCTAGTGTCACTCTCACAACGGTTCCCCAAATCTATAAAGTTTGTGAATGGGCACTATACATGGAGTCTACCCTCTGATGGTACATGATTCCCTCTCAACATCCAGGAGGCTGAGGGAAAGACACTAGAATGAATGCTGCTTTAGGGAAACCCTGTAATTCCATGACCATGCTTGCCAGCAGAAAACAGCCAAAAAGGCAAAAAGAAGATCTCTATTTCATGTCACCCTTTCAAATCTCATACAATTACACACAAGTGGTGGAAGTGAATTTATATCCAGAAGCTTTGATGGAAGGGAGTCCGGAAAATACAGTTTTTAACTCTCTAGCCTCTGAAATATAAGAAGGCACACTGGAAAGGCACTTGGGTGAAATACTCTGAGGCATTCACTACAGAGCACAGGGAATATACCTTGTTTCAAGGCACAGGAGCTTGCAAGTAAAAGCTGGAGAGCAAGGTTTCGATACTCCCCTAATCTTACTCTTCTTCTCTACTTTCCCACGCTTCTTTGCCTGGCCAGTTATCACTACGTGGGGGCTTCATTTGCCAAACTGGACTGGTGATAGCTCTTTTGCTTCCCTCATTAATTTTATTTTTTTAAGACAGAGTCTCTCTCTGTTGCCCAGGCTGAAGTACAATGGTACAGTCTTGGCTCACTGCAACCTCCACCTCCCAGGTTCAAGGAATTCTTTTGCCTCACCCTCCCAAATAGCTGGGATTATAGGCAAGTGCCACCATTCCTGACTAATTTCTGTACTTTTTTTTTTAGTAGAGACAGGGCTTCACCATGTTGGCTAGTCTGGTCTCAAACTGCAGACCTCAGGTGATCCACCTGCCTAGGCTTCCCAAACTGCTGGGAGTACAAATGTGAGCCACTGGGCCTGCCCTTGTTTCCTTCTTTTTAATACCATTTGTTAATTTTCTCATTGTGTTCAAGGCCACAGTAAGAAGGAATCAACCAGAAGTTCTTTTTTAAAAAAAGTTTTTAGAGACAGTGTCCTGTCCTGTCACCCAAGCTGGAGTACAGTGGTGCCATCACAACTCACTGTGACCTCAATGAGCTCAAGTGATCCTCCCACCTCAGCCTCCCCAATCGTGCCTGTAGCTGTGATTACAGGTGCACATACCACACCCAGCTAATTTTAATTATTTCTTATAGAGACAAAGGTCCTGCTATGTTGTCCAGGCTGGTCTTGAACTCCCAGCCTCAAGTGGTCCTCCTGCCTCGACTTCCCAAAGCAGTGGGATTACAGGCATGAGTCACTACACCCAGCCATCTTTTTGTTTTTTGACATTGCACATGGTCAGCTTTGGTAAGATTCTCTGTCCCTATCTCAGTTGCTAGTGATTAGAGAGAACTCAATCATCTTCAACACACTAGCTCAGGAGGATGGACAGTAAACATTTTGAATAGCAATCTCATTTAAAATCCTATAGAACAGTGAACTAAACAAAGAACTCAGTCTTGAGAGGTTAGATTTCACCAGTCTTGACAGACTAGAGGCTTTGGTTCTCTAACTATGGGAACGCTTGCCCCTGCTTTCTGCTCTGTCTCTACTCTGGAATACGGATATTGGTCCAGTTAACTGGACACATGGGATTGTATTGCTAACCATGAATATTGTATTTCAAACTCTTTGTTAAGTGTCATAAACTGCCACTTGTTTGGATGACAAATAGTTAGGACTGATATTTCCATTTCAGTGAAAAATCTGAAGCCTGACATTTTGTGCTGTGTGACAGAAATGGGGGCAAAGTCAACCTAAATGGTCTAAGAAAAAGAACAACTGTTAGAGAAGATAATTAATCACTCAATACCAGGCCAAAGACAGGAGTGCCAGAGATGTGATATACCAGCCAAGGAAACTAGCTCTGCAGTCAGCCTTCTGGGGTTTGAATCCTGGTGACCTCAAGCATGTTACTTCATCTTGCTAAGCCTCAGTTTTCTCATCTGTAAAATGGAGAGCATAACATAACGATCCTCAAAGGATTGTTATTGGAATTACCAGTGCCTGGCATATAGAATGTGTACAATAAATGTTACTGGACTTCCAGCTATGGCAGAGTAAGAAAACTGACAAATCATCTCTCCCCAAAATAATTATAAAACTGGACAAAATTGTCAAAAAGTATTATTTTAGGGTTCTGGAAACCAACGAAAGCAAAGACAATTTGAAAAGCACATATCCACCCAAAAAATGCTGGGCTTTGGGCAAGAATGAAGGTGTCTGTGGCATTCTTTTATGCTTGTTCCTAGGGATCCCTCTCACCCCCAGTTTGGTCAGCACAGTAGTTTTACCAGGGTGGATCTGGCCTTGAAAGCCAGCAGCAGACAGAGTGATGACTTGATTTGGAGTGAAGGGCAGGAAATCTATGCTCAGCGGCGAGTAAGAAAAGCCTTCAGCTCTCCTAGCCTTAGGCTGCAGTCCCAGGTGAGGAAGCTCCATTGACAACTCAGATACTAAGCTCTCATCCTTGGATGTCTGGGTGCCTAAACACATACAGTAGAGATCCAAGAGAGGCTAAGAGAGAGCAAAAATGGGGGCAGAATTGAAAACTTCCCAAACTTGGAATGCACTCCCAAAACCAAACACAAATCCTCAGCAAAGCTGGCATGGAAACCTTAGAGGCTCAAGGTGTTTGAGCATAATCTCTCACCAGTCACTGGCTGATCACTCAGCTATAAGACATAGGGTCATTCTTAGGGAGACAGGCAAATAAAAAAAATTTTTAAACCCACACTGAGAAGAGACAGCGGCAGCTACACGCTGAAGTGATCCTTTATGTAGAAAATCCTCAAGAACCAACAACAAAATGACTAGAACTAAAATAAGAGTTTAGCTAGGTTGCAGATATATAAAAATCAATTGTATTTCTACATACTGGCTATGAGCAATTGATATTGAAATTAAGAAAACAATTTTATTCTCAATGACATCAAAAAGAATAAAATACCTAAAAATAAATTTAGCAAAAGAAGTATAGGCTTGGATACTGAAAACTATAAAATATTATGGAAATAATTTTGTAAAGATCTAACTAAGTAGAGGACACTCCATGTTCACAACCAGGGAGACTCAGTATTGTTAAAATGGCAATTCTACCCAAAGTAATATATAGATTCCCATCCCAGCCAACATGGTGAAACCCCGTCTCTACTAAAAGTAAAAAAATTAGCCAGGTGTGGTGGTGTGTGCCTGTAATCCCAGTTACTCGGGAGGCTGAGGCAGGAGAGTTGCTTGAAACTGGAAAACAGAAGTTGCAGTGAGCTGGGATTGAGCCAATGCACTCCAGCCTGGCGATAGAGCCAGACTCTGTCTTAAAAAAAAAAAAAAAAAAAAAAAAAAAAATTCAACTTAATCTCTATCAAAACCCCAAAAGGCTTTTATTTGGGGGGAGGGGTTGAAATTAACAAACCTATCTGCTGATTCTAAAATATATATAAAAATGCAAAGGACCTAGAATAGTCAAAACAACTTTAAAAAGAAAAACAAAGTTGAAGAACTTGCATTACCTGATTTCACAACTTACTATAAAATCATATTAATTAAGACAGGTAGTAATCAAGACAGACAAATCGCTCTGTGGAACAGAGTTAAGAGTCTAAAAATAAATCATTACATTTATAGTCAAAAGATATTTGACAAAGATGCCAAGGCAAATGAGTGGACAAAGTGTAGCCTTTTTAGCAAACGATGTTGGACAATTAGATACACATATCCAAAAAAAAAAAAACCAAAAAGAATTTAAACCCTTACCTTACTCTACTCCATACACAAAAATTAACTCAAAATGTATCACAGACCTAGATGCAAGAGCTAAAACAGTAAAACTTCTTGAAGAAGAAAATCTTTGTAACCTTGGATTAGGCAAAAATTTTAGATTATCCATAAAGGAAAAACTGATAAATTGGACTTCATCAAAATTAAAAACTTTTGTTCTTCAAAAAACACTAAGTACAGCTGGGGGTGGTGGCATGCACCAATAGTCAATAGTCATGCACCATATTTTGCCCAACGTGGCCTTGAACTCTAAGCTCAAGTGATCCTACCACCTCTGCCTCCTCAGGCCAGCCTGGAAAAAACAGTGAGATCCTGTCTCTAAAAATTAAAACAAAACCCTACTAAAAAACACTGTGTAGAAATTTAAAGTCACAGAACAGGAGAAAGTATCTGTAAATCAAATATCTGATAAGGATCTAGTATTCAGAATATATAAAGAACCATGATAGTACATTAATAAGATGAAAAACTCATTAAAAATGGGCAAAAAATTTGAATAGACATTTCACCAAGGAGGATACTTGCATGACTAACAAATACCATGAAAAGATGTTCAACATCATTCATCATCAGGGAAATGCAAATTAAAAGGGCAGTGATGCCACCACATACCCACCGTAAAGGCTCTAGTCAAAAAGACTGACAACAGCACATGTGGCAAACATGTGGAGAAACTGCAACTCTCATACATTGCAAGTGAGAATGTCGAATAGTATAATTGCTTTGGAAAACAGTTTGAAAATGTCTTAAAAGGTTAAATATAGAGTTACCATTCAACCCAACATTTCCACTTCTAGGTATCTACCTAAAAGAAATAAAAACATTTGTCCACATATAGACATATACAAACCTTCATAGTAGTGTTATTCATAGTAGCTAAAAACTAGAAGCAACTCAAATACCCATCAATCACTGAATGGACAACAAAATGTGATACATCTGTACAATGGAGTACCATCGAACAATAAAGAGAAATTGACCTCTGATACATGCTAGAATCAGGAAGATTCCATGAAGGAATCTCAAAAGTGTGCTAAGTAAAAGAAGCTAGACACGAAAGACTAAGTATTGCATGATTCCATGTACGTGAATGTCCAGGAATGTCCAGGACAGGCAAATCTATAAAGACAAGAAAACATCAGTAGTTGGCTGGGCTGGGAGAGGAAATTGACTGCAAAGGGTAAAAGGGAGCTTTTGTGGGTAATTAGAACCGGATTGCGGTGACGGTTGTACAAGTGCGTAACTCTACTAGAAAGCGTTGAATTGTACACTGACAATGAGTGAATTTTATGGTATGTCAAATGTATTTCAATAAGCTGTTAAAAAGTGTTGCAATTACCTGAGAAGATAATACATTTGAATAGAAATCCATCAAATGTTTGATAGAGCAGAAAATTTGTCTATTACTTCTCAGCCTCAAACTATATCCTTATGCACGGTCAGATTCAGCTACATAAAGTGAGTGTCTATTAGTCATCAGAATCATTAGAAGGTAGTTTTTAAAGGGTCCATCACAAATCTTCATTATTGTTGTTAGAAAAATAATGCTTATGATAAAAAATTCTATTGCTGATGAATCAGAAATGGCATCTCTTTTTTAGAAAGAGCAACATATTCAGGCTGCACAGAGTGTCTCATACCTGTAATCCCAGCACTTTGGCAGGTGGAGGCAGGTGGATAACTTGAGGTCAGGAGTTAGAGACCAGTCAGGCCAACATGGTGAAATCCCACCTCTACTCAAAATACAAAAATTAGTTGTGCATGGCAGCGAATGCCTATAATCCCAGCTACTCAGGAGGCTAAGGCAGGAGAATCACTTGAACCCGGGAGGTGGAGGTTGCAGTGAGCCGGGATCGTGCCACAGCACTCCAGCCTGGGCATCAGAGTGAGGCTCTGTCTCAAAAGAAAGGAAGAAAGGAAGAAAGGAAGGAAGGAAAAAAAACAAGAAAAAGAAAAAGAAATATATCCATCCAATGATTTTGTTTCCCCACCTACATACATACCCAGTCGAATCTAAAATGCTTCTGATTATAAACAAGGAAACGGGGACACAAAGGTCATACCATTCTTTAGAGGCAGAGTCAGGAAAACTGAAATCAAGGTCCTCTAAATAATCATCTATAATACCACATCACACCTACTCACAGATTTAAATGAAATATTGGTTGGCTACTTGTTTGCTATTTTCTTCCCTCATTTTTTTCCTGTCTCCATTATTAAGCACAATTATTGGCATAAAAGAGGTTTTCAATACCCATTTTTAGACTGCATTCTAGCCTGGGCAATAAAGCAACACTCCCATTCTCTCTCCCTCTTCCTCTTCTTCTTTCTTCCTCTCCTTCATTCTTTTTTTTCTTTCTCTTTTTTCTTTTTTTAAAATGCATATTACCAGGCTCTAAAGAAAAATAATCATCATCATCTATAGTGTTCACCGTCACACCAAATTGCATCTTTACTTCTTTTTCTTTTGAAGACACACTGAACTGTATTCTCCTCAGTACTTTGTGGGTATCCTAATATCAATGAAAAGAAATTACTTGGCCAGGTGCGGTGGCTCACTCCTGTAATCCCAGTGCTTTGGGAGGCCAAGGCGGGTGAATCACCTGAGGTCAGGAGTTCAAGACCAGCCTGACCAAATATGGTGAAACCCCCATCGCTACTAAAAATAGAAAAATTAGCCAGGTGTAGTGGCATGTGCATATAGTTCCAGCTTCTTGGGAGGCTGAGACAGGAGAATTGCTTGAACCAGGGAGACGTAGGTTGCAGTGAGTGGATATCGTGCCATTGCACTCCAGCCTGGGTGACAGAGCAAGACTCTGTCTCAAAAAAAAAATTACTCATTGAGGAAAATCATAGAAGATTAAAGCAAAAAAGGATCTTGGAGTATATATCCACCCAAAAAATACTGGACTCTAGGCAAGAACAGAGGTATCTGTAGCATTTTTCTATGTTCTTTTTTAGCCCTCGCCCCTAAATCAGCTTGATCAGCACAGTAATTTTAGGTTCATTCTCTCTCTCTCGTTCTCTCTTTCTTTGACAGAGTCTTGCTCTGTTGCCCAGGATGGAGTACAGTGGCGGGATCTCAGCTCACCGCAGCCTCTGCTTCTCAGGTTCAAGCAATTCTCCTGCCTTGGGCTCCCAAATAGCTGGGATTACAGGCACCCACCACCATGCTTGGTTAATTTTTATATTTTGAGTAGAGATAGGATATCATCATGTTGGCCAGGCTGGTCTCGAACTCCTGACCTCAGGTGATCCGCCCGCCTTAGCTTCCCAAAGTGCTGGGACTACAGTCGTGAGCCACCGCTCCCAGCTTGCTTTCTTATATAAACTAATATTTTCCTCTGATTTCTACTGTTTGTCCTGTATTCTTAAGCAATCATAAAGATTTCAAGCTTCCTGCCTTTCCCCCTCCAGAAGCAGTTCTTTCTAACACATCATTAACAGATATTCATCAAGTTTTTGAAAAGTT
Source organism: Callithrix jacchus (assembly GCF_049354715.1). Classification (NCBI taxonomy): domain Eukaryota; kingdom Metazoa; phylum Chordata; class Mammalia; order Primates; family Cebidae; genus Callithrix; species Callithrix jacchus. The sequence goes on along the minus strand of NC_133504.1, from coordinate 152,577,511 downwards.
CCAGGCATGATGTGGCAGACACTGGTTGCTGCCTGTCAGGCAGCTACCCTATTTCTTGGTGGCAAAGCCCACCTTACTCCTTGGAGTCTAAAAATGCTACATATTTACTTTCTCAACCTCTCTTTTGACTAGTGTATGAACACTTGATTAAATTCAGGCCAATGGTACCTAAAAGGAATTCTTCAGGAAGGTGGTGCTTCTGCAAAAACTTCAGACTTGAGAAAGAGCCAGCATGAAAGAATATCATTTTCCTTCTTGCCTTTGGACCTTGTGTAAGTATTTGATTCTTGGAACTTCTGCAGGCACCTTACAACCATTATGGATGACACTTTCAACAAGAACATAAAGACAGTGGACTGGGAAGATGGAAAAACACTAAATTCTTGATAAGAACATTGAGCCATGTGTGAGATTTGTCAGAATCAAAATGGAGTCACTTGTGTAAAAACAAAAAACAAAAAAACTTAGCCAGGTGTGGTGGTGCACACCTGCAGTCCCAGCTACTCAGGGCGCTAACACAGGAGGATAGCTTGAGCCCAGAGTTCAAGGCTGTCGTACACTATGATCCTGCCACTGCACTCTAGCCTAGGCAGTACAGAAAGACTCTGTCTCAAAACAAAAACAACGGGTGCTATGGCTCATGCCTGTAGTCCTAGCACTTTGGGAGGCCAAAGTGGGTGGATCACCTGAGATCAGGAGTTTGAGACCAGCCTGATCAACATGGTGAAACCCTGTCTCTACTAAAAATACAAAATTAGCTGGGCATGGTGGCACATGCCTATAATTCCAGCTACTTGGGAGGCTGAGCAGGAGAATCCCTTGAACCCAGGAGATGGAGGTTGCGGTGAGCCAAGATTGCATCATTGCACTCAAGCCTGGGCAACACGAACAAAACCGTGTTTCAGAAAAACAAAAACAAAAAACAAGAAACAAACCACAGAACGCCTCTGACAAATAGAGCTGGGAAAAGCCAGGAAGAGAATGATTCTCATGCATAAATGCCTGATAACAAAAACTATCACAAAAGACTGCAAAAACCACAACTTTGTACAAAGGCCATCACAATCTTACATAAAAAAAATACTGCTGCAAGGACATGTGCCCAGAAACTGCCTGCCCAACCTCAGACTGGTGTCACCCTTGTTATTGATCCTTGTAGCCAAGGATAATTATCTCAAAACAATTGTAATACTCCTCACTTGTCCTTAAAAACCTTTGTCTTCTCGTATATTCCTGAATAAACACAGTTTACTGTGGCATGTGTATCTCATTGCAACGCCCAATTCCTGAATAAATATCACTTTCTTTTAGAGAGCCTTTCTCTGCTATTTATGTTGACACTTGGAAACAACCCCAGAACCACCAACCTTCAGTCATTTAGTGAAGAGAGGCAATTAACGTGCCTGTGCTTTCAGTTTTAGTTGGTATTCTGCCCTTTGTAGACATAGTATAATACAGCAGTCCCCAGCCTTTTTGGCCCCATGGACCAGTTTCATGGAAGACAATTCTTCCATTGACTTTGGGGTGGGAACGGTTTCAGGATGAAACTGTTCCACCTCAGACCATCGGGCATTAGATTCTGTTAAGAAGTGCACAACCTAGATCCCTCACATGTGCAGTTCACAATAGGGGTTATGCTCCTCTGAGAATCTAATACTGCTGCTGATCTGACAGGAGGCGGAGCTAGGTAGTAATGCTTGCTCATCTACCACTCACCTTTTTTTTTTTTTTTTTTGAGATGGAGTCTCACTCTGTCACCAGGCTGGAGTGCAATGGCGTGATCTCAGCTCATTGCAACCTCCTCCTGGGTTCAAGAGATTCTCCTGCCTCAGCCTCCTAAGTAGCTGGGACCACAGGCATGCACCACCACGCCCAGCTAATTTTTGTATTTTAGTAGAGACAAGGGTTTCATCATGTTGGCCAGGATGGTCTTGATCTCCTGACCTGGTGATCCGCCTGCCTCAGCCTCCCAAAATGCTGGGATTACAGGCGTGAGCCACCATGCCTGGCCCGCTCACCTCTTGCTGTCCACCCAGTTCCTAATGGGTCACAGAACTGTACCAGTCCTCAGCAGGAGGCTTGGGGACCCCTGGTATAATATAGTACAGTGGTCAAGAGTGCAGATTGTCTGTGGTCAAATTTCAGTTCTCATGATTTAAATAGCCATAGGCAAAGAACTTAACCTTTCTGATCTTCATTTCTAAATGAGAAAAATAATAGTTAACTACCTGATAGGTTGTTATGTTGATTAAAAGAATGAATACATATAAAACACAAAGAAGTAGTGCCTGGAACCCATAAGCAGTCAGTAAGTGTTAGCTATGGTTATGCTGTTAAAAGCATGCTCACCATTACATGTGAAGAATTTACATAAATGTTGAGCCACTCCAATTATTAAGCGCTTTCTTATATAAATGAATATTTTCCTATGACTTCTACCTGTCTGTCCTGTATCCTTAAATAATCATAAAGATTACTCTCTCCCTCTTAGTATTTTTTCTTTTTTTGAGACAGAGTCTTGCTCTGTTGCCCAGGCTGGAGTGCATTGGCACAATCTCAGCTCACTGCAACCTCTGTCTCCTGGGTTCAAGAGATTCTCCTGCCTCAGCCTCCTGAGTAGCTGGGATTATAGATGCACCACCACGTCTGGCTAATTTTTGTATTTTTAGTGGAGACGGGTTTTCACCATGTTGGTCAGGCTGGTCTCAAACTCCTGACCTTGTGATCCACCTGCCTCAGCCTCCCAAAGTGCTGGGATTACAGGCATGAGCCACTATGCCTGGTCCCCCTTTGTATTTTTGAGCATTGGTATCATGTAACTCCCCTCCCCATCCCCCGAACACACACAAAAACCCTTTCTCTTCTCGACATCATATACTGTCTTCTCAATTTCTTCAACCACTTTTATTCATTATTTTGGTGCGCCCTCTCTGTAAACTATCTAATATGTCAAAGTGTGATGGTTAGAATTTTCAGTTGAAAAGTATTTATTGAGTGTTCATTATATGCCAGGCTGGGCATCATAATCTGGTTATAGTCTGGTCAATTCCATGAGCGGATTAGATTTTGAATATTATATTAATCTAGCCAAAGGTTAGCGAATACCTGGTTATCCTTACTACTTCCCTTTCCCATACCCATGGCAGATATCACTAATCAATCACAGCATTTTCACCCCTGCTGGACTTAGGAACCTACTATGATTAAAATGAAATTGAATCTCTCACTCCTGGTATAAATGAAGGTTGCATTAGCTTTGTAGTCAAATTATAACACCTAAAGTATTTGAATCTTTTTCTCATGTACTGCTCACAAAGCCAGGTCTAAATCATTAATGTATCTTTAAATGATTTAAAAAAAAATGTTTTTCCTTCTGATCTCTGTGTATTTCTTTTTAAACGGTTATAATCAAACTATTGTAACTTCATTTTCACTTGATATTTTTCCACATTATTTCATACTTTTGCAATCATGTCAAGAAAAAAGTTAATATAAACATTAACTATATTATGATAACTGACAGTTGTACTATAATATAGTTTACACATATTCCTGTTATATTTTTAATAGCTTTATTGTGATACATGAACCCATTTGAAATTATTTAGTATATTTAAATGGTTGTGTAATCATTACCTAATTCCCCATTAAATTTCATTATTTTATTTTAAATTTATTTTTTAATCCCAAAATTCTGCCATTTATTATTAATTAATTGATTAATTTTAAGAGATGGAGTCTCACTCTATTGCCCAGGCTGTAGTGCAGTCACGCCATCACTGCTCGCTGTAGCCTCAAACTCCTGGGCTCAAGCAATCCTTCCACTTCGGCATCCCAAGTAGCTGGGACTACAGGTACACACCACCACACCTGGCTAACAATTCCGCCATTTAGATTGCTTATTCTTACTTGTATGTGTGAACTCTCTTTTTCTCTGCTGTAATAAAATGGCACCAGACAAGGTTAAAACCATTGTCAGGTGGCTACACGTTGAGTTAACTCCATCTACTATCACTTTTTTTAAAAAGGTAGAATCAATTAAATAAGCTATAAAACCACCTCAACTGTGGTATCAACCAATGCCAACCCTGGCAGCATAAGAAATACAATGACAGTGTTCTACCTGTCCATCCAGTTAGTAACCCCAAAGAAAAGAAGATAAGTTCTGGCTGGCATAACTTGTTCTAAATGTATCTATCTTATTGCTTCTAAAAGTAAAAATTTATGAGTCCTAACATTTGGCTGACAACTGTTATAAACTCTTCTGGCCTGCAGTTAGGCTGTATATTCCCAATCACCTCCTACTTTTTTTTTTTTTTTTAAGATCAGGCTCAGGTTTGTTCATATCCAGTCTCTGGCATCTGTTTGTAAGTAGGGGGTTATTTTATTCACTGCTCTGATGCTTCCTGGCACACAGTAAGCCATAGATAGGTAGATAGGTAGATAGATAGGTTAAGTGAATGAATTAGAATGAATTAGTGCCTTCAACAAATATTTATGATAATGATTTCATGACTGCTTTTATTAGTTATTTTGGCAATCACTTATAACTGCCAACTTCTGCTTGCCCATCAGCCCTTAGCTTAAATGTCACTTCCTTCAGGACGCCTTCTTGATCCCCTCCATCAGGAGGTTAGGTGCTCCTGATCTCTGCTCCCTTTTATACAACTCTTACGATTGATAAAAACTGCATGAGGGAAATTTCCATGTTTATCTTGTTCACCTTTGTATCCCTGATTCCAAACTTTCCAAGCTCAGCACCCAGCACATAGTGGTTCTTAATCAACATTTGTTGAGTGAATAAATAAATGAAGTAAGTTGGAAGTGTAATTTGTCTTTGTCTAAAGGCAAGAACTCGTTCAATATAACCTAGTCACCTGTCTTGACATTCACCTGTTTTTTTCTTTAACAACCTTATTGAGGGAAAATTCACATAACATTAGGTTCACCCATTAAGCTCTTCTTACTAATGTTTTTCCTCTCTCATTTCGTGTGTGAAGGGTATTTGCTAATGGCAAAATGGAAAGAAAATAGAAGTAGAATATTTGGAATCTTAGATAAAGAATGTGCCCTTAGAGCCCAGTTTAGCAGGGTTTACTTCTCAATTTTACTTTTCAATTATGATCTTAAGCAAATTAACTTCTCTAAGCTTGGAATTCTGATCTGCAGTACTACACTAATATGGATTTCTTCATGGGCTCCTATAAGGATTAAGTGAGACAGCACATGCAAAGGATCCCCAGAAACAATAACTCAAAAAAATGTTGATTCCCTCCCTTTCCTCTATCATCTGTTAATCTCAACTTCCTCAGTGGAAGGTCTGTTCTTTTACCATCATCATCATTTTGTTCGGAGCCTATTTTTTTTTTTTTTTTTTTTTTAATATTCAACCTTTTCGGAGGTTGCAGTGAGCCCAGATCGCGCCACTGCGGGCAACAGAGTGAGGCTTCGCCCCAAACAAAAAAAACAGAACAAAAACTCAAACTTCTTGCTTCCTTTGCTACCCAAGTATTTCTGCAAGCCCACTTTATTCTGACACTTAGCTTTCCTGGCACAATTCTTACACATTTTGGTCCCTTTTAGAATTCCTTCTTCAGCATATGCTTTCTCTCTCCGTCTTTTGAATGTGTTGGTGGGAAAACCCCACCTGAGATCACTACAGAACAGTGGTTTCTTTGGTTGCTATTCCCTTTCTTCTTCATTGGGAGTATTCTGCGGTGAATTCAGAAATTTTATTTTTCAAAGCTTCCCTTTCTTTTAAAAATGGTTTTCCTTTTACAGTCTCTCGCTTAAAAGCATACCCATCTTTTCCCTGGCTCTGTTTTCTAAAGTCTCCGACCTCCTGCCTTCTCTGTGTCTTGTGTTACCATCACATCCCCCAGCTTTCTACTTCTTTCCCAGGACCAACCATTTCTTCCCCGGGAGTCACATTACATCAGCATTCCTACTGCAATAGCTGTTATCTACCAGATTCTGTTTTATTCTAGGCAGTCACTTAAAAAAGAACCTCGGTATCGGTTTGACTTAATATGAAAGAGAAATTGTCTAAGGTTAAACGCAAAACTGCTTTTTTTTTGGGGGGGGGGTCATACATTTACATTCATATTAAATATATACCTGTTGAATTTGTGCTTTTTCTTAAATGCTTCAGAAACCCGAGCTTTAGAGTTATTGGGATGGTAGAAAGGATGGGTTTCCAGAAACTTCGCCCCAAATTAAAGACTCCATCAAAAGGACTGCTCCATACACTCAAGGAACACCCATCAACAAATCCCGTCTCCACAACCACCAGATTATCTCACCCGCGAGTGAGACTGCGAGGTTTGGGGGCCCGGTCGTGCCACTACGCGCTGTGCACGGGGGGGTTCGTACCCATCTGGCCGCGATCGGCCGTTTCCCCCTCGCTTGGTTCTGCCCCTGCTCCCCCTGCGCAGGCCTCACAGTGCGTCTGGCCGGCGCTTTAAAGCGGCGGCCTGGGCGGCTCCGCTAGCTGTTTTTCGTCTTCTCCGGGTTGTTTCTGTCTGGTGTTCCGCGAAGATGCAGCTCAAGCCGATGGAGATCAACCCTGAGGTGAGCGCCAGGTGCACCGCTGCCCGGAGAGCGCTAGGCGGACGGTGAGGGAGCCGAGTCGCTGACTGGTTTGGTTTTGCTTTTTTCTTTGCATTTGCCTTTCAGATGCTCAACAAAGTGAGTGGCGTCTTGCGCCGTCTCTGGCCCCCTCCCCCGGGAACGCCACGGCGGGGGCGCCCACCGGCTCCTGGTGCTGGCAGGGAGTTAGCCGCCCGCTGAGCGCGCTGGAGGCGGCCTGGCTGGGGTGTGGGCCGAGCGCCCTCCCCGCGCCCCTGCATCTAGCGGGTGACTGCGAAATCGGTCTCGGGGAGATGGTGGGGCTGCGCCCGGTGGCTAGCGAGCGCCGGGCGGAGCTCTTGAGGGCGTGGCGCGGGCAGCACGGACTAGGATGCACGGGCTTCGAGGGCGCCACGTGTGGGCCGCGCTTTGTGCTGTGTCATTGCGCCGGCCCGGGTGGGGGTAGCAGGGCGGGACTAGGGCTCCTCCCAGGCTCGGGTGTGGGCGCGTAGGGCGCGCGCCTGCTGGCCCGCCCCCTGCCCCCTGGTAGGTGCCCGCGACCCGCGTGTCCCCGTGGGCCTGGCCGCCTTGTCTCCTCTCTGCAGGTGCTGTCCCGCCTGGGGGTCGCCGGTCAGTGGCGCTTTGTGGACGTCCTGGGGCTGGAGGAGGAGTCTCTGGGCTCGGTGCCAGCGCCTGCCTGCGCGCTGCTGCTGCTGTTTCCCCTCACGGCCCAGGTAGGGCGTGGGCCCTGGGTGGCGCTGGCCCCGGGCAGTTCACGCAGCTCCCCAACTTGAGGCGGCGGGGGCTCCCCTCCCCGTCCCTTTCCCTGTAGGTGATGCGGGGCCCGCCACCGAGGAAGGGAGGAGCCTGCATTTTCGTGGTACCTATTCCCTGGGCTCCTGTTCCAGCGGTGCCTATTGCCTTCTCGCCCATACGTTCACAATTGCCTTAAATTTGGAGGAGAGGCAGCATCTCAGTTCCATCGTTCCTATTATCCAGGGAAATAATTCATCCTACTCATGGGTTCCCTCGAACTTGGGCTTTTTCGAGCCTCCGGTTTTGGGGGAATGGCCTCTGGTTCCCTTGAAGGGCTGTAACCTGTCAACTCATTGTTTGCTTCTCAGGCTCCCACCTAGCTGTAAATCTAGGAGGGGGAAGGGCTGGCCTAAATCGCAGGGAAGCGATTTAGGTTCGCCAATTCTCCGCCTCCATTGCCTGGGTTTCTTATGGTCTTAGGGGATTCTTCTCACCTCTTAACTCCCACCACTTGCATAATTGGATTTAGCCTCTTGAATGTATTTCTTAAAGCTTAATCATTTGTGTATGGTTTCTGTGCGGTAACCTCCTTCCTCTTCACTCTGACCTTGTAGCTAAATGAAATAGTGCATTATTAGCTCAGTTTGAAAGCACCTCTTCATTTCCCTTTAAATGGTTTTCCTCCTACACGTGTACATGGATAGATGTATCTCAAAGACAGCGTCAGATTTTTTTTTTAAAGTATAGCTGGAATATTTGCTGTCTTGTGATTTGTGGAATCCCAGTAATTAGCATGGCGTTGTCTATCTCCTATTGCTGTCACTTGACCGCTGATGTGGGAGTGGCTGAAATTAGCTTTAGCAGAACTTGAGCATCACTCTAAAGAGTGAGGTTAACTGAAGCACGGTCCTAAGGCTAGATGTTCTAGAAGCATCTCTAGTCATAATCAAGTCCTATGGGACGTTCCAAGCCTTCCTCCTAGTAAATGAGCTAAGTATCATGGGTAAAAACACTTATTACAGCTAAGATGATCTCACAAACATTTTTATTGCTAAAGTCTTTTACTTGGGCGAAAAGGGAGCTGTCAAACCGTTGGAAGTCAAGTTAGCTTCCTGGTTAACCAAATCAGTCTCCTGTCTCGAGTTTAGCATCACACAGAGCTTTTTTATTAGAGCAACCATGATGACTAGGAGGTTTTGAGCAGCATTTGGAGGCAAGGCCTCTGGGAGGCAGTGGTGCAGCACGTTTGCCTTTAAAAGCTGACTGTTCTCCTTTTGCAGGATCTTGTTAGAGAACATTCTAGTTTGTGCTGTGTTTGAAAGAGCTCGATACTTTGTCCTTCAATTCAACCTATCTGATTTATTGAGTGCCTATTCTGCTACACAGAATGGCTACTGGACAAAATACTGAAGCCAATTTAAAGAAAAGTTGAGGTTTTATAGGTTGACTCCTAAAAATGTTAATTTGGAAGGGATTTAATTTTTGACTAAGGGAATGTTATGACATCCTCCATGGACCACTTCTGAAACGTTAAGTGCTAGTAAATTATTTATAGAATGATTTCGATGGAAGAGCTCAATCAGCCTTAAAGGATGCTTGGAGGCAGTATTTTTTTCTTTTCTTTTTTGAGACGAAGTCTTGCTCTGTGGCAAGGCTGGAGTGCAGTGGTATGATTGTGGCTCACTGCAACCTCTACCTCCCAGATTCAAGCTATTCTCCTGCCCCATTTTAATATTTCATCTAATTAGCCTAGAAAATGAAAATAAAATTCATGACTCTTACTGGTCAATGAATATTAAATTGAGGATAGAAGGGAAAAAGTTCTGCTAGTGGGAGTTTAAGTGGCTCTTCTGGGGTAAGAGATCTTATCCTGTTAGTATCAGCAAGCAGGCTTAAACTTCAGTTCATGTGTGGTAATGCAAAACTGCTAGAACTGGAAATACGTTTCTGATAGTCTGTCTGGTTTTGCTTGTTATGGGAAGTCAGTGTTTGTATAGCGTTAGCATCCTGCTTTATAACGGAGAAGTCCTAATTTGTTTGTTTTTAGTTTTTAGAGACAAGGTCTCAAATTCCTGAGCTCAAGTGATCCTCCTGCCTCAGCCTCCCTATTAGCTGGGATTATAGGCACAAGCCACTGATCCTGGCTCAAGAAGTCATAACTTCTAAGGTCTTTAAAACTAGTTAGTGAAAAGTCCAGACAAGCTCACCACATTACTGTACAAAAAGCTAGCAGATGCTTTGAGGAAATCCATTTCCTAATCCCATTCATTTACCAATTTCTGTCTTCCTCCTCCTCAAATTGCCAGTCTGTTCTCAAAGTAAACTGTTTAGCTGGCAAGAACAGGCTACTGTCACATCTTTCTCTTGTAAAATCACAGCCCAATACCCTGGACCAGTTGTCTTTCCTTCCTTAAAAAGGGAGAGGGAATGGTTAATGTCTTTCACTTGCTCTTTTCAACAGTTAAGGCTTGTTTTTGTTTTTGAAGGGAAGTATACTTGGGCCAAATAGAAGCAGAACTTTAAAGAATAGTGAAATGTAAACCAGTTGGTGCTCTTGTTGGGTATTCAGTTGACTGAAACTTGATTAGGATGCCTATGTGAAATACAGTTGTTAAGTGTTAGAAAATAATGAACCAATTTCTTTGTTTTCAGACTTCATGACACTATTTCCAGCTGAAAGGTTGCAGTGGTGTCTAGACAGAGCCTTGGGCAGTATCCAATGCAGTCACTGCACTGCAGCACTGGGGTGGAATCTCCCAACCTCTCAGAGCCCCACTGGCTGGCGTGGGTGTGGGAGGCAGACAGACAGGCCCTTCTCTGGGAGTCAGCCAACATCTAGAACCAAGGCTCCCGGTCACACATCCCACTGGTGTTTCCATTTAGGTGGTAGAACTCACTGTGCTGCCATCTGTTCTTTGCATTTTCATTCTGAGATGTCAAAATGCTTTTTACATTTACAGCATGAGAACTTCAGGAAAAAACAGATTGAAGAGCTGAAGGGACAAGAAGTTAGTCCTAAAGTATATTTCATGAAGCAGACCATTGGGAACTCCTGTGGCACAATTGGACTTATACACGCAGTGGCCAATAATCAAGATAAACTGGGATTTGGTAGGTGTGGGTTTTGAGGCCAGTCATCCTGTGCTTGAACTTGAAACATGGAGTTCAGAAACAGATGTGTTCCCAAGGTCAGAGATGCTATACCTTTTGAAACCATTTTATAACAATTGTGTCAAATGCTTAATCTGACTCATAATCCTCCTCAGAAAGGATTCCTGGGACTTCTAAATTTTGAAATGATCTCATTTAACAAATTTAAGTGTAGAGCTGAAAGTTTAAATTGAGGTCTTTTGAAATATAAGTTGTTCTTGCTATTGCTTTGTAATTAATGTCTCTTAGGCTTATCCACACTGAGCAGTAACAAAATGCTTATGCCAGTAGTTAGCCAGTCAGATGTCTCTATGCTGGACTGTTTCTTCACATTTCTATTCAAGATCTTTATTTTCTGTCTTAATAACTGAGGTTGAATTTTCTACCCTGAAATAATAATCTGGGTTTGGGAACCATTTTAGATTAGAACATGATAATAGCTTCATGTATATAACAGATGTTAGCTGTGCATTCTTAGGTGCTGTAGATTCAGCAGTAGATAAGGCAGCCCTGGCTTTTATGGTACTAGAAATCCCAAGTACGTGTTACAAATGAAATTCTGTTTAAAAAATGACAGGAGATTTGAGAGATGAGTGAAGTGGGAGGGAAAAGGGGTCTGGCGTGAAAGGGAACAGAGGCAAGAAAGAGCTTGGTGCATTGACAGAATGGAGAGACTGGCTTGAAAGCAGAGAGTAGTTAAAAAAAAAAAAAAAAAAAGACCAGGGGAAAAGGTATAGCTCGTCTACAACCCTGGGAGGCAGTATTTTTTTTTTTCTTTTTTTTTTCTGAGACAGTGTTGCTCTGTGGCAAGGCTGGAGTGCAGTGGTATGATCTTGGCTCTCTGCACCCTCCACCTCCCAGGTTTAAGCTACTCTCCTGCCCCAACTTCCCTAGTAGCTGGTACTACAGGCATGAGCCACTACACCAGCTAATTGTTTTAGTAGAGATGGGGTTTCACCATGTTGGCCAGGATGGTCTTGATCTCCTGACTTCGTAACCCACCTGCCTCTGCCTCCCAAAGTGCTAGGGATTACAGACATGGGATACTGCACCTGGCCTGTAGGCAGTATTAAAGATTCAGGTAGTTCAACATGATCAGCAAAGGCTTAAGTCAGTAATAAATATGTGCCCATTTGTACTATTTTATCTATACCAACACATGGATTTTTTTTTTTTTTGAAGAGGATGGATCAGTCCTGAAACAGTTTCTTTCTGAAACAGAGAAAATGTCCCCTGAAGACAGAGCAAAATGCTTTGAAAAGAATGAGGTAAGAGAACTTTCAGAGCATTGCCTTTAAATAACTCTAGAGATTTTTGTGGTAATTATCTTCTTTTTTCCACAGGCCATACAGGCAGCCCATGATGCCGTGGCACAGGAAGGCCAATGTCGGGTAAATGCAGATACAAATCGGAGCCAGGCTGACTGGGTGCCATCTGTGTTTCCACTGAAATTGCAGGAATCTCTTACTGGAACACAGCAAATGTTATCTACCCAGGGCCAAATGACACCAGGAAGTTTTACCCAAATAGTGCTTTGACTAGACCTGTTCATAAAAAAGGCTCTTCAGAAATTGTATTGGCCATTGAAATAATCTTGAGTAAATTCAAATTGACAGTATTTTGTTTAGATCCAAATGAATCTTATAGGCCAAGGATAGTGGCTCCTGCCTGTAATCCCAGCAATCCGAGAGGCCGAGGAGGGCAAATCACTTGAGCCCAGGAGTTTGGGACCAGTCTGGCCAACATGGTAAAACCCCATCTCTACCAAAAATACAAAATGTAGCCAGGTATGGCGGCACACATCTGTAGTCCCACCTACTCAGGAGGCTGAGGTGGGAGAATTGCTTGAGCCCTGGAAGCAGAGGTGGCAGTGAGCTGAGATCGTGCCACTGCACTCCAGCCTGGGTGACCCTGTCTCAAAAAAAAAAAAAAAAAAAAAAAACCCAAATAAGTCTTATAGAATGTATACCTCTCCTACATACTGAGCATTTCAAATAATATCATAGGCTCTTGGGGAGAATGAAATATACCACATAGAACAATTTCTACAAGGCTTGAATATACCATAATCTGATCAGAGCCTCTGAGTCAACTGCTAAATTTAAGTCAGATTTCAGTATCCTTTTTATTTTTATTTTTTTAATCTTTTTTTTTGACAAGGTCAGGCTCTACCGCCCAGGCCGGAGGGCAGTGGTGCAATATTGGCTCACTGAGCGATTCTCCCACCTCAGCCTCCCGAGTAGCTGGGATTACAAATGTAAACCACCACACCTGCTAATTGTTGTATTTTTTGTAGAGATGGGTTTTCACCATGTTGTCCAGGCTGGTCCTGAACTCTGTGAGCTCAAGTGATCTGCCTGCCTTGGCCTCTCAAAGTGCTGGGATTACAGGTGTGAGCTGCCATGCCCAGCCAGATCTCAGTGTCTTTATAACTATAGATGGTTGTGCCATTTTCTAGTCTTGACCTTGGTTGAGATACACTTATCCTCTCTAAGCCTCAATTTTCTCCTCAGTAAAAAGCCTATAATAGTAGCATCCTCATAGAGTTGTTCTGACAGTTACAGTATATTTCCTAATGAGCTTAGAATAGGGCCTAATATAGGACATACATAAATATTAGTTACAATTTTTAAAAATAAAAGCAAGTTCAAGCATATTTTGCTTCAATTGCAAGATAATTTTTAAAATAATTCAGCTTACACTCATTTTCAAAACAATTTCCCTACTTTCTTTAGGTAGATGACAAAGTGAATTTCCATTTTATTCTGTTTAACAACGTGGATGGCCACCTCTATGAACTTGGTATGTTTCACTCCATCTTTGGAACCCAATGTAGTTTCATGCATTCTTTCAGACTGAATTCCTCTTGATATATTGTGTGACTTTATGGCCCTTGGCCTATCATTGTTTATAAAGCCACAATAAAAAAAGTATTCTCATGAGGCCCTTAACCCCTTATTATCCCCAGAGCAACTTCCTCAAGCAACTGACCTAATCAGTGGCTGTAGGACCTGATCAGCAGCTTTAGTCAGAAACCATTGAAGAGAATAGATCAGATCAGTGCCAGATCAAGGTATATGTGATCAGATTTTCTCATCTGTAGCATCCCCTAGTATCCTTTCTGGGCAAAGAATTTGTCTGAAAAAGGATCAGTGCCTGAATATGACCTTACTTGTTTAAAAAGAATTGGACATGTTGGAGTAATTTCTATTAACTAGTTTATGGGATCAAGAAAGAGGGCCCATCTTGTATGATTCATCCTTTTGTATTAATGGAGAAACCCTTGCAACTGTGTTGTCTCAAGCCAAGGTACCACCTATGGGTTTACAAAGGCAAAGGAGAATAGTGAGGGCAATCTACAATCATTGGAGGGCAGATGAAATCTCGTGTCTCCTTGCTTCCACCTTTCCTGTACCCCAGAGACTGCATCTGACTTTGGCTCTGTGGCCCTTTGCAAGAGTTGGGGGCACAGGCTCCTCTGTTGTGGTAGCTGGCTTGAGCTTGTGTGATCCTGTTAATTGTAGATTAGAACTGCCTGGGATGGATGTCTAGGAACACTTGAACCTTATTTGCACCCTGTTGCTTCATAACCAGGCTTCCTTATATGGGTTTGGCAGTGGGGTTTTTGGATGAATCTAAAACTTCCCTCTTGGCTAGGTAAGCACGGTAGCCAGAAAACATGCAGAGAAGACTGACATGCCTGGCTTCTTTGTTACAGATGGACGAATGCCTTTTCCGGTGAACCATGGCACCAGTTCAGAGGACACCCTGCTGCAGGTCATCTTTGGAATGAATGCATCTCTTCCTAATGGGCCCCATATTTCTTTGGCCAAATTTTCTATTCTAAAGTGCTAACACTCTTCCAGGACAGCCAGCATCAATTGTCTGGGTTAATAGCAGTCTTTAGGGCTAAAATATCATCTTAGTAATTCTATCTACCTTATTTTATTGCAAGTGGTTTTAGACAGGGCTTCATAGAAGCCCTGAGTAATCTGTTTCATGTGCTGTCTTTAGTCCACAGTTAGAATTAGCCTGGAAGCTGTTGCTTTGCTTCCTGATGGGATTAAGGTGACCCAAATCCCGCCTCTTGTCACAGACCTACTAGCCCCAAGATGCTAGTGGACCACATTATGCCACTGTAATAGGGACAGTTGAGTTTGCTCATCTGTCAGACACACCTGAGATCAGTTAAAGCCAATTCTTGGTATTCAAGAGGTATGTGGGAATAGTAATATGGAATGAAGAATAGACCTGGAGAGGTAGGATGGGATGGAGGGGGTTGCATGAGAGAGTCAGAATTTACTTGGTGAAAATAAGAAAACAGGTGGAATTTCTGGTCTTTGATCCATTTGGAAGAAAGATCCTGGTCCTTCAGTAAAGCTTTTAAGGTACATGCTAACTCATCTAACACTGCAGTAATGTCATAAAAATGTGCCCCACATTAGAATACTTACAAGTGTTACCTGAGTAGAATTTATAAGGTGTGGGGAAGGTAAAACATTCTTAGTTAATTTTTTTTTTTTTAATGGAGATGAGGTGGGGAGGGAATCACTGTGTTGCCCAGGCTGGTATTTAACTCTTGGGCTCAAGTGATTTTCCTGCCTTGGCCTCCCAGAGTGCTGGGATTATAGGCATGAGCCACAGGACCCAGCCAAAACTTTTTTTTAAAAAACTATTCTAATTAGAATTTCATTAAAATTAAGAGAGTTTCTAAGGTAAACCAGCATTTTAGTTAGAATTCTTACCCTAAGTAAGGCTGGTTCTATATGTTAAAGATGTTTTAGGTTGTCTAAACTTTGTACTAAATTATTGAACTGGTGAGAAGATACATGCACTTAACCCAAATATCCTAAACTTGAATGAATTAGGTTTCTGCACAGTAGATCTGTAGTTACTCTCCTTAAAGGTACAGCTTTGATAGTGAAATCAATATTGTATGTCTTAGAAGTCAACTCAGGGAAGACAGGTCTGGAATATGATATATTAAAAAACCTCATAGAGGATAAAATATTGATGTTAATCCAGATACTGTTTTTTTTTTTTTTTTTGGAGAAAAGGTCTCCTATTTCTCAGGCTGGAGTGCAGTGGTGCAATTGTGGCTTGCTATAGCCTTGAACTCCTTGCTCAAGCAATCCTCCCACCTCAGTCTTCTGAGCAGCCAGGACTTTAACCATACACCACCATGCCCAGCTAATTTTTAAATTTGTAGTAGAGATGTTTGAGACCAGGCTGGTCTCAAACTCCCGAGCTCAAGCCATCCCCTGCCTCAGCCTCCTGAAGTACTGGGATTGCAGGCCTGAGCCATGTCTGGTCCGAACTCATTGAGTTGGTGATTTCTAAATTTTAGGGGTGATGTTTCATTACTATTCTGTATCATAGAGTATTCCCTTTCTCCTTCAAGGTCTTATATTATGATTTACAGTTACATTGGGCTTTTTACAGATTGAACAGAGTAATTGATATTTTTGATCCCAAAACAATTATATCCTATAATTCAGTAACACTGGGACTAATTTTCTCTTTAATGATGACCAGTGTTTGTCATCTGTGTTTTAGTAACACATGGCACTTCATAAATCTCTGCGGTTCCATTGCTTGTCTGTACCTGGAATACCAGGTAAACTTAAAGGCTGTTTTTAAAAATGTTTACTTAGAAGACAGTTGTTTTTACTCTTGGGAAATTTCTGAGTTACAGCTTCTCTCTCATGCCACTTTATGGAAGAAAGATCAATTTCCAATCTTTATATTTGAGGAAAATAACATGAATAGTTTTTTTTTTTTTTAACTTTTCCAAAACCGGGTACAAAGTGAGAGATGCAAACCATTTGTGGAAGTGAGAAGTAAATTCATTATGTGACCCTGTCTTCCCATCACCTGATTTTTTTGCTTTAAGTCTGGTTTTCAAATTAATGATGGAATTAAAGTTAATGAGGGTGAACTTTGAGCATTAATAGACCTTGGAGTTCCTTTTCTCTATGTGACTTTCATTTTGAGCTCTTGCTGTTTGGATATTAATGACATTTCTCCTTTCTAGGATGCTGCCAAGGTCTGCAGAGAATTCACTGAGCGTGAGCAAGGAGAGGTCCGCTTCTCTGCTGTGGCTCTCTGCAAGGCAGCCTAATGCTCTGTGGGAGGGACTTTGCTGTTTTCCCCTCTGCCCTTCAACGTGAAAATATATACCTCCCCATGCAGTCTAAAATGCTTTAGTACTTGTGAAACACAGCTGTCCTCCTTCCATTCAGCAGACATGCCTTCCCCTCAGCCACACCCAAGCACGAGCAGAGTGCACAGCTGTCCACTGGCCAGTGTGGTGTGAGCTTCAGATGGTGAAGCATTCTCCCCAGTGTGTGTCTTGTACCCAATATCTAATGCTTTAAACGGCTACTTTGGTTTCTGTTCGTAAGTTAAGGCCTTGGATGTGGTTTAATTGTTTGTCCTCAAAAGGAATAAAACTTTTCTGCTGATAAGAGATAGCCAAAACTGGTCCTAATTTTCTTTTACCCTCCCCCTAATATATCAGATTATTTTGGTAGTAATATGACTGTCTTCCATATAAGTAACTCCATACAGTGCTGCTAAGAAAATTACCATAAAAGTATTGGTTTGGTGTGTGTCTGTTTTTTTTGCATTTATATTCCCTATGTATACCTGTAGAAACTAATTTTTAAAAATTTTAAAATAGGCAAATAGAACAATTTTAGATTTACGAAAATATTGAAGACATTGTAGACATTCCATTAACCCCCTACCCAGTTTCTTTTATGATTAATCCGGGTTCTCTAGAGGGACAGAACTAAAAGATGTGTATGTAAAGTGGTGTTTATTAAGGAATATTGACCCACACAATCACAGGGTGAAGTCCCACAGTAGGCTCTCTGCAAGCTGAGGAGCAGGGAAGCCAGTCTGAGTCCCAAAACCTCAAAAGCAGGGAAACCAACGGTTGCAACCTTCACTCTAGTGAAAAGTCCGAGAGTCTCAAAGCTGGAGTCTGATGTTGGAGGGGAGGAAGCATGTAGCACAGGAGAAAGATGGAGGCCGAAAGACTCCGCCAGTCTAGTCTTACCATGTTCTGCCTGCTTTTATTTTGGCTGCACTGGCTGCTGATTAGATGGTGCCCCCCACCCCAGATTGAGGGTGGGTCTACCTTTCCCAGTCCATTGACTCAAGTGTTAATGTCCTTTAGCAATTCCCTTACAGACACTCCCAGAAACAATACTTTGCATCCTTCAGTCCAATCAAGATGCTTAGTATTAACCATCACAATTATTAACCTATTGATACATTGCTATTAAGTCCATAGCTTGTTTAGATTTCCTGGCTGTTTACCTAATACCCTTTTTCTGTTTCAGGATCCCATCTGGGATCCCATATTACTTTAGTTGCTGTGTCTCACCAGGCTGCTTTGGGCAGTGTCAGTTTCTCAGACTTCTCTTGTTCTTTGAGGACCTTGACAAATTTGAGGAGTACCATCAAGCATTTTGTAAGGTCCCCCTCTATTGGGATTTGTCTAATGTTTTTTCTGATTAGGGTTATAAGTTTTGGGGAGGATGACAACAGAGGCAAAGTGCTGTTTTCATATCCTATAAAGATTACATAAGCGTAATTTATCACTGATTCTGACCTCTGTTATCTGGCTGAGGTGTTTGAAAGACTTCACTGTAAACTCACTCCCCCTGCCTTTTCCATGCTGTACTCGTTGGAAGTCACCATGCGGAGTCCACACGTAAGGGGCAGAGGTATATGTTCTATCTCCTCGAGGACCAAGTATCTGTATGAATTATTTGGAATTCATTTGGAGGGAGATTTGTCTCTTTTCCCCTATTTAACCATTTTTATCAGTATGAACTCACACTTTGGATTTATGTTACAATCCAGTACTACTTGTTGCCCACATTGTTCCAGCTTTAGTTGTGGGGTGCTCTTTCAGTTGGCTCCTACGTCGCTTTGACACACCCCAATCACTATAACATTTTTTGTTTCTCTTAGCAATTCCTTACTGTCTAGAAATTCTTTGTAAGTCTTTGGCATTTGGTGGTAAACCTTACTTTATAGATCAACTTGCCCTTATTTTATAGATAAGGATACACTTATATGTAATTTATAGGCTTTCATTAAAGATTAAATAAGAATGTCTGTTCTCAACCATGGACACTTGAATTTAACAGTTTACTTCCAGTTACACAAAATGAGGGAAGCCGGGAAGAAACCCGATGCTTCCTGCCTTTACTGTGATCCGCACAGGAGGGCTCTGTCATGTCTGGGGCCAGGAATCCAGATAACTTGGGTCTCAGCTGCCTTATTCACAGTTCTCTTATCCCTGATTATGGTGGTAATACTCCTGATTCCACCTTTTTTTTTTTTTTTGAGACAGGGTCTCACTCTGTCACCCCACCCCTCACCCCCCGTTGGAGTGCAGTGGTGCAGTCTTGGCTCACTACAGCCTCCAACTCCCAGGCTCAAGTGATTCTCCCACTTCAACCCCCACAAGTAGCTAGGACTATAGGAGCATGCCACTATGCCCAGCTAATTTTTTTTTTTTGAGACTGAGTCTCACTGTGTCGCTAGGCTGGAGTGCAGTGGCGCGATCTCAGCTCACTACAATCTCCACCTCCCAGGTTCAAGCAATTCTCCTGCCTTAGCCTCCCAAGTGGCTGGAACCACAGGCACACGCCACTGTGCCCAGCTAATTTTTTTGTATTATTAGTAGAGATGGGGTTTCACCATTTTGGCCAGGACGGTCTTGATCTCTTGACCTTGCAATCTGCCTGCCTTGGCCTCCCAAAGTGCTGGGATTACAGGTTTGAGCCACTGCACCCAACCTAAATTTGTATTTTTAGTAGAGACGGCGTTTTGCCATGTTGCTCTGTCCTGTCTTGAACTCATGAGCTCAAGTGACCCACCTGCCTCTGCCTCCCAAAGTTCTAGGATTACAGGCATGAGCCACCACACCTGGCCCAATTCCAACTTTTTTTTTTGAAATGGTGTCTCACTGTCACCCAGGCTGGAGTGCAGTGGTGTGATCTCAGCTCACTGCAAGCTCTGCCTCCCAGGTTCAAGTGATTCTCCTGCCTCAGTCTCCCAAGTAGCTGGGATTACAGGTGCCCACCACCATGCCTGGCTACTTTTTTTGTGTGTGTTTTTAGTAGAGATGCGGTTTTACAGTATTGGCCAGGCTGGGTCTTGAACTCCTGACCTCAAGTGGAAGGCCCACCTCAGCCTCCCAAAGTGCTGGGATTACAGATGTGAGCCACCATGTCTGGCCCCAACTTTTACATGAAGGACATCTTGGTTTCTTGAAAGAAAGTGATCACTTCTGTTGACATCCTATTAATGTAAAAACTAAATACACAGTGATTCAGGTGACTTCTCTTGCCTTTAAATTTTAAATTCTAACTTGGTGCATGACTTCTATACAATCATCTTGAAGGTTGACTTAGGGGAAAGAAACAAAGGACTCCTTCCTGCATATAAGCGCTGGTACAGAGATTGCTTTTGGCCTCTGAGATGTAAATTATACCACGAAACATAGCTGGAAGACTTTACACTTCATATATGAGAAGCATATTTATTTAAATGCTTTCAAAATCCAACATAACTTAGTGCGCCACTCCATGGAAGGTTATGCAATAGGTCATGTATGTGGGTGATTGCCACCCCAGAGGTGCAGAGAAATTTTGGTTTCACTAAAGAAGTGCACAGAGATTAGGATACATGCCCATGTTCTCATTGCTAATCACTGGGGAAACCAGGACTTGACTATGGACCTGTATTAGTGCATTTTCATGCTGCTGATAAAGACCTGAGACTGGGAAGAAAAATAGGTTTAATGGACTCACAATTTCATATGGCTGGTGAAGTCTCATAATCATGGTGGAAGATGAAAGGCACTTTTTACATGGCAGCAGGCAAGAGAGAATGAAGAGAAAGC
Organism: Callithrix jacchus; assembly: GCF_049354715.1. NCBI lineage: Eukaryota > Metazoa > Chordata > Mammalia > Primates > Cebidae > Callithrix > Callithrix jacchus. The sequence continues at coordinate 152,557,110 of NC_133504.1, read as the reverse complement.
AAAAGTGGAAACTCCTTATAAAACCATCAGATCTTGTGAGACTTATTCACTACCACGGGAACAGTCTGGGGGAAACCACCTCCATGATTCAATTGTCTCCCACTGGGTCCCTCCCACAACACATGGGAATGATGGGAGTACAATTCAAGATGAAGTTTGGGTGGGAACACAGGACCTAAGGGCAGCTATCCCCAGTCAATATCATAGGCTATAGGGTTCATCAAACCTGTCTTTGACCTCTGCTTCCACCTCTGTAACTTTGGACAACGTAATTAATGCTCTACCACATCTTTATTGTTTCATGTTGAAATAGACACAGTGAAGATGTCTAGGAAGGGCGTGGCCTCTAGAAGGTGGCATCTAATACCATTGTCTCTTCTCTCCCTGTGTCCTCGGCAACACCCAGCCTCAGGGGGACCATCCACTTTGTATTATATGTGAAGGCAGAGTGCTTCCTGGAGTTGTGCGACTCAGAGGACCTTGCTTCTCCAACAAGCCATCTTATTTGACACCTTGGATTTGTCAATAGGTCAACAGTCTATGTGTAATTGACTTATTCCCTAAAATGTTACTAGTCTTTGGTGATGAAGATGACTTTGTAGTGCTTTCAACAGCCAAAGCCATCTTATGTTAAATCTCTTTTTTTAAATTAACACCTTGAATGTCTAATTTAGTCTAAGTTATACATCTACATAGTATAATACTTGGACTGACTTAAACACCCACAAACATAGAAAAAGGTTCATGTATGAAACTAGTGAGAACTGTCAAATGTGTATACATGTTTAGAAGCGACAGAACGATAATAGCTAAGTGCTTACTACATTTTTAACTGCCTTACATGTTTTACCTAGTGGTCATGTGATGTTGGTATTACTCCCATTTTGCAGATAGAAGACTAAGGCCCAGGGAAGCTTAAGCAACTTGCCTAAGGTTGCTAGGTTAATAACTGATGTTCCTGAGATTCTAATTCAAGCCAGTTGGCTTTAAGAGCTCACAGTAGTGATTCTTCCTGGGGCAGAGATGGACCTAACTTAAAGGGAATGAAGTTTAAGCTTCACAGCCTCACAGTTTAATGGCCCCTTCTAGCAGTCTGGCTTGTGAATCCTTGTGAAATTTGCAACAATAGGATATTATTGTATTTTTATTCTCAAAAACATGGGTCTATCCCTGTGTCTGGGTGTTAAGATTGTGGGTGATTTAACTTTATGTTCTAATTTTCTAAGCTTTCTAAAATTACCTGATTTTTTAATAATAAAAAAGCTTAAGTTTTTCCCCTAAGACAGAATTCTGCCATGAACTCCTGCTGGTTAATTCTAGCTTACTTCCAAGTTTCTTTAATTTATAACTGAAGTCAGAGTAACTTATTGACTCAGTTGCCTGTCTGCTAAATGTTTTCAACAGGCTCTGCATTAGTCTGTTCTCACACTGCTAATAAAGATATAAATTATAAATTACTGGGTAATTTATAAAGGAAAGAGGTTTAATTGAATCACACAGTTCCACATGGCTGTGGAGGCCTCACACTCATAACAGAAGGCAAAGGAGAAGCGAGGTCACATCTTACATGAATGGCAACAGGCAAAAGGACCTGTGCAGGAGAACTCACCTATATAAAACCATCAGATCTCATGAGACTTACTATCATGAGAGCAGCTCAGGAAAGACCCGCCCCCATTATTCCATTACCTCGCACTGGGTTCCTCCCATGACATAGGAAAATTATGGGAGCTACAATTCAAGATGAAATTTGGGTGGGCACACAGCCAAAACTTATCAGGCTTCTTTGTAGGGCTATTTTTTTTTTAATGTTTAATTTTTAGAGACAGGTTCTTACTGTCACCAACACTGGAGTGCAGTGGCATGATCACAGTGTACTGTGACCTCAAATTCCTGGCCTCAACAATCCTCCCACCTCAGCCATATAGCTAGGACTACAGGGATGCACCACCATGCCTGGCCAGTTTTTTTTTTTTTTTGAGACAGTTTCACTCTTGTTACCCAGGCTGGAGTGCAATGGCACGATCTTGGCTCACCACAACCTCCGACTCCTGGGTTCAGGCAATTCTCCTGTCTCAGCCTCCCGAGTAGCTGGGACTACAGGCATGTGCCACCATGTCCAGCTAATTTTTGTATTTTTAGTAGAGACGGGGTTTCACCATGTTGACCAGATGGTCTCGATCTCTTGACCTCATGATCCACCCGCCTCAGCCTCCCAAAGTGCTGGGATTACAGGCTTGAGCCACCACGCCAGGCTAGTTTTTAATTTATTTTTGTAGAGACAGGGTCTTGCTGTGTTGCCCAGGCTGTTCTCGAACTCCTGGCCTCAAGTGATCTTCCCACCTTGGCTTCCCAGAGCACTGAGATTTGCTTTAGAAATTAAAATAATCATCTTCCTGTGTTCCTAAATCTGAGCTTATTTGGAACATGCTCAGTTTCCTGCATATCTGCTATCTTAAATAGTGACTTGCCATGCTAATTTGGCAGAGTTACTTTCTTTGTCCTCCGTGAATGACGCGATCTTTTAAATTCATTAAATTGTCCACTTGTTTCTTGATTGGGCTTGGCATTCACTTAGGACCAAGGCATGATTTGGCATAGCAGGTAAGAGTGGGCTGCTGTGAATTGCCTGCATAGTCAGACTGCTTCATGTCAAACCTGGCTTCAACACCTTCCATACGATCCTATAGGAGGGGAATGGTAGACCTCTTCTGCAGGATTAAGAGGAATGAGCTGAGATAAGGTACAGAGCTTAGTACATAGCAAGCACACCTTGAGTAGTTATCTCAATTTAACATAAACTGTTAATAGTGGTTTTGTGTGTATGTGTGCATGTCCATGTTTGAATCTTTATGAACAAAGGAGAAAGAGCTATAGAGAAATCTCAGCAGAATAAATAGCACGTATAATGTTCCCTCCTAATTTAACATATCTGTATTCAGACACTTTAAGCCAGTCGATAGTTTCCTTTCTCTGGTCATGTTCACCATCAACATCCTTAAACTGATGCAAACTCAGATTAAATATGAACCTCTCTCCTATCTCTTTTAGGAATCGCATACTTTTCATAGTATTAATCATTCTCCAAAAGGCAGGCTTAAAAGATTAATATCTCACATTAGGATGGTACATTTGTCAGAATTGATGAGCTAATTACCTATCAATACATGATTATCAACCAAAGCCCATACTTTATTCATATTTGTTTAGTTGTCACCTAACATCCCCTTTCTGTTCCAGGATTCCCTCCAGGATACCACATTACATTTTCTGTCATGCTTCCTTAGGCCTCTGGCCTATGATTTGTTTTTACTAAAACCAATTACACTGACCCAGGGTGCTTTGTCTTGGTCTCCTGACAATCCTGCTTGTCCTTGGTCTCTTAAGGCAACGCTTTCCAGGCGGCACAGCAATGTTTGACAGCTTGGGCTGTGCAACCAGCTCCACCCTTTATGGAGCTGGGTGTCTTGGCCAATGAACTCCCTGACTCGATGTCCTTTTTCATCTGTAGAGTGAGGTCAGTATATGTCTCGTAGGATTGTTGTGAGCGGCACATGAGAACATTGTGAAGTGTTCTCATCCCAGGGATGTGCCTGGAATGTATGAAGTGCTATTGTTTTTATTTTTATTTTTAATCACCACTTAGCTTCTTTCTTTATGTTAATAGAGGGGAGTATGGCAGGTATATATTAAAACTCATTTTTCTCCAGTATTAATCCCAAGGTACAAAGTGCCCTTTTCTGCTCAATGCCATAGTAGATCTCATTCCCTGGGGGTAATGCCCTATTTCTAAAAGAAGTTTTCCTAAAAGTTATCCTAAACTGTAGCTCCCAACCCACCAATGCTTTGTTCATTGCAGTGAGAGGAATGCATTTTGCCTTACATAAAAACATGAAGAATGGAAGTGTACCTACCCTCTTGAGGGCACCAATTTTTAAAAGGGAATAATACAATTTAAAATGTATAAGCTAACTTTCTAAGGACAAAAAGAGGTGTTTCAAAAACAGATTCATAGGTTTTTGCTTTGGTTGATGTAAGTTATCTCTAGTCATTAAAATAAACAACCTTTAAATGTTCAGTATTTGGATGTTTAAATCCAAATTGAGTGGCTAATATCTGAATTAACCCATTTCACACCCAAGCACATGGAATAATACAGGAAGATAAACGATGTTTTCAAAGCTATGTGCACTACAACCAGTAGGTGGCAGCATAGGAAAGCTTATGGCACTATTGCCGCTGGTAAGCTCAGCCGGAAATGTTAATAGCAGGAGCAATTGGTGACTGCACTTCTTAGGCAAAATGAGCAGTATGCGAGCACATCCCATATCATTCTTCATTTCAGCCCAGTGTTTTGGACTGGATGAATCAGTCCAGATACAGACTGGCCAAAGCTGGCCTTGCGAATTGCTTGCTGGTTGGTCCATTCATATTTTTGGGTAGGTTCTATTTATTTTTTTCATAAAAGTAAAAAGAAAGAGATAAGCAGTAATAATTTCACAAGCTTACTATAATGAATGTCTCTTCTGCTTATGTCGAGTTAGATATTACCCCAAACATAACTGATTTTATGTAATCGATTATATAATCAGTTCTACTTCTGGTAAAACCTTGCTTTAAGATCTGTCTTAACATAATAATTTAATATAAATTGGTTTGACTGTTCCATCAAGAAAACTGAATCTGGTTCCAACATTGACATTAATTAGTTGGGTGACATGAATCAATTCTCTTTTCCTTTTTTGGTCTCAAATGTACGCAGATAGATAGATGATAGTCTTACCATGTTGCCCAGGCTGAAGTGCAGTGTCATGATCTTGGCTTACTGCAGCCCCCACGTCCTGGGTTCAAGCAGTTCTCCCGCTGCAGGCACTGGAGTAGCTGGGATTCAAGGCGCGTGCTACCAAGCCAGGCGATTTTTTTGGTATTTTTAGTAGAGACAGGGTTTTACCATGTTGGCCAGGCTAGTCTAGAACTCCTAACCTCAAGTGATCTGCCCACCTTAGCCTCCCAAAGTGCTGGGGTTACAGGCATGAGCCACCATGACCAGCCTCAATTATATTTTAAAATAAAAGAATTAAGTAGCCTTGAAGTCTACTAAAGTCTCATTATCTTATGAGTTTATATACCACAAACTTTGAAAACTTTTTTTTTCTTGAGCAAATAGTAGCAGCAAGGAAATAATAGTTATTATTTTCCACGGTAATAATTTTAAGAGCTAAATATCCATTTGCGTACGTAAGTCCCAATTAATCCCATTCCCTTGTGGTCGTAATTCCAACAGTGGCAATTTGATGTGGCAACTTTGGGATGGGAACAGAGCCTCAATTTTAGAATTTTTCTATCTACGTTTTTTACTTAATGTATTTTTTTTTTCATTGTAATACACATTTGTAGTGCTTTTTTGGTGTTCTTAAAGTAGAGCTGATAATTTTTTTTTTTTTTTGAGACAGTCTTGTTCCGCTGACAGGCGCCAGGCTGGAGTGCAGTGGCGTGATTTTGACTCATGGCAACCTCCGCCTCCCAGGTTCAAGCAATTCTCCTGCCTCAGCCTCACGAGTAGCTGGGACTACAGGTGCCTGCCACCACGCCCAGCTAATTTTTGTATTTTTAGGAGAGATGGGGTTTCACCATGTTGGCCAGGATGGCCTTGATCTCTTGACCTGGTGATCCACCCGCCTCAGCCTTCCAAAGTGCTGGGATTACAGGCCTGAGCCACCTCACCCAGGGAAGCTGATGATCTTTTTAATGGGTGCTTTCAAAAGAAAGAGGTGGTGAGATAAGAATCAGAGCTGCTTAAGGAGAGGTGGGAAGGGGCTGGGTGCAGTGGCTTAAAAAGAGGTGGGAAGTAACAGGGTGTTTTTTCCCGACTCGGAACCTGGAAAGATATTATAGAGTTTGAATGTGACTCAATCCTTTGTCTTATATGTGAATCCTCTCTGCTTTTCTTTTTCTTTTTTTTTTTTTTTTGAGATGGAGTCTTGCTCTGTTTCCAGGCTGGAGTGCAGTGGCACGATTTCAGCTCACCACAACCTCTACCTCCCAGGTTCAAGCGATTCTCCTGTTTCAGCCTCCAGAGTAGCTGGGACTACAGGCGTGGGCCACCACACCCAGCTACTTTTTGTATTTTTAGTAGAGACGGGGTTTCACCGTGTTGGCCAGGATGGTCTTGATCTCTTGACATTGCGATCTGTCCACCTTGGCCTCCCAAAGTGCTGGGATTACAGGTATGAGCCACCACACTCGGCCTCCTCTCTGCTTTTCTATTCAGCCAATGGGTAATTTTTGAACCCCTAGTTCTAGTAAAGCCCAAAGGTGAGTGCTTCAAAGAAGTGCATTATTTATGAACCACCAAGCTGATGACCAAAACAGGTTTTATGAGAAACTGAATTTTAACAACATGTTAATTTTCCATAAGCAACTTAATTATCTATGCTAATAGAGGGGATTATAGCATGAATACATTAAATCTGCTTTCAACTAACTTAAATATTTTAATATTATTGTGTCTAATAGTCTAAGAGTTCTATAAAAACAGGGCCACAGCTTGGGTGTGGTGGTTCACACCAGTAATCCCAGCACTTTGGGAGGACAAGACTGGAGGAATGCTTGAGCCCAGGAGTTCAAGGCCATGGGCAACATAGTGAGACCCCATCTCTACAAAAAATAAAAAATTTAGCTGGGTATGGTGGTGTGGGGCTGTAGTCCTAGCTACTCAGGAGGCTGAGGCAGGAGGCTCACTTGAGTTTGGGAGTTCAAGGCTGCAGTGAACCATGATCACACCACTGCACTCCAGCCTGGGCAACAGAGTAAGACTGTCTCACAAAAAAAGAGTGGGGGGCATATAAATTCGAAAGGAATTTACAAGTGATTCAGCTTCCCAATAGTGTCACTTATAGCCAGCCTTTCTTAAAGTATGGCCTGGGGACCCATGGGGTTCCCTAAGACCTTATAGGGAGTCTGTCATGTCAAAACTATTTCCATAATGATACTAAGACATTATGTATCGTTTTCACTCTTGAATGTAGAAGTAGATAGGTGAACCAGATGTCGCAATTAAGCCAGTACTTTACATTAGATAGAAAAATGTAAAACAATGCCATTCCTCTATTTTTTTAATTGTAAAAAAATTTAGTTCTTTTTTTTAAAAAAATGTGTTGTTACACTTTTTTTTTTTTTTTGAACAGAGTCTCGCTCTGTTGTCCAGACTGGAGGGATTGGCATGATCACGGCTCACTGCAACCTCAAATTCCCAGGCCCAAGTGATCCTCCCACCTCAACCTCCTAAATAGCTGGGACTACAGGCTCGAGATACCATCCTCGGCTAATTTGTGGTTTTTTTTTTGTAGAGATGGGGTTTTGCCATATTGCCCTTGCAGGTCTCAAACTCCTGGGCTCAAGTGATCCAACTGCCTTGGCCTCCTAAAAATGCAAGGATTACAAGCATGAGCCACCAGACCTGGCCCCATATTTATAATTTTTATTTTAAAGTTAATTAGTAAAGATTTAAATTATTCACAGCTTTAATTGCTAAGATGATTTATATCAATAGATATAACCCACCTAAGAAAAGCTTTTTGAGGTCCTCAATAATCTTGAAGAGGTAAAGGGTTTACTGAGACCCAAAAAGTTTGTGAATTATTAAACTAAAGTCAAGTACTGAGCTAGAGATACTCCCCTCTCCAGTATCTTTTTTTTTTTTTGAGACGGAGTTTCACTTTTGTTGCCCAGGCTAGAGTGCAATGACGAGATCTTGGCTCCCTGCAACCTCTGCCTCTCGGATTCAAGTGATTATCCTGCCTCAGCCTCCAAAGTAGCTGGGATTACAGGCATGTGCCACCACGCCTGGCTAATTTTTGTATTTTTAGTAGAGATGGGATTTCACCATGTTGGTCAGGCTGGTCTCAAACTCCAGACCTCAAGTGGTCCATTTGCATTGGACTCCCAAGGCCAAGGCGTAATTAATTGCAGGTGTAATTAAGTGCTGGGATTACAGGCGTGAGCCACCGCACCTGGCCCCCTCTCCTGTATCTTTCACTGTTTTGCTGCCTACCGTTTTTACATAATTAAAATCAGCTATATGAAGAATATAGTTCTCCTTTCATAAGTTTCCATGTGTCTCCATCGCCATTATTCTTATCATTTGTAATCCCTATTATACTCTATGATACGAATATACAATATTATAATTTAATGTAATTATTCTTTTTATAACAATACTACTTTTTTGTTTTGAAAATATAGGCCAAGGTGACAGCAGGGTCAGTGTCTCCCTGCGCTACAGACAGAAACCTTCTCGATATACCCTCACGTGCTCTTTCTTTGGTGCCTGCAGTGGACAGAGAGAGAGAAAGCCCTTTGGTGCCTCTCATGCCACCATGAGGGCCCCACCCTCCTGACCGCATCTAAAGGTAATCACCGCCAAAGGTCCCATCTCCAAATACCATCACACTGGGGCTCAGGGCTTCAACCAATGAATTTAAAAGGGACGTAATTCAGCCCATAGAGGAGGTTCATCCCAAAACAACCTAGTAGCACAAATTCACCTCATGTTAACTTACATATGATTGGATATATTTTATATTAAATAACACAAAACAGTTTTAAGTACATGGGAGTCGTACAACAGTTGCTTCCCAAAATATGTGCTTAGGGGGTTGGCAATTGGGGGTGACTTTGGAATCTCTGTCAGGGGCTCACCGTTCTCGTCAGAAATCCTTCACTCTTCCGGAGAAAGGGCAGCCACATAGTCATTTGCCCAGGCCCCAAATGCTCTACCTGGGTTGTTTGATTGGCTTGAGCAAAAGGACTTTGATGTTCCTTCCGCTGAGCTCAAAGGACTGCTCAGCTGCCACAGATTATCCCGAAGTTCTGTGTAGTCAGATTGCCTGGTGCTTTACTCCTAAGCTGCTTTTATGCCTTCCTGTCCTCACCTTGCCTGACTTCTGAGCAGCAGGGCCAGTCATTCACCTCTTGGCCAGTCCCAGCATCAGCAGGTGCACGCTGTTGGTTGACCTTTGACTCTCAATTCTACCAGCCCCACAGCTTCTTCTCATAAACAATTTGTAATGCCCTCTTTACTCTCCTAAAATAAAATTAATAGCGAATGTAACCTACCTACACATATAATGTTTAAAATCGATTTAAAGGCAGAAAATAAGTGTTTTTTTCAACCTGTAAATGCTCAGGTATTATTCTGTAAGATGCATAAAGTAGGGAGAGGCTTGTAGGTAAACATGAAATTCCCAAGACAGGAACAGATATGCAGCTGATGGAATACAGGGGTGGTGTATTGACAAACTCAGATACCATGGCAGCTCATTATTGGCCATGGGAAGTTTCCAAAATGATGAACCATCTTGGTAAATTTCCAAACACAATTATATTACATTCTGCCCTTGATTTACCCAGTAATTGCACTTATGAAAACTTCAGTGCAAAAACTCTGTGAAAAATAATTTATATACAGGACCAGAAGATTGTACAGATTTTTCATCTACACGAGTCCCCAGGGGAACATTCAAAAGCTGTGTAAGATGCAGCACAAATTCCTCATTGTATGAGACTGCCTTCTGGTGACTTGGGCCCTGAACACTAAATGCCGATGGACCTACCCTACTATGATTACAACAAAATATCTGCCCACGCCTTCCCAAAACAGCCCTTAGAGGTTGCCACTACCACCCTAAGGGCCACTTAGCTAGACTGGGAATCTTTCATAAGTAATCTGTGTTTGGCAGAATTCTAAAATGGCCCCCAAGATTCCCAGCCCCTGGTGCACAAACACCTTCTCTCAGGTATTTAATCCGACACTAATCCAGATGCTGCCCTGAGGGATTTTGCAGGTGTAATTAAGGCTCCAAATAAATGGACATTAAGATAGAAAGATTATCCTCAGTTGGCCTGACCCAGTCCTTAAAAAGGACTGGGCTCTTTCTGGCAAGGGAACAATTGGCAGCCTGGAGGAGCTAAGAAGGGCCTGCAACTGACCATCAGCAAGGAAGTGAGGATGTGAGGTCTACAACTGCAAGGAATTGAACTTGGCCAACTGTCCCGTATGGGCCTGGAACTGATTCTTCCCCCAGAGCTTCTAGAAAGGGATGCAGCCCAGCAAGCTCCTTCATTTCAACCTTCTAAGTTTCTAAGAAGAGAACCCAGTCACTCTGTGCTGAACTTCTAACCTGCAGAATTATGCTCTGATAAATGAGTGTTGATTTAAGCCTCTAAGTCTGTGGTAATTGGTCATGCAGCAACAGAAAACTCGCACATAATTTAATTTTTTTTTAAGAGACAGGGTCTCACTGTACTGTCCAGGCTGTTCTCAAACTTCTGGCCTCAAGAGATCCTCCCACTTTGGCCTCCCAAAGTGCTGGGAATGCAGATTTGAGCCACTGTACCCGGCCTCACACATAATTTAATAAGGCAATGCAACATGTTCACTGAGACACTGGGCATCTCCCTTGTTACCCTCTGTCAACCATCTATTCTCTGTCCCTACCACTGACTCTCATGGCTGGACTGGGAAGAAGTCATATTGCTTCTTCTCAGTTCCTTGCCCTCTCTATCTCTCTGAATGTGAGGGCGAATTTCCCAAAACTGACCACACTCCTTGACTCTAGATCCTCCCTCGGGATGTTGAAAGTCGTTCGAGTTCTCTGGTCCAGCCCACAGCCTGTATTTGCCTCATTTATAACCTCTGCTTATGCTTTTCATCAGGAGGCACTGTGCTGGTGAAACCTAAACAGGAAAGGTCATGTCTAATCTTAATTATTTATTGAACTCTGATCTGCATGTTTTACTCATTGCTGCAGAAGGTCACATAAATCTAGTCTGTATGAAAACAATGAAAAAATGTGCTTAGCATGCATGGGACTGAAATACTTCACATTTTGTGTGCAGGAAAGAATTCCAGGCCCTCAGGTATGACCCATTGCCAGGACTATTTTTTTCTGTGTTCTCCCCCCGCCCCACACCCATTGCCCTCTGCAGGCATCAGCCATCAGAAGTGCCACCAACAGAGGCAGAGGGCTCCCTTTTGTTCATTTTGAAAACATGAAAGCCACATTTGAGACCTTTATGATAATAATTATTTTAACATTTAAAGCCCATACAATCATCTTTGAAATAAAGAATAACAGTTGGCTCAGAGACCAGATGGTTTTTCTACTTCACGTGCCTGTATTTGCTTCCGTGGGATGCTAGGGACCCATGCCCCTTTTTGTAAAGACATGTGGTGCCAGTTTAGAGACCATAAGTTTACTATTACTTGTGCAATTGACTTATTTCATGAATTTGCCACCAGACTGTCTTCTGATAGTCTTTAGCCATTGCAAAGGGACCTTCGAATATTTATAGCATTTCTTTCTTTTTTGCCTTACAATATACTCTGGATTTCTCAAACTTTTAAAATCAGTATGCATTGTATATTAATTTTCTTCCTAATCTTTCCCTCTGATTACATACCTCCCCCATTTTCTCAATCAATTTGACACCACTTTGCCTGTTGAAAATCTCCACGGCTGCAGTTCCTCTGCCCAGCAGGCTGCACTCGGCTCATGCTACTGTCCCAGATCCCGTGCCTGCTGTGGCTCTGTGCTCACCCATGGTTGGTTGGGGCAGGTGGTGACCAGCTTCCGCCTTGGGTGCTGGTGTCTGGACAAGGGAGACGTGGTGGTGCCCCAAAACTCGGGGATGCCAGCAATTGCAGAGCCCCAAGCGGTGTGACAGCTTTTGCTTAGGGAGCCATGAGGTCTGAGCCCCCAGGAAGTGTCACACAGCTCATTTGGTCCTGCTGCCCACAGCTCGGCAAATGGGGACACGTGGTGCCAAGTGGTTTTTCCACTCCCATAGCTCTGTGAGCAGAAACATATGTTACAGCTCTTTTCACACCCTCCATTCAGCAGGTTCCAGGTTCTTGTCCCGTGATCAAGAGGAATGAGGTATGCAGACCCTGGAGAGTGAACAAGGCAGATATCATTTTATTGAGCAAAAGAAAAGCTGATGACAATGAGAAGGGGCCCTGGTGCCAGCAGTCATCTGTCTGAGTTGGCCAGAAAGTGGGTAGCATCTCAGACTAAGTCTGCAGTTTTTGTGGTCTCAGAATGGGGTAATGTGTGCTAATTTGTCCATGACCTGGCCTGGAGAAAGCACCATTTAATTAGCTAAAAGGCATTGAGGAAGTTCTCATTCTAGTTCTGGACTCCAACCAGAACTGGTAGAGTTTGGTTTTCAGGCTTCATCCTGTCTTTGACTTGAAGGTCGGGTTTCACTGCTGACCTGTCCCTGTCTGCCTAGGAATTTGTCTGTCTCCTGCTGCTATCAGCTTTATTAAGGTGTAATTTACATACCATAAAAATGTATCCATTGTAAATATAGAATTTATTATTTCCACAATAGAGTTGTTAAATCATTACTGCAAATCCAGTTTTAGAACATTTCTATCATCTCTAAAAGTCCTCTCATGTCTGTTTACATGATCCCACTCCCAGCCCTAGACAACCACTGATCTGCTTTCTATCACTGCAAATGCGCCTTTTCTAGACATTTCATATAAATGGAATTATACAAATAGAGTCCTTCGTATTTGGCTTCTTTCACTTAGCCCAAGTTCGTTTGTGCTGTAGCATGTGTCTTAGTTCTTTCTTTTTTGCTGCTGATAGTATTCCATTGTATAAAAATACCATATCCTATTTACCCATTCATCAGTTAACAGACATCTGGGTTCTTTCCAGTTTTGAGTTATTGTGAATAATGCTACTCTGAACATTCATATGCATGTGTTTACGTGGATCAGTTTTGATTTCTCTAGGGTAAATTCCTGGGGGAGAGTTACTGACATTCTGGTTTCTGTCTCACTGACTCCTTACGTAAGAACTTAGGATGCATAGATCAAAGGCTGGTGTTGTTCTGATGGTGTCCACCTAGGCAGGTGTCCTATGTAGAGGATGGCCCTCCTCCTCTGCCACTGTCTGGTAGAGTCAGTGGAAAAGGAATTGGAAAAGATGACTGTCTATCAGTGGACTGGCTGAGCTGCCATATGCGGCAGTGGCCCTACTCAGGCATGAGAGTCCCTAAAGCTGACTTCCCTGATGGGTCCTATGAATTCTCAAGGAACATATTTAAAGACTTGATTTATAGGCCACGTGCAATGAATTACAGCTGTAATCTCAGCACTTTGGGAGGCTGACGTGGGCTGATCACCCGAGGTTGGGAGTTCGAAACCAGCCTGGCCAACATGGTGAAACCCTATCTCTACTAAAAATATAAAAATTAGCCAGGTGTGGTGGTGTACACCTGTAACCCCAGCTACTTGAAAAGCTAAGGCAGGAGAATTACTTGAACCCAGAGGTGGAGGTTACAGTGAGCTGGGATCACACGACTGCATTCCAGTCAGGGTGACAGAGTCAGACTCTGCCTCAAAAAGAAAAAAAAAAAAAAAAGACTTGGCTTATAAATAAATAAATAGGGTATTGCTCTGTTGCCCAGGCTGAAGTGCAGTGACATGAAAGCTGCTCATTATAGTTTCAATCTCCTAGGCTCAAGCAATCCTCCCACCTCAGCCTGGCTAGTTGATTTTTGCATTTTTTTGTAGAGACAGGGTCTCGCTATATTGCCCAGGCTGGTCTTGAACTCCTGGCTCAAGAAATCCTCCCACATTGGCCTCCCAAAGTGCTGGGATTATAGGCATGAGACCCGCTTGGCCTATTAATATGTTTGCGTGTCCTCTATTACTATTTTAAATTTACAGTGACAGGCACTACATGTTAGTAAGAACTTCTGATTTGGAAAACTTGGACTTGATTCTATCTCTAACTATATATATTTCCTTGGGCAAAGAGCTTAACTTCTCAGGATCATCACCAAAACAGGGGGAACATGCATACCTAGTAGAGCCATCATGTGGATTAAAAAGGAGAGTTTTTTTTTTTTTTGAGACCAAGTCTTACTTTGTTGCCCAGGCTTAAGTTTGGTGGCGTGATCTCGGCTCACCACAACCCCTGCCTCCTGGGCTCAAGCGATTCTCCTGCCTCAACCTCCTGAGTAGCTGGGATTACAGGCACCCACCACCACACCCAGCTAATTTTTGTATTTTTAGTAGAGACAGGGTTTCACCATGTTGACCAGGCTGGTCTTGAACTTGTGACCTCATCAGCCTGCCTTGGCCTCCCAAAGTGCTGAGATTACAGGCATGAGTCACCACACCCAGCCAAAAAAAAAGAGAGAGAATATTTTTGATGCACCTTTTAATATAGTGCCTCCAACTGCCTGTCTGATGTCTTCCAAGAATGAATTCTAATAGAAATGGCTGATTCAGGTCTCAAACATAACAGGTAAAAGATTGCAGCCATATTGACCGTCCTCTTTTTTTTTTTTTCTGTTTCTGAAACCTACTGAGATCGTCTCTCACTCCTTTGTACCTGAAGGTCCTTGCACTTCAAGTTGCCTGTAATGTGATATACTGTTCCTCTGCATCTTTGAAAGACAGACTCTACCTTGTTACTCAGGAGGCAACTCAATTATCACTTTAGCAATCCTACCACTGTCACCATCGCCTCATCATCTTTTATTTTCCTCACACTGCTGCCACTCTTTGATGTTATCATGGCAGTTGCTTGTTTTCCCCCCAGTGAAAATCTTCTTGAGGTTAGGGACTTGGTCTTTCTACCACTTTACCCTGATGCCTAGAAGAATGCCTGAGAGATTGTAGGATTCAGTAAGCTTTTGTTTATTTCAGAATTTTAACTTTCTTTCTGTGAGGTATTCCTTCATGTCTGTGTTTCATTCAACTGTATGTATTCTACCATCTTCTACAAGTTTTCAAATGAATGGAAAAAGAAAATCCCTATCAGCGTTCTCTGAGGATCTTCACACCGTAGCTTCTGAGAAATCAAAAAATTTTGGAATAAAGCATTCTCAGCCACAAGTCTGTAGATCTGTGGAAGATCTTTTTGGGGCCCAATTTTGTTGTAGGACTTGCTCCTTAGGGATCTTGTCACATGACCAGGAAACTCTATATTGATCACTCTATAAGGCTTGCAGACGTATAGAAAGGTGAGAAAAATGAAATTTATTGGGCAAAAAGGAATGAAAGGGAAACAGGGACTCTCAGCAAAGTGAGAGTCTTGCTGGCAGGTTTCCTGCCTCACAGCTTTAGTCCCAGGTACCACCCAGGAAGAGGAGAGGCCAGGCGCCTCCGTGCTGCAGAACGGTGGGAACTTCCCAAGGTTCCACCCTGTTCTCCCAGTGCGCAGGCCGGTCAGAGCTTCTCTGGGGACCCCTTTATATTTGGCTGTCTCAGTTTCATCACCTGTAAAGGGTGGATAAATCTATTTGTTCCTTGTAGCTCATGTTGAAAGTAGATTACAGATGGAAAAATATTTTGGAAAATTTCAAAGCATTTTGGAAGTGGGAATTCTCCTCTTTCTGTGCTTCTGACCTTGGGAAATGCCACCACTCACCTCCCGAGACTTGAAACTTGGACTCTCTTCACTCATCTCCATATCCTGTCTTAATTATTTTCCTCCCAAATATACTTAAAATTTGTCTTTTCCTCCTGTCTCCACTGATACTGTCTCAGTTCATACTCTTGTCATTTCTTACCTAGGTTATTGCAACAACCTTTTTTTCTCCTGTTTTAAAATATTATTTAAAAATGTTTCATTGGAGTAAAATATGCCTAACATAAAATGTGCCATCTTAACCATTTTAAGTTTACAGTTCAGTGGCATTAAGTAAATTCACATCAATGTACAACCATTGCCACCATTCATCTCCAGAACTCTTATCAGCTTGCAAACCTGAAATTCTGTACCCATTAAACACTAATGCCCAGTTCCCTTCCTTCTACTTTCTGTCTGTATGCATTTGATCACTCTGGGTATATCATACAAGTACAATCATACAGTATTTGTCCTTTTGTGACTGGCTTGTTTAACTTAGCACAATGTTCTAAGGCTTCACTCATTTTGTAGCATGTGTCAGAAATTCCTTTTTATTTATTTATTTATTTATTTATTTATTTATTTATTTATTTATTTTTGAGACAGAGTCTCACTCTGTTGCCCAGGCTGGAGTGCAGTGGTGCGATCTTGGCTCACTGCAACCTCTGCCTCTTGGGTTCAAGGAATTCTCCTGCCTTAGGCTTCCGAGTAGCTGGACTACAGACACGTGCCATTACGCAGGCTAATTTTTGTATTTGTAGTAGAGATGGGGTTTCACCATATTGTTCAGGCTGGTCTTGAACTCCTGACCTCGTGATCCATCTGCCTTGGCCTCCCAAAGTGCTGGGATTACAGGTGTGAGCCACCATGCCTGGCCTAGAATTTCTTTTCTTTTTAAGGTTGAAAAAATATTCCATTGCATGTATATATTATGCCACATTTTGTTTGTCCATTCATCTGTTGATGGACAATTGGGTTATTTCCAACTTTGGATGCTTGTGAATAATGCTGCTATGAATATGAGTATACAGATATGAATACCTCTTTGAGATCCTGTTTCTAAATTCTTTATGCTCATTAATGGAATTCCTGGATTGTTTGGAAGTTCTATTTTTAATTAGAAAAATATTTTTTGAGGAATTGTCATACAATATGTTTTCCATAGCAACTGCACCATTTTACACTCCGTCTGGCAATGCATAAGGGTTCCAGTTTCTCCACATCCTTGCAAACACTTCTGGGTTTTTTTTGAAAAAATGTTATAGTAATCATTCTAATGGGTATGGAGGTGGTATCTCATTGAGGTTTTGATTTGCATTTCCCTAATGATTAGTGGTATTGAGCATCTTTATATGTCCTAAGTAAAAAGAATGAAAAGGTAACCTATACAATGAGTGAAAATATTTGCAAATCATATGTCTGATAAA
This sequence comes from Callithrix jacchus, assembly GCF_049354715.1. NCBI lineage: Eukaryota > Metazoa > Chordata > Mammalia > Primates > Cebidae > Callithrix > Callithrix jacchus. The sequence continues at coordinate 152,540,243 of NC_133504.1, read as the reverse complement.
GGGTTAATTTATATATATGGAGAGAGAGAGAGAAAGAGAAAGAAATAAAGAAAGAAAAGAAAGAAGGAAAGAAAGAAGGAAAGGAAGGAAGGAAGGAAGGAAGGAAAAGAAAGAAAAGGAAGGAAGGAAGGAAGGAAGGAAGGAAGGAAGGAAGGAAGGAAGGAAGGAAGGAAGGAAGGAAGGAAGGAAAAACCAGAATGCCAGAATGGCATAGAGCAATGTGAGGTTGCACTTAAAGGACTAGAGAGTAGCAGCATGAGAGTCCTCCATGGGATGAAGGGCAGGAATGCTGAGTGGTCCCAAACTTGACTACACATTGTAATCACCTGGAATGCTTTAAAGAGTTCTGATGTGTGGGTTCTGCCACAAAGATTCTCATTTATTCGATTAGGGTATAGCCTGGGCATCTGTATGTTTTAGAAGTCCCCAGATGAGAGATGAAAATGTTCTGGAATTAGAGAGTGGTGATGGCTGTACATTATGAATGTATTAGAACGTATAAATGTTATCTTTGTGTATTTTACGCCCACCCACACACTCACACGTTCCCCGATGATGCTATAGGCAAGACAAAATTGACAATCAACAAGGTTTTGTTGCCATTTTTCAAATAGTAAGAATCAAGTGGAGGTCTTTGTTAAATAAATTGCCAGACCTCTGAGCCAGGAAGTCTCATTGTGTTCATCTGGATGGGGGCAAAGGAATCTGTGCTTTCAAATAGAACCCCAGGTAATTCTTATACAAGAGAAATTTTGGAAACCCACATGTGCCCACTGCTTCCCAGGCATGCTCAATTGTAAGAACCACTGGGAGATCCTGCTAAGCTTCCAAACCTACTGATAGGCCCCATCCAGACCTATTAAACTCAGATCTCCAGGAAGGATTGGGCCTCAGTGGATTTAATATGCTACTCAGCTAATTCTTCTGACCAGGCAAACTTGAGAAACACCATCTAGTCTAGCCCTCAGTGTTGGCTGTTCTGCAAAAATTCCTGTGTGCTTAAGGAGAAAGTCAAATTCCTTATTCCCAGAGATGCTGATTCTGTGTGAGGCCCAAGTATCCACAGTTTATTATTTTTTTTGTTTTATAAGCTGCCACCCCTGAGTTTGAGGAATAGCCGTGGTGAATCACTGTTGCAGCCATTCTTTAGGAAAGCAAATTGTGTTCATGTTTCATGGTTACTTATTGCATCCTTGAATATGTGCAGTTCTACATGGCAATGTATTCAGAAGCTGAGAATGAGAAAGGTAAGGGTATCTGGACCTGCTGTAAGGGAGATGGCTGCACTTTAGTCAGGAGTAGGCTGAGGCAGCCTTCTGGTGCAGCATAACTCAGCATGTTTGGAGTGCAGGTGTACAACTCTGCACAGTATGTAACCATGCCATGGGAGGCACTTTATGTAACTACGCCACATAAGGTGCATTAGATGATCATCCATGTGAGCTCATGCTTGGCTCAGAGCCACTATTGTCTGTAAAAGGTATAACTACCCTGCTGACACTGTACATATGGCTCGCACTCAGGGAGAGAAGGTATATACAGCTTGTGCCCAAGGCTCACACCCAGGCTCACTTGTGCCCAAAGAGAGAGTAAAAGCCATGTCGAAATGGTCTCCAATTCCTCAAGTGTTTTTCCAGCCACCTGCCACCCCACCAACTCCCCTTGTTAGCCTCAGTTAGAACCTAACACCTGCCCATGCAAGTGGCTGGGAAGAAGTTGTGGAAGCAGGAAGAAAGAGATTGAGATGTACAAAGAGTAAAGAAAGAGAATCCTTGGTGACAGCTTGCTGTCATGTTGGGGGAAGCCGAGATTCTCATGAGCTTTGACATCTCCTCCAAGGGGCCTGGTTGGCAGAGTGTCCAGGGTTGGGTCTTGAGGAAAGTCCCTGGTGGGCTGTGTGCATCCTCTAGCCAGATCCCAAGCTAATTACGGGAGCTGATACCTTCCTCCAAGCCAGGGAGCTCAATGATTGCTTCTGACCAGAATATGGTTCTATTTGAGGCAGAAAACCCATAAGAAGATGAATTATTTTCCAGTGTCTTGGGCTTGACAGGAAAACAAACAAGTCTGACAGTCAATTAGAGTGAATCAGAATTTATTTATTTCAGTAATCTTTATATCTGTACAAGGAAATGCTCTATTTTACTCTGCTTATTCAAGTTGCAGGTTTTCAGTTGTCTCCTATGGTGGTCATAAGCTTTTTCTGTTTGTTCGCCAGCATCCATATCATCTCTTCCTATGTTGAGAGTATAGGGAGAAATAGACATAGGCATGGCTCCTTGAACAGTCCTCCCTGAGGACCAAGTGCATGACGGATCCAGGCAAAAAGAAGCGCAGTGAAAGCAGTGACCTAGAAGGGTGCTGCTTATCTGGCTCTGCTGGCTCTGACCCCTGGAATCTTGGTGGCTGTGGTCAGGTAGGGTTCTTACATAATCCACTGTTTATCCCAGACCTGAAGGAAACAAATTACAGTCATGAGCTCTATAATGACATTTCAGTCATTGATGAACTGCATGTATGACAGTGGTCCCATAAGATTATAATGGACCTGAAAAATCTCTATTGCCTAGTGACATCATAGCCATCATAGCACAACTTCACTCTTAGTGTGGTGGTGATGCTGGTGTGAACAAACTTACTGCACTCTCAGTCATAGAAAAGTCTAGCACACACAGTTATGTACCATACATAGCACTTGACAATGATAATAAATGACTATGCTACTGGGTTATGTATTTACTACACTATATATTTTTTTCAAGTGTACTCCTTCTACTTTTTAAAAAAAGTTAACTATAAAACAGTCTCAGGCAGATCCTTCAGTAGGTGTACAGAAGAAGGCATTGTTATCATAGAAGGTGACAACTCCATGCATGTTATTGCCCCTGAAGACCTTCCAGTGGGACAAGATGTGGAAGTGGAAGACAGTGATATTGATGATCCTGACCCTGTGTAGGCCTAGGCTAATGTGTGTGCTTGTGTTTTAATTTTAACCAAAAAAGTTTAAAAAGTTAAAAAAATTTTAAAACAGAAAAGCTTATAAAGGTATAAAGAAATATTTTTGTACAACTGTACAATGTGTTTGCATTTTAAGTTAAGTGTTATTACAAAGGGGTCCAAAAGTTAAAAAAAAATCTAAAATTTGTAAAGTAAAAAAGCTACAGTAAGCTAAGGTTAATTTATTAAATAATTTTCAAAGTAAGTTTAGCATAGCCTAAGTGTACATTGTTCATAAAGTCTATGGCAGCACACACCAATCCTAGGCCTTCACATTCACTCACTACTTACTCACTGTCACCCAGATCAGCTTCTAGTCCTGTAAGTTTCAATCGCAGTAAGTGTCCTATATTGCTGTTTTTTTAAAATCTTTTATATCGTGTTTTTACTGTACCTCTTCTGTGTTTAGATAAATTTAGATAACAACACTTACCATTGTGTTATAATTGCCTACATTATTCAGTACAGTGACATGCAGCACAGTTTACAGCCTAGGAGCAATGGGCCATATACCATATAGCATGAGTGTGTAGTAGGCTACACCACATAGGTTTGTGCAAATACACTCTATGATGTTCACAGAACGATGAAATCTCCTAATGACACATTTCTCAGAACATATTCCTGTCATTAAGAAACACATGACTGTATAAGTGTTTGTAATCTCCCTCTAAATTACTTTTCTACACATCTGTCTCCTGGCTTAATGGAGAACTTCTTGAGAACAGGAACATGACTTTAGTTATATCTCTCGCAATTATCTTAGTGTTTGGCACAGAATGGAGAGTTGTAATTGTTGGTAAAATTAATGTATGAGATATACACTCTGTCTCTTTAGAACTAACAAAATGATGACAAGCCTAAATTTATAAGAGGAACATAAACTGCTGCATAGATAATAATCCATGCACTTGGATGTGTCCATATCTGCATTCAGCAAGAAATGTTTCAGTGGTCTGGCATTCCCCAAGTAAATACTTTCTACTTCTGTTGTTAGTTATCAACATCTGCTTTGTATGGCTTAAATCATCTTTTATTTTTTGTTCTACTCTCAATTGTACAATTCAAAGAAAATATTCTTTCATAATGTGCTTAGTTTTGTCAATTGTCATTTTTTTCACATTTGATTTATTCATAGTTTGACTTCTCATCAAGTGCAGCACATTTTGAGCTCCTTTATCTGCTGGATTTTCTACCTTTATCAATAATAGAGTATGGAGGTAGAGCACATAGAAAATCTAACATTAAATCTTGGCCTAAAAACACAATAGGAAATCCCAGAAATTTTCACCGGAATAATTGGCACACACCAAGGAGAACCAATGTGATAATTGCTAGCTGAAAATGTTCATGTTCATTTGAATCACCACTGGTGACCTGGTTCGGTCAGAGGCAAACTATTGTGTTACTTCACCCTCCTAACATACAGCACCTGAGTCAGCATTCTGAAAAACAAAACAAAAAAGTAACATCAATTTTCAAAATAAGTTTGAACTTGGCCAACATGTTTTATGAGCTTGTTTAACAGCAGCAAGCAGTAATGCTTACAGTTTAATTTGTTTTCTAAAGAATCGATGTCCCCAGCCCTTCATCTAAACTAAAAGTGACATTGTGGTACTTAAAATGCAAAACATTCAGGACCCACATGGAGTAAGAAGAATGGACTGATTTTCATGTATGTTTAAAAGGTAATGGATTACATCGATTACCATTTTATATGGAATTCTGCCTCCCATACTAAAATTTTTCAATATGAAAACTCAGGTTTAAGTTAGACAAAGGCAGAGGAAATTTTTGACTTTGGGTCAATGAGGAGATGCAACAGGAAAACTTTCTTTTCCAAAGATCTGGGAAAGCCATGGTCACACCCTTGAAAACATCATTTGCTAATGAGTAGATCTGTTTTGTAATCAGAGAACATCCGCCTTGCGTTTCCAGAACCCCTTCATTTGAGGGTATGATTTAGAGAAGCACCAAGCTGTAATATCCCAATGGTAGTTTTGAGCATTTCTCAAGGGCATCCCAAATTCCAGGCTGTTTTTTCCTATTGGTTGTAGGCTTCAGTTGCTCTCCAGTGCTGACCTGTTTGTACTTTTGTTTCACCTTTGTTACATAATTTAGTATAGAAGATCTAGAAGAATGTTTACTAAATGAGCTTTAGGGTTCACCAACACCTAGGTTTTCATTGCCCAAAATCATCGGTGGCTGACGTCTATGTCTAATACCCACTCCTCTGGGAACTGTGCTCGTCCTCACCCATGTGGCCACTGTGGGAGGTGCCATTTTCTTTTGTGACCCCCACCCCTCATCCAAGCTGAGCTGTCTCTTCCTTGAATTTTTTGATTTTTATTTCGGATTCAGGGAGTACACATGCAGGTTGTTATGAATATATTGCGTGATGCTGAGGTTTGGGCTTCAATTGAATCCATCACCCAAACAGTGAACACAGTACCCAATAGGAAATTTTTCAGCCCTTGCCACCCTCCCTTCCTCCCTGACCTCTTTTAGAGTTCCCAGTGTCTGTTGGTTCCCTCTTTGTGTCCATGTGTACCCATTGCTTAGCTCCCACTTCTAAGTGAGAACATGTGGTATTTGATTTTTTGCTTCTGTGTTAATTCACTTAGGATAATGGCCTCCAGTTGCATCCACGTTGCTGCAGAGGACATGATTTCATTCTTCTTTATGGCTGCAGAGTATTCTATGGGTATACATGCACTTCATTTTCTTTATTTAATCCAGTATTGATGGGCATTTTGGTTAATTCTATGTCTTTGCTATTGCAAATAGTGCTGCAATAAACATGAGTGCAGGTGTCTTTATGCCACCATGATTTCTTTTCTTTTGGGTAATGAGAGAGCTTGGTCCAATGGGAGTTCTATTTTTAGTTCCTTGAGAAATCTCCAAATTGCTTTCCACAAGAGTTGAACTAATTTACATTCCCACCAACAGTGTATGTGTTCCCTTTGCTCTACAACCTTGCCAACAACTGTTATTTTTTAACTTTTTAATAATAGTCATTCTGACTGGTGTGAGATGGTATCTCATTGTGGGTTTGATTTGCATTTCTGTGATTATTAGTGGCACTGAACATTTTTTTCATATGCCTATTGGTTGTATGTCTTCTTTTGTGAAGTGCCTCTGTCCTTTGCCCACTTCTCAATGGGGCTTTTTTTTTTTTTCATGTTGATTTGTTTAAGATCCTTATAGATTCTGGATATTAGTCCTTTGTCAGATGCACAGTTTGAAAATATTTTTTCTCATTCTGTACGTTGTCTGTTTACTCTGTTGATAGTTTATTTTTCTGTGCAGAAGCTCTTTAGTTTAATTAGGTACTAATTGTCAATTTTTTTTTTTTTTTTTTTGAGATGATATCTCACTCTGTCATCCAGCCTGGAGTGCAGTGGCATGGTTTTGGCTCACTGCAGCCTCTACCTCCTGGGCTCAAGCAATCCTCCCACCTCAGCCTCCCAAGTAGCTGGGATTACAGGTGTGTGCCACCATGTGCAGCTAATTTTTGTATTTTTTTGTAGAAACAGGGTTTTGCCAGGTTGACCATGCTGGTCTCAAACTCCTGAGTACAAGCTATCCTCCCACCTTAGTCTCCCAAACTGTTGGGATTACAGGTGTGAGCCACTGTGCCCAGACTGTTTTTGTTGCATTTGCTTTTGATGTCTTAGTCATAAAATTCTTCACATAGATCAGTGTTCAGAAGAGTATTTCCTAGGTTTGCTTTTCAGATTTTAATTTTTTTAATTTTTCTTGTTTTTGTTTTGTTTTTTGTTGAGATGGAGTTTCACTCTGTCTCCCAGGCTGGCGTGCAGTGGTGTGATCTTGGCTAACTGCAACCTCAGCCTCCTGGGTTCAAGCAATTCTCTGCCTCAGACTCTTGAGTAGCTGAGATTATAGGCAACCACCCTGTGCCCACCACCATGCCTGGCTAATTTTTGTATTTTTCATAGAGATGGGGTTTTGCCATGTTGGCCAGTCTGGTCTTGAACTCCTGACCTCGTGATCCACCCATCTCTGCCTCCCAAAGTGCTGGGATTACAGGCATGAGCCAGCATACATGGCTGGATTTTTATAGTTTGAGGTCTTAACATTTAAGTCTTTAATCTGTCCTGAGTTTTTGTATATGTGAGAGGTAGGGGTCCAGTTTCATTCTTCTGCCTATGGTTGGCCTATCTTTCCAGCACCATTTATTGAATAGGATGTCCCTTCCCCATTGTTTATATCAGCTTTATCAAGATCAGCTGGTTATAGGTGTGTGGCTTTATTTCTGGGTTCTCTATTCTGTTCCATTGATCTATGTGTGTGTCTCTCTCTCTCTTTTTTTTTTTACCAGTACCATGCTATTTTGGTTACTGTAGTCTTGTAGTATAATTTGAGGTCAGGTAATGTGATGCCTCCAGCTCTGTTCTTTTTGCTTAGTATTGCTTTGGCTGTTTGGGCTCTTTTTTGGTTCTGTATAAATTTTAGAAGAGTTTTTTCTAATTCTGTGAAAAATGACATTGGTAACTTGACAGGAATTGCATTAAATCTGTAGATTGCATTGTGCAGTGTGGCCATTTTAATGATATTGATTCTTCTAATCCATGAGAACAGAATGCTTTTCCATTTGTTTGTGTCATCTATGATTTCTTTCAACAGTGTTTTGCAGTTGTCCTTGTAGAGAGTTTTAACCTCCTTGGTTAGATGTATTCCTAGGTACTTTATTTATTTATTGGCTATTGTAAATGGGATTACATTCTTGATTTGGTTCTCGGTTTGAATATTATTGGCATACAAAATTGCTACTGAATTTTTTTGTATCCTGAAACTTTACTGAAGCCATTTGTCAGGTCTAGGAGTATTTTAGCAAAATCTCTAGCATTTTCTGTGTATAGAAATGTATTACTTGGGAGGCTAAGGATTGCTTAGCCCTGGGAAGTTAAGGCTGAAGGGAGCTGAGGTAGCGTTGCTGCATTCTAGACTGGGCAATGGAGTGAGACCCTGCCTCAAAAGAAAAAGAAGTTATTTTCAGTGAAGAGAGATAATTTGACTTCCTCTTTTCCTGTTGTCCTTCTTTGTCTTGCCTGATTGCCCTGGGTAGGACTTCCAGTGTGGTGCTGAATAGAAATGGAGAGAGTGGACATCCTTGTCTTCTTCCAGTTAATGGAAGGAATGATTTCAGCTTTAGCTCATATGGTATGATGTTGGCTGTGGGTTTGTCTTTGAAGACTCTGATTATTTTGAGGTATGTTTCTTCAATGCCTTCTTTGTTGAGGGTTTTTATCATGAAAGAATATTGGATTTTATCAAAAGCTTTTTCTGTATCTGTTAAGATGATCATATGGTTTTTGTTTTTAATTCTGTTTATGGTGTGAATTACATTTATTGATTTGCATATGTTGAACTATTCTTACATCCCAAGAATAAAGCCCACTTGATTGTGGTAAATTATCTTTTTGATGTGCTGCTGGATTCCGTTGGCTGGTATTTTGCTGAGGAGTTTTAAATCGGTATTTATCCAGAATATTGGCTCATAGTTTTCTTTGTTGTTGTTGTTGTGTTCTTGCCTGATTGTGATGTCAGGATGATACTGCCTTCATAGAATGAGTTAGGGAGCAGTTCCTCTTCCTTTATTTTTTTGTAAGAATTTCAGCAGGATTCATCTCTTGTTTGTTTGTTTCATGGAATTTGCTGTGAATCTGCCTGGTCTAGAGCTTTTTTTCAGTTGGTAGGGTGTTTCTTTCTTTTTTTTTTTTTTTAAACAATTCAGTTTCTTTTTTTTTTTTTTTTTTTTTTTTAATTTTTTATTGGATTATAGGTTTTGGGGTACATGAGCAGACCATGCAAGACAATTGCGTAGGTACACACATGGCAGTGTGCTTTGCTTTTCTTCTCCCCTTCACCCACATTTGGCATTTCTCCCCAGGCTATCCCTCCCCACCTCCCCCTCCCACTGGCCCTCCCCTTTTCCCCCCAATAGACCCCAGTGTTTAGTACTCCCCTTTCTGTGTCCATGTGTTCTCATTTTTCATCACCCACCTATGAGTGAGAATATGCGGTGTTTCATTTTCTGTTCTTGTGTCAGTTTGCTGAGGATGATGTTTTCCAGATTCATCCATGTCCCTACAAACGACATGAACTCATCATTTCTGATTGCTGCATAATATTCCATGGTGTATATGTGCCACATTTTTCCAATCCAGTCTATTATCAGTGGGCATTTGGGTTGATTACAGGTCTTTGCTATTGTAAACAGTGCTGCAATGAACATTCGTGTACATGTGTCCTTATAGTAGAACGATTTATAGTCTTTTGGATATATACCCAGTAATGGGATTGCTGGGTCAAATGGAATTTCTATTTCTAAGGCCTTGAGGAATCGCCACACTGTCTTCCACAATGGTTGAACTAATTTACACTCCCAACAGTGTAAAAGTGTTCCTTTTTCTCCACATCCTCTCCAGCATCTGTTGTCTCCAGATTTTTTAATGATCGCCATTCTAACTGGCGTGAGATGGTATCTCAATGTGGTTTTGATTTGCATCTCTCTGATGACCAGTGACGATGAGCATTTTTTCATATGATTGTTGGCCTCATATATGTCTTCTTTCGTAAAGTATCTGTTCATATCCTTTGCCCACTTTTGAATGGGCTTGTTTGTTTTTTTCCTGTAAATCTGCTTGAGATGATTGTAAATTCTGGATATCAGCCCTTTGTCAGATGGGTAGACTGCGAAAATTTTTTCCCATTCTGTTGGTTGCCGATCCACTCTAGTGACTGTTTCTTTTGCCATGCAGAAGCTGTGGAGTTTCATTAGGTCCCATTTGTCTATTTTGGCTTTTGTTGCCAATGCTCTTGGTGTTTTGTTCATGAAGTCCTTGCCTACTCCTATGTCCTGGATAGTTTTGCCTAGATTTTCTTCTAGGGCTTTTATGGTGCCAGGTCTTATGTTTAAGTCTTTAATCCATCTGGAGTTAATTTTAGTGTAAGGTGTCAGGAAGGGGTCCAGTTTCTGCTTTCTGCACATGGCTAGCCAGTTTTCCCAACACCATTTGTTAAACATGGAATCCTTGCCCCATTGCTTGTTTTTGTCAGGTTTATCAAAGATTGTATAGTTGTATGTATGTTGTGTTGCCTCCGGTGCCTCTGTTTTGTTCCATTGGTCTATATCTCTGTTTTGGTACCAGTACCATGCTGTTTTGATTACTGTAGCCTTGTAGTATAGTTTGAAATCCAGTAGTGTGATGCCCCCCGCTGTGTTCTTTTTGCTTAGAATTGACTTGGCTATGCGGGCTCTCTTTTGGTTCCATATGAAGTTCATGGTGGTTTTTTCCAGTTCTGTGAAGAAAGTCAATGGTAGCTTGATGGGGATAGCGTTGATTCTGTAAATTACTTTGGGCAGTATAGCCATTTTCACGATATTAATTCTTCCTAACCATGAACATGGAATGTTTCTCCATCTGTTTGTGTCCTCTCTGATTTCGTTGAGCAGTGGTTTGTAGTTCTCCTTGAAGAGGTCCCTTACGTTCCTTGTGAGTTGTATTCCAAGGTATTTTATTCTTTTTGTAGCAATTGCGAATGGCAGTTCGCTCTTGATTTGGCTTTCTTTAAGTCTGTTATTGGTGTAGACGAATGCTTGTGATTTTTGCACATTGATTTTATATCCTGAGACTTTGCTGAAGTTGTTTATCAGTTTCAGGAGTTTTTGGGCTGAGGCGATGGGGTCTTCTAGGTATACTATCATGTCGTCTGCAAATAGAGACAATTTGGCTTCCACCTTTCCTATTTGAATACCCTTTATTTCTTTTTCTTGCCTGATTGCTCTGGCTAGAACTTCCAGTACTATATTGAATAGGAGTGGTGAGAGAGGGCATCCTTGTCTAGTACCAGATTTCAAAGGGAATGCTTCCAGTTTTTGCCCATTCAGTATGATATTGGCTGTTGGTTTGTCATAAATAGCTTTTATTACTTTGAGATACGTTCCATCGATACCTAGTTTATTGAGGGTTTTTAGCATAAAGGGCTGTTGAATTTTGTCAAATGCCTTCTCTGTGTCAATTGAGATAATCATGTGGTTTTTGTTTTTGGTTCTGTTTATGTGGTGAATTACGTTGATAGACTTGCGTATGTTGAACCAGCCTTGCATCCCTGGGATGAATCCTACTTGATCATGATGAATAAGTTTTTTGATTTGCTGTTGCAATCGGCTTGCCAATATTTTATTGAAGATTTTTGCATCTATGTTCATCATGGATATTGGCCTGAAGTTTTCTTTTCTTGTTGGGTCTCTGCCGGGTTTTGGTATCAGGATGATGTTGGTATCATAAAATGATTTGGGAAGGATTCCCTCTTTTTGGATTGTTTGAAATAGTTTTAGAAGGAATGGTACCAGCTCCTCCTTGTGTGTCTGGTAGAATTCGGCTGTGAACCCATCTGGACCTGGGCTTTTTTTGTGAGGTAGGCTCTTAATTGCTGCCTCAACTTCAGACCTTGTTATTGGTCTATTCATAGTTTCAGCTTCCTCCTGGTTTAGGCTTGGGAGGACACAGGAGTCCAGGAATTTATCCATTTCTTCCAGGTTTACTAGTTTATGTGCATAGAGTTGTTTGTAATATTCTCTGATGATGGTTTGAATTTCTGTGGAATCTGTGGTGATTTCCCCTTTATCATTTTTTATTGCATCTATTTGGTTGTTCTCTCTTTTATTTTTAATCAATCTGGCTAGTGGTCTGTCTATTTTGTTGATCTTTTCAAAAAACCAGCTCTTGGATTTATTGATTTTTTGAAGGGTTTTTCGTGTCTCAATCTCCTTCAGCTCAGCTCTGATCTTAGTAATTTCTTGTCTTCTGCTGGGTTTTGAGTTTTGTTGATCTTGCTCCTCTAGCTCTTTCAATTTTGACGATAGGGTGTCAATTTTGGATCTCTCCATTCTCCTCATATGGGCACTTATTGCTATATACTTTCCTCTAGAGACTGCTTTAAATGTGTCCCAGAGGTTCTGGCACGTTGTGTCTTCATTCTCATTGGTTTCGAAGAACTTCTTTATTTCTGCCTTCATTTCGTTGTTTACCCAGTCAACATTCAAGAGCCAGTTGTTCAGTTTCCATGAAGCTGTGCGGTTCTGGGTCGGTTTCTGAATTCTGAGTTCTAACTTGATTGCACTATGGTCTGAGAGGCTGTTTGTTATGATTTCAGTTGTTTTGCATTTGTTGAGCAGTGCTTTACTTCCAATTATGTGGTCAATTTTAGAGTAGGTGTGATGTGGTGCTGAGAAGAATGTGTATTCTGTGGATTTGGGGTGGAGAGTTCTGTAAATGTCCACCAGGTTTGCTTGCTCCAGGTCTGAGTTCAAGCCCTGGGTATCCTTGTTGATTTTCTGTCTGGTTGATCTGTCTAGTATTGACAGTGGAGTGTTAAAGTCTCCCACTATTATTGTGTGGGAGTCTAAGTCCTTCTGTAAGTCATTAAGAACTTGCCTTATGTATCTGGGTGCTCCTGTGTTGGGTCCATATATGTTTAGGATCGTTAGCTCTTCTTGTTGTATCGATCCTTTTACCATTATGTAATGGCCTTCTTTGTCTCTTTTGATCTTTGTTGCTTTAAAGTCTATTTTATCAGAGATGAGAATTGCAACTCCTGCTTTTTTTTGCTTTCCATTAGCTTGGTAAATCTTCCTCCATCCCTTTATTTTGAGCCTTTGTGTATCCTTACATGTGAGATGGGTTTCCTGGATACAGCACACTGATGGTTTTTGGATT